>NC_090246.1:19789675-19807747 GCF_037325665.1 Littorina saxatilis
TCCATTTACTCCCCACTGCAACAGAGACAGTAGGACTAGTACTCGGGCATGCAAGACATATCCATTGTTCTGACACGGTTCGTTACACGTAACCTACCTTGATTTCGTAACTCCTTCCAACAGCTGCTTGATCTTTTTTTTAAACAAAATAGGCTGTTCGGTCCCAGAGAACATCCCCATGGCATTTTTCCGCGCTTTTGACGTATGCGTCGTTCAACTGTTGAGCTGCATTAGTGTTAGGGAAAGCATATGTTCCCGTGACAATTAAAGGGACATATTCCTGTGTACAAAAATAAAAAATAAAAATTTTAAATCTCAAATCTGTCTGTACACCGTTTGGTTTTGGGTTTGGAATAATGTCCCCACACACTAGGAATGTCTGAAAGGAATATCAGGGTTCTAATGTTCAATTATTAAAATTGTCAATGTGTTCTTTGGGTTACGGAGCATTTTCTAATTTAGTATATGATTGCAGGTTTGCATAAACTACTGCGAACGCACTATGATCTTCTTGAGATCAAACTCGCTAGAAAACGTCTCCATAATGACGTCTTAGTTATCATATCGTTAAAGTCACTGTTAGGCTGGACGCTTGCTCTCGTCCATTTGTCTCTTTCATTGCGACAGTGGCTAACTCCATTGTACCAGAGGCAGTGGACGGGCTTTACTGGCTGATTGACTTGTACCAATACATTTCGTTTCAAAAGGACAATAACCTGTCAGTCATTATAAGGACGTTGTCCTGCTATCATATTCAAACGATATTCTCCGTCCAGGGTAGTGCTTTTTATTCTTCTCCAAAACACCTACTTGTACCACAGTACGGAATAATGTATACTATCATCCTGAAATACTAACAAGTTTGCTTTTTGTCAGTCTGGAGGTTTTTGAATTGTATGCCTTAATATCTTTAACACTCAGCATATAGAAAGGTGAGTGTTAAACCAGCTTTGAAAGCACCTTACCTTACCAAAACTTGTGTCACAACAATTTAAAATCCGAGTATGGTTTCTTTTGTTGTTTATTTCCAAATGTTTTTCATTGTTAATTCTTTTCTCGAGAACCCACGGGGTCATGCGAGACTGATTCAGCATAAATCAGATGCTCTCTTTTGCTCTCCGCCTACCTTAAAAAAAACCACTAAAAAAAACATACTAGATTTAAAAAAACATCTCCCTAACAGTAACAGTTTTCTCAACGGTGGTGTAACAACTTCACTACTTCTATAAATACATTCCACCAGAAAACACCATTGAATTTTCACCTGTGCTCTAAACAATTATACGATGCTGCATACTCTGGCACGCTGTTTTTCATTGTTTTTTCGTTTCTCCTCCACCTGTGATTAAAACCGCCTGGTTTGTTAGTTTCAGGACAAAAATAATTATTAAGTGGCGGATTAAAAGGGAATGGGCCATGGGGTGCGTGCAGAGAAATGAGATTTAGAGCAGGCTTAAACGGAATGGATGGAATACTCAGTCAGCAGGAGGGGAAGGGGTGGAGGGGGGGGGGAGAGAGAAAGAGAGGGGGGAGAGAGAGAGAGACAGAGAGAGGGAGACAGAGAGAGAGAGACAGAGAGAGACAGAGACAGAGAGAGAGAAAGTCAAACAAAAGAACAGACAGACAAACAAACAGACAGACAGACAGACAGACAGCCAGACAAACAGGCAGACAGACAGACGCAGAAAGGGAGCCAAAGAAAGAGACAGAAAGACCATAAGAACACGAAATTATGTCCGAATTCCTAACTCATTCGACGGCATCCTCCAAAGAACTCAGGAGTAAAACTGACATGATGTATCGAGACACAGCTGAACGAACTGTACCTGGCATTGGTACCCATTTCCTTTCTTCTTGCGTTCTTCCGCCCAAAGGAAATTCAAACCTCAAACAAGTAACTGAAGAACGGACAGAAGCATCCACCTTTAGTGAGCAGTTTTCAAAACAGACACACAATTGAAAAAAACCCACAAAAACGAGTCAAAACAAAGCAGAAGGTAAAATGAAAACAAACTACTGCAGTCAAAACAAAACAGTAAAAGAATTCTGTTGAGAGCCCGAAAAAGGTATTTGTGTGTGTGTGTGTGTGTGTGTGTGTGTGTGTGTGTGTGTGTGTGTGTGTGTGTGTGTGTGTGTGTGTGTGTGTGTGAGTGTGTGTGTGCAGGTGTACGCGCGCGCGCGCGTGTGTGTGTGTGTGTGCCGTGTGTGTGTGTGAATGTTCTTTAAAACAGCTGAACAGATCTGTGGTGACAAACACGTTGGTGTTCAGGGGAAGGAAGGTAAATGCATCTTTAACACAACTCGTTTTCTTGACACTACGGATTCTTTCGGTCACTCACACTTTCCGCCAATTGCCTCAAGTTACTCGCAATGACACGTCACATCTACTAACAGTGCGAGGCAAATGACCCTTCGCTATTTTTCCAACCACTTTAAGTTCAAGTCGCTGCACTGCTTGAGCTCTTTATGGTCAGGAAACGTGTACAGGGACTTTAGGGAGCTTTGGATGGAAGAAATGAACGTGTATTTGGCGCTCGAAGTACGAATACATTGCATTAACTAATACAATACAGAACGTGTAAGCTTACATTCTTTGCAGCCACTTTGTCTGTGGTTGTTTTGTGCTAGGGAAGACATTTCAGAGAAAATAACTAGACGGACCGGAAGCAACCATAGTTAAAACAATACTGAGTGTAGCTTCTTATTACCCTTATATGAGCCTCTGTGGTTGATAAGCCGTTTTACACCCGGTCCCGTTAAGAATCAGCTGATTAATAGCGAATGTTTACAATTTCATGTCCAGAATCAGACGCCCTTTAATGTCGCTTATGGTTGTGATGCACGTTTTAAGGAGAAACGTATATTGTACAAGGGAGAAAGAAAACTTACATGGATTATCAGATTTTCTTCAAAGTCTACAGACACAACAATTCTGTTAATGATTTTTAAAGACAGCCCTAGAAACCAGTTCACATCACGGCCATTTAAGTGACAAGGGTCTTTGATTACACGAATATACTGCCGAAAGATACGGCGACAAAGTAATGCACTTTCCTTCGAAAACACCGTGTTGGTCAGGCGATCTGATCCTGTTAGGGCGAGTGGTGCGAGGAATTACGAAGCGTGCTGATTGTAATTGACCGTTTGTGGCGGTCAGTGGTACTTTGTGTCAACTCCAGCCAACAAGAACCACACAGGTCAATTACGTACGCGTAGGCTACTTCTTCTTTTTCTTCTTCTTCTTCTTCTTTTGTTGTTCTTGTTCTTGTTCTTGTTCTTGTTCTTGTTCTTCTTCTTCTTCTTCTTTTTTTTGTTGTTGTTCTTCTTCTCGCTCTTGTTCTTGTTCTTGTTCTTCTTGTTCTTGTTGTTCTTGTTGTTCTTCTTCTCCTCCTTCTCCTTCCCCTCCTCCCTCTTCTTCTTCTTCTTCTTCTTCTTCTTCTTCTTCTTCTTCTTCTTCTCTTTCTTCTCCTTCTCCTCCTTCTTCTTCTTCTTCTTTTTCTTCTTCTTCATCTGCGTTCGATGTTCATGGTCGTCATATCCCCAGGTCTGTGGCTGTCATAAAGTCCGCTGTCCTCTGCAGTTCGCCAGCGGCTCACCAGGGGCAGCTTGGTGCCCAGGCTTGTGTCTTCAGGCCAGCAGTGCTGGCGTGCTGTCTACATTTGGGTAGGTCTGTAGAATGTGCTCAGGGGTTTGCTTATCTGAGCCACACGCACATTTGGCTGTGCCGCCGAGACCCCTACGTAAGCGTACAACGCTAGCTCGAAGACGAGATTGCTAAACACAAGGATGCTTTATGGACATACTTTTATGGACATTTGGGTTAAACAAAGTTACAGAAAATAGGAGTAAAATATGATAAATATTGTTGTAGCTGCTGTTGTTGTTGTTGTCGCTGTTGTTCTTGTTTGCTTGCTTTTGTGTGTATGTGTGTGTGTTTGTTTAGTAGGTTTGTTGGTTTGGTCCAGATATCTTTGCCAACAGTTGCCATTACACCTGTTCGCACAAAAGCACAATGGTGGTTTTTTTCTTCTAGGAAACAAATCACTGTTCTTCGACCACGAGCATTTACAATGGAAAGGGGGAACCTGTGGACGAAGGGGTGTGAGTAGGTTATCTGGTAGAAAAAGGCAGTACTCTCTCACACATAACTTTCAACTGTTGTTACAACAGAATATCTTTACCTCAGATTCAGACGGATAAATCTGTAGTCTATTGAAGAATGAATTGGAGTACCAATTCTTTCCCTTCTGCCAGTATTGCACCGCCTTCTTAACTATCGTTTGCACGCACGCATGCACACACGCACGCACACACACACACACACACACACTCGCGCGCGCGCGCACGCGCAAATGCACATACGCAAGGTACGCTCACATGCAAGCAAGAAACTCATCAGTGTATTTGTGTTCCCAGTTTATTTCGTTCATTGTGTTTAATGTGTCCTGTACACATGTGTTACTTTTCATAGTAACATAATTAAAAACACACACACACACACACACACACACACACACACACACACACACACACACACACAGGTTTATGAGTTCTTACGCTCATGCACACTTCTCTCTCTCTCTCTCTCTCTCTCTCTCTCTCTCTCTCTCTCTCTCTCTCTCTCTCTCTCTCTCTCTCTCTCTCTCTCTCTCTCTCAACACCAGTAGTCTTTCACGCATGCCAGTCAGTCTTCCAAAAGATTCCAGTCGGTTTGGCTGTAAATCAGTCAGTAACAGTGTCAAAACATGCACAAGAAAATTCACCCTGAACCAATCAAAGTTCATACACTTTCACGTCGCATCCATCAAACATGATGATGTTTCTTAATTGAAAAGCAAAATCATAAACAGTTACCAAGATGAGAAAAAAAAACCATAACCGGCAAGATTCTCAAATATTCGCATGCTCACAACCGGGAAATGTTCACAAAATACCTGCACCAAAGAACAGCATTGATTTAGGTTACACATGATTTGAACACACAAGCATGTGTTGTACAACTTTATTCAAGCGTTGTAAACACATTAAAAAAAATTAGGAATACGGAACTAGGCGATATTTCTAAAATTGGGGTTGCTTTTTAATCGTGTGCTTCCTCAAAGAGCGATTTGACTACAAGGCCATCGAAACATTGCATAATGTGTAAGTTATTATGAAGGGATCAGCTTGTTACATCTCTGGAAGCCGACAGCAAATCTGTTCTGTACTCCAGCGAAAGCTTTTAAAGAGGACTACAAAGAAACTCTCCAATGACAAAACTAGAAAGTGAACACGGCAATGGATGCACGCTGTTTTAATGCGAAACAGTGGTATTTAAGTATATATATTTACTGGTCGCATTTTGAAATAACACTGAGAAGAAGAAAATCGTAAAAACCTATTTGGCTTTTGGACGCCGAGTTAAACAAAAAATCACATCAACTACTTTATCTAAATGCAAGCACCAAAAAGTGTTCGCTTAAAATTATCCATCACGACGGCGAACGTCTTGAGAATGAAAAATACCTGACATTAATAAGAATGAGGGGACCAGTCGACTAGAACGATAAGATGGAGAAGATCATCTGTCTTCCTATCCTAGACACCCCCCCCACACACACACACACACACAACCCCCTCTCCATCCCACCCTACACCACACACATACAGCAATGCATTCCCCCACCCACACACACACACACACACACAAGCCCTCTCCTTCTTTTCTTGCCTTAATATATTCCTCATTTTTCCCCTAACCTTTCTTCGCAGACACGAGAATGATTTATCATTAGGTCTCAGACACGGGAATGATTAATCATTAGGACTTGGAAAGAAAATATACAGCATTCGCAGGAATTTAACAGTCTGTCACCACAAATACGGCGTCAGTGTTGAATTAATAAATTGCGGTATGAAAAAGACTCCTATATATATCCATCGTACTCTATATACATGGAGGCTTCTAGTCTCACTGAGTCCAAGGTTTTAATAAACTCAAATACGTACCAGGACAGTGTTAAAATAAACCTTGACTTTCTAAATCAAAATATCGGTGGCTTTCAATTTTCTAGAGTGCAGTTTGAAGGAAAAAATCTGCGTTCGCGTCCTGCATGTTGAATCTCTCTCTCTCTCTCTCTCTCTCTCTCTCTCTCTCTCTCTCTCTCTCTCTCTCTCTCTCTCTCTCTCTCTCTCTCTCTCTCTCTCTCTCTCTCTCTCTCTCTCTCTCTCTCTCTCTCTCTCTCTCTCGTAGCACATTGTTTAGAACTCTATTGTGTAATTCGTAGACAACAAGGACTTTGCCTTTTCTGGCAAATCTTGAACATTCTCTCTACAACGTCCAGTGTGTGCGGATTGTGTCTGCTTCTGCGTGTACTCTTAACATTTATAAGCATGTCGGCACTAGCTCCAGCCGCTGGACTGAATATCGGACACTTAAACATTTATCATCTCTTGAACAAAATTCCTGATCTCTGCGTGTTATTAAATCAACATTCTCCCATAACCCATTTGTTTGGGATTTCAGAGACTAGGCTGGACTCACGCATCTGTGATGATATGTTGCGGATACCTCACTATTCTGTTATCCGACGCGACAGTATGGAAGTACAACATACTGGTCTTGCTGTTTATGTCCATGATTCCATTGCAAAGTTTGTTAAGCGCAGGGCTGATCTGGAAGTGAACAGTATTGAATGCCTTTGGCTTGAAATTTCTTATAAGAATTCGAATTCTTTTCTCCTCGGCTTTGTATATAGAAATCCCGCATCCCATTCAGCTCGGTCTGACGATTTTATTGATTTGATGGATAACATCAAATGTAATAATCGCAATGTTTTGTTACTTGGTGATTTTAACATAGACTTGCATAAAACCCAGACAGCCTGGCGCTCAGTTACATCTCTCTTTGGATTCCATCAACTTGTGAACACCTCAACCAGATTGACTGATACAACATCAATGTTGATTGACCACATTTACACTAATAATAACTCTATGGTGTCAAACGTGAAAACTGTACCTTCAAGCATCAGTGACCATTGTTCAATATTTTGTTCTTGGTCGTTCAAGTTACCTAAGCCGGTGCACAAGGGCCATACAACTATTGAATATAGAAGCTTTAAAACGTTTGATGAAACCAAATTCTTCTTTGATCTCAGTTTAGCACCATTTTCCTCTGTGTTTAATCATGTTGTTGCTGACGAAGCGTTGGGCGCCTTTTTAGATATATTTTATCCTATAGTGGATAAGCATGCCCCACTACGTCACCAGAGAGGGAAATATCCATCTCTTCCCCCATGGTTGACAGAACAGATTATAGAAGCCATGTCCCTGCGTGATTTTTACAAAGCAAACAACATGAAGTCTGATTTTAAGAAACAAAGGAATAAAGTGACAGAATTAACACGTCAAGCAAAAGCAAATTATTTTAATACATTAATCGAGGACAAGAAAGATATTGCAACTGTTTGGCGTGCTGTTAATAACATATTAGGTAAATCTAAACAGAACTCAAATCGGTCTGCCACAACCATCTCCCCTGAAGATTTTAATAACCATTTTTTGTCCTTTGCCAATAGGCTAAATGAATCTGCAAAATGCGACAGTCCTGATTCTGACATTAAAATCTCTTTCTCAAAATTACATGATTTTTGTAAGCAGAAATGTAAACCAGACGAATTTTTTACTATTCCAGACATGGCAGTGCATGAGGTAGGGAAGGTGCTAGAAGGCCTTGAGAATAAAAAGTCCATGGGTCCTGATAAGATTCCTCCTTACTTGACCAAACTAGCTCTACCATATATTGTGGAGCCACTCACCTATGTGTATAATCTCTGAATAAAGCAAAATACTGTACCTAGTTTGTTAAAAAGAGCAAAAGTAATTCCACTCCATAAAGGCGGAAATGTATCCGACCAAAATAACTTTAGACTTATTTCCTTATTACCCATTTTATCCAAACCATTGGAAAAACATATTCACAAACATTTGCTCGCGTACATAGAAAGCAGAAACCTTTTCCATCAATTTCAGTCTGGTTTTCGAACAAATCACTCTTGTCACAGCGCCCTTACCACGCTATGCGACACCTGGTTGTCTGCAACAAACCGATCTGAAATCAGTGGTGCTGTGTTTCTCGACTTTGAAAAAGCGTTTGATCTTGTTAATCATTCAATTCTATTGAAGAAATTACAGTTGTATGTCAGAAACAGTTCAGTGTGTAACTTCTTTGCTTCCTATTTACATGACAGATCTCAATATACTGCCCTAAACTGTAAAACATCTACTGAGGAGATTGTGAAATGCGGGGTGCCTCAATGTTCAGTGCTTGGGCCGATCTTGTTCTGTCTGTATATCAATGATCTGCCACTACACATTTCTGATAGTAATGTAAGAAGTGATTTTTTTGCTGACGATTCTTCTCTTCATGCAAGTGGACAGTCTGTTCCAGTAATAGAGTCCTCCCTTCAAACAGCTTTAAACGATGTAAATGACTGGTGTAGTGCTAATGCTATGCTTGTCCATCCAATAAAAACTAAAAGTATGGTAATTGCAACCAGACAAAAACACCAGATTTCTCCACTCAAACTAAATCTTACTATTGGTACGCAATCAATTGAACAAGTTCAACAGCATCGCGTTTTAGGGGTAATTATTGATTGTGAATTCAAGTGGCAGGCACAATTACAGCATATTTGCAAGAAAGTAGCCAAGAACGTTTTCCTCCTATCCAAGTTAAAGCAATTTACGGACAGAAGGACTCTGGAAATGTTCCACCATGCTCATGTAATGCCTCACTGTTTCGACGCTCTGGGATGGCAGCAGTGATGTCCACTTGAAAAAAGTTAGACTCTCTCTATCGTCGCTCGGCCAAACTCATCGTAAAGGATACTACATCAACAGATATGAAATTAAAAATGCTTAACTTTCTTCCACTGGAAAAGCATCTCAAGTTAAACAAAGCCATTTTCATGCATAAATTGTATTACGGTAAAGTGCCGATTTACATTACATCATTATTTAATAAAGCTACCCACAGATATGGGTCGGTCAACTTGATCCCACCGATTCCACGAATTGACCTGTATAAGACCAGTCTTGCTTTTTCGGGTACTTCAGTTTGGAATTCGCTTCCATCATCCTTTAAGCACTTAAAGTCATTAAAAAGTTTTTAAAAATGTGTTAAAAACCACTTAATGTCTGAGTAGTTTAACGCCTTTTGATTTGCCACACTTAGTATTACGTCAAAGATATGCTGTGCATTGTATGTTCTGAACATATTTTTGTTATACATGTTCGATTGCTACCAGCTTGTATTTATAATTACCTGCATAGTATGCATTTGATTTTATGAATAACCACATATGTATGCTCTTCATGCCTCATCTTCATCATCATCATTATCATCATCATCATCGTCATCATCATCATCATCGTCATCTTTATTATCACGTGCTGAAATTTTCCGACCTCCTTTTGTTGGTTAACTTTTTAACTGTTTAATTTTTTAATTTTTAATTGTATAATTGTGTGTCTATGCGTCCCAAGGACAGATTGTAAGAAAAGGCGTAGCCTTAAATCTTAATCCTTGTTAAATAAAGTTCAATTCAATTCTCTCTCTCTCCCTCTCTCTCTCTCTCTCTCTCTCTCTCTCTCTCTCTCTCTCTCTCTCTATCTCTCTCTCTGTGTTTTTCATCGTCATCTTTCTCTATTTCTTCTTTTTACGTCGGATGTGTCGATCCTTCCCCTTGTTTGTCCTTACTTTACTTCGTTTAAACAGTATTTGAGTAGTTGTACGTGTACATGGAATACAAAAATCCGAAAAAAATCTACTTTAACTCTCAGGAACCCAAGCTTCGAATTTATTTCTCGCTTAATATGTGACATCTTTATACTCCTCCATTTGATCACATTCTGACGGGCGCAGTGGCGTGGTGGTAAGACGTCGGCCTCCTAATCGGGAGGTCGTGAGTTCGAATCCCGCCTGGTGGGTTAAGAGTGGAGATTTTTCCGATCTCCCAGGTCAACTTATTATGCTGACCTGCTTGTCACTTAAACCCCTTCGTGTGTACACGTAAGTAAAAGACCAAGTGCGCACGGAACAGATCCTGTAATCCCTGTCAGAGTTCGGTGGGTTATAGAAACACGAAAATACCCTGAATGGCGGGGGTAAAAAAGGTCATACACGTAAAAATCCACTCGTGCTAAATACATGAGTGAACGTGGGAGTCTAAGCCCATGAACGAAGAAGAAGAAGAAAGAAGATGACCTTCTATTTACATCCGCCTCCCCCCCCCCCCCCCGCTCCCTTCCTCCCACCCCTCACACACACACACACCTCACGGAAATTCGAATACATTTTTTTGGATGAATATCAACGAGGCATATCTCGTCCATCATTTGTAAGAACTGTGGGCACTTGTGGATAAAATGACATATCACATCATTTGCTGCCTGAGCAGAAGGTTGAGAAGAAAAGAAAAAAAGCCATTAGTTCAACAATAGTAAAATGTGCAACAAGGTAAATCAATCAATCAATGGACAACAAAATAAAGAACGAAATATGTCTCTGCCCTCGAGGTCTACAAGAATAACACACACACGCATGCACGCACGCACGCACGCACGCACGCGCGCGCACACACGCACGCACGCACGCACGCACGCACACACACACACACACACACACACACACACACACACACACACACTCACAATCATGAAAAAGAAAAGATAACCACGACGACACTAGAATAAGAGAAAACAAAATAAATGACACATTTCGAAAACTGTCTTGAAGAAATGCCGTGAGTTTTCTCTGGGGTCTTCTATCACAGAAGATATCCGCATGCAGGTACATTAGAAGAAAAGTTTAAAACAAACGCACACTCTAAATTATAAATATGGTAAAAATAAACAGGTATCACAAAGAAAATATCAGAACAGATTAAAAGGCAAAAACAATAAATACATTGCATTGCATTGAAAGTGGTATCTTCCCAACAAAAAACAAAATAAACATTAATTTTGTCTGGCACACCGCAAAACTCCAGTTTTATCGTTTAAGACAACAAAAGGTTTTCTTAAACTGATATAAATCAGTGGAAATTAAACACATAAACTTTTACTGTGTACACATTGTGCTTTTTAATGTAGGATAGTCCAGAGTCACACATTGAGTCATGGCAGGAGAGGGTCCTTTTTAGCGCAGGTTCGAGTGACAAAAACCATCAAACATAAAAACCGAATCAGAACAAAATGTCGAAATAAACTCAAAAGTTGATTTCGGCACATTTTGAGCGAGAGTAGAACTTTTTTTTACTGGTCAACACAATGGGTGAGCAGTTACTGACCACCAAGGATCCCCCAGACATAGTGTGTCCAAAAGAGAAAAGAATGCGGAGGGGGGAGGAGTCGAGGGGCGGGTGAGGGGGTTGAAGGGAGGTGGGGGGGTGTTGCCTTACGTATCCGAGTAATGACTTGTAAGAGGACGAAAGGGGGGGGGTGTATCTTTGTATCCTATGTAAGTATGGTGGGGCGCAGAAGGAACAAAAACACAGACTGATCCGAATCAAAAACAAGGTAGGTATCTTAACAAGGTATAACATACCTTGCTTGTTTTTGTATTATGAATTTTGGAACGTTGGAAGTCTATTTTGTGTGTGGATTTTTTTCAGATGACTCCGTCTCTCAGCGACTATACAGCTCCCTTCTATTCGTCAAAAGTAAATGTTAAATGTGCTGTGCCACAGATTAATTTACAGTTAAACATACAGATACCAAGTGTGTTATATAATGTTATTGTTTATCGATTAAAAGGGCACGCTTAAGCGTCTTCCCAAAAGTTAAAAAAACAAACAAAACAAAAACTCCCTTCTATTCGTCTGGTTAGTTGTCCTTGTCTTGTGTGAGTGGATCTGGTTTGCTTGTTGATTGGTTAGTCGGTTGCGGGTTGGGTTACCTGGCTGCATTCTATTCAAATAAAAAGAATACACGCCAGTAACCAGGTTAGGTACTTTTTTTTTATAAAAGTACCTAACCTGGTTACTGGCGTGTCTTCTTTTTATTTAAATGCATTCTATTCAATCTGGTTGGGTGGTTCAATGACTGCCTAATTGACCGCCTCGTCATATGGGTTGTTTATCTCATTCCGTTTCCATGGTGACTTGTTGCATGCACGTCTTTGATTTTGAATGGGAAGTTGGTTATTATTGTTTATCGTCTAACCGGCACGGTTGGCCTAGTGGTAAGGCGTCCGCCCCGTGATCGGGAGGTCGTGGGTTCGAACCCCGGCCGGGTCATACCTAAGACTTTAAAATTGGCAATCTAGTGGCTGCTCCGCCTGGCGTCTGGAAAATGGGGTTAGTGCTAGGACCGGTTGGTCCGGTGTCAGAATAATGTGACTGGGTGAGACATGAAGCCTGTGCTGCGACTTCTGTCTTGTGTGTGGCGCACGTTATATGTCAAAGCAGCACCGCCCTGATATGGCCCTTCGTGGTCGGCTGGGCGTTAAGCAAACAAACAAACAAACAAACAAACAAATTGTTTATCGTCTCTTCAGTAGTCAATGCTATGCGAGACTGTTGCACGCAAAGACAACGGCTATTAGAATGATGATGACTAGAACAGGCTGTAGAATATGCACACGAAGGAAGGACGCACATCTCATTAGGAAGGACAACGAGTTATCTCATAGAAAACCATAATGAGGTGGTAGAGGATGCTGAATGACAAAGAGGCATCTATGGGATGAAACTAACTGCTGGTCCCTGGGATTAAGGGGGGGGGGGGGCAGAGGAAGACGTTGTCGAAAAGAAAGGTTTTTTTTCGAGAGAGACCGACTGTTGGTGGCGCCTGTTGAAATTTAGCACATTTTGGGTTTCTTCGTGAGAACAAAGCTACATTTTCCAGGTAAGGGGCTACATTTTCGCTACATTTTCCAGGTAAGGGGCTACATTTTCCAGGTAAGGGGGGTTGGGGTGGGGCTTTCTTCCGGAACCCAGGACATCCCTAGATCCAGCCCTATCAGAGAGACTATCTACCGGTCCTTGAGTCTAGGAGAAGAAGAGTGAGGACGAAGAAGGCCCGGAGACATAGACACGGAATGTTCGGATCTCCATGGGCTTGAGCTTCACGATGAAGGGTGACTCCATCAACTCATTATAGTCTGACGATGCTGAAACATAAACAGAAAACCATACTCAGTAAAATCTAAGAAACGAAGGGAATTAAAGGCTCTAAATGCAATACGACATGTGTAATAGAGTAAGTGAGAGTTACACGGAACTAATCTCCTGGCACCTGAGAGAATACAACAGGCATTGAAATGAACAAGCGACTTTCATCCTTAAAAAAAATTACTCAGTAATCCGTTGCGGTATTTCGAAAAGGTGGAGTGATAAACTTAAAAGTTACAATTCTTGTGATTTTCTATACTGTTTGACAAGCAATGCTAAACAAATGTTGAGATCATTGGAATGAAAAGATATGTGCAGATAATGTCAATTGCGAGATCCCAAATTCACCGTGAAAGTCTCAGGGCTTCGTAACATGAATACACGCACGCAGGAAATAGGAGAAAGAAATGGGTAGCCCTTCCCACAGTGAGAAAGCAGCCCAACTTTCCATGATGGTAACCTCACAGGACGAAATTTGTTTGTTTGTTCGTTCATGGGCTGAAACGCCCACGGCTTTTACGTGTATGACCGTTTTTACCCCGCCATTTAGGCAGCCATACGCCGCTTTCGGAGGAAGCATGCTGGGTATTTTCGTGTTTCTATAACCCACCGAACTCTGACATGGATTACAGGATCTTTTTCGTGCGCACTTGGTCTTGTGCTTGCGTGTACACACGGGGGGTGTTCGGACACCGAGGAGAGTCTGCACACAAAGCTGACTCTGAGAAATAAATCTCTCGCCGAACGTGGGGACGAACTCACGCTGACAGCGGCCAACTGGATACAAATCCAGCGCGCTACCGACTGAGCTACATCCCCGCTACATCCCCGCCCTGACTGAGCTACATCCCCCCCTGACTGAGCTACATCCCCGCCCTGACTGAGCTACATCCCCACCCTGATTGAGCTACATCCCCGCCCTGACTAAGCTACATCCCCGCCCTGACTGAGCTACATCCCCGCCCTGACTGAGCTACATCCCCGCCCTGACTGAGCTACATCCCCGCCCACAGGACGAAATGATACCAAACCTTCCCCATTTGTCACAGACACAAATAGCATCATAATATACTGACCTATAGACGGTGTGTTGACGTGATGATTATCTGTTGTCCACTGGTGCCTCTTTAGCGTGCCGGGATTAAAGTTACCACCCAGGGAGACCTCCTCTGCCTCCGTCACCTCAAAAGGTGAAAACAAATTCTGCAAAACACACAAAATCAGCATCTTTTAAATTCACACACATGTAGCTGGCTGAAAACTCCTATTAAAAGTCCAACATCGCGGGCGCGACAGATGTAGCTCTGTTTTCTTGTGCCTGTAATACATCCAGTGTCGCTCGCAAGGCTAACGTTATCTCTGTGGCCTTCTACTATAGCAAGGCCTTGTCTCCTGGAGAAGGATGGTTGGCTGTAAATGAGGCCTTGGAGTATGGTGAACAAAACGTCCCAGAACTAAATGTTTGTGATTTGTTGTGTTGTTGTTTTGTTTTGGGGTGTGTGTGGTTTTTTTTTTTTTTTTTTTTTTTTGGGGGGGGGGGGGGGGTAAATACCAAAGCAGGAACAAGAAGCAAGAATAATACTAATTTCTTTTGTTGCTGTTTTTGTTGATAATTATTACTCTTACAATTAACAGAACATAACAAAATAATCATACTGAATAAGGTATACATGATTATGAATATTGACAATAAATCAATATAATATATTGCAATATAGTTTGCTTTAGATGTTAAGTCCTTGTAATCATCATATTTCTGTATATTATACAGAAATATGATGATTACAAGGACTTAACATCTAAAGCAAACTATATTGCAGCCCTTATAAGGACCCTTGGCTTTCCCTGTGTCTTCTTCAAATTGTTTTTCAGACTTACCTGTAATTTGACGGTAGCGGCTGTGGACAATATAGGACTCTCGCCCTTTTCGTAAAAGTGCTCGAGCCTGAGAAGATACACGGTACTGTGGTTGTCACTTGTATAGTCCAATGTTAACACTTGTACGTTGTTTGGCAGGGGTTTATTGAGGAACGATTTCTGCACGGAAGAAGAAGGGAACAACACAGGTAAAAAAAACATCTGTTTCTGCTCGTTTTGGCTCACAAATAATGTTTTGTAAGTATCCCAATACACAGACAAATAGAGCCCCTCTCTCTGTTTCTCTCCTTCGCTCTCTCTTTTTCTCTCTTTCTCTCCGTATCTCTCTCTCTCTCTCTCTCTCTCTCTCTCTCTCTCTCTCTCTCTCTCTCTCTCTCTCTCTCTCTCTCTCCCTCTCTCTCTTACACACGCATTCACACCATCTTCAAACATACACTGAGACAGCAGGAGGGGGGGGGGGGGGGCATTATTCTTCTTCTCAAGAAATACACCAAAAGCACCCGATAATGCCTGCATCATCTCAGCAGGGCGTTGGCATCAGAAAGTAGTAACGTCACACAAATCCGGCGGAACTACTTCAGTACTAAAAACACTAAATGGATAGACCGGTAAATAGATCGTAAAGCCGACTGAACCAAAGATTGTAACTAGCTGCACACGTGAGAAAAAGACTATCGAAACGATTTACTGTGTTACATTTCCATTTTGCCGCTACTTAAGATTGTCAACACAAGACCTTTTGAACCCCAGGGATCCCCCAATCACAAAGAAGTGCTTCGAGCTCTTCTGACTTTTTGTAAGGGCGGAGGGGGAGCAGGGGGGGGGGGGGGAAGGGGGGGTCCTGCGCAGGTGCACGAACACAGATTACTTCCATTACCTATAGATACCACCTGTACTACACACAGGCTCTTACTACGAATAGACTGAATACATGTTGTTGTGGTTTTTTTTTACAACCCAAGCTCTCAGCACCAAATCACTTTTAAGCTTATTCCTAGTGAAGAGCTGCAATATCCAATCATCTTACCACGAAGGGACCGAACAAGAGGTGTCAGTTTCTTGCTCTTAGTGCCACGTTTCATCACCAAAGCTCTTGTGAGGTTACTTCGTAGAAAGACTTGTAGTACGGATCCAGCATCTCATGTTTGTGGTACGCACAAACAAATATGTCCAGTATCTAAAGCATCCAATGCTTGTGAAATATATAAGCAGGTTTATGAGATGCAGCATCTGTTCATATCCCACTGCGAACAGACCGAAGAAAAATGTACTTTTTGTCTCAATATCCCATTGCGAAGAAAAAAATATCCCACTACGTACAGACCGAAAAAAAAATCACTTTATGTCTTAATATCCCATTGCGTACAGACCGAAGAAGAAAAAAGTACTTCTTGTCCTGTGGGCCAGTACTGTGTCAGCACCAAAACACATGCAGTCAATACCTTAACCTCGGATTCCTTGTGATGTCTACTAAAAAAAACCAAGATGCAGTATCTAACCCCTCTAACTACAAATAAACTGCAGAAGTGTTTGTGTGACTGCGACATGCCAGCACCAAGGGACTTTTCAGCTTATTCCTGGCTCAAAGTGTTGGCGTCAGGATCAAAACATTAGACCCGTAGGGATACACTCTTTGATCAGACACCTACAAGAAAAATGTAACCGCGTCTCAGCATCAAATAATTATGGGGTGTAGAAGGAGGTATTTGAGCCACAGTGTCAAAGCATCTTACTGCAAATAGACGGTAGAAGTGGTGTTTGTTTTTTGTCCTCGGTGCTAGGTGTGGGGTGTTCCAGAAAAGAAAAAGTTGCAGTAGGTACCCGAAGCATCTGGACTCCCCACAGCCGGTCTACCTTGAGGGTCCTGGGACCCCGAGTTATATAATGTGTAGGGGGTCCTCAGCGGAAGTTTAGAGGGTCCCAAAACTAGAAGGACTTTTGGCAGTTCTGTGAGCACATTGTTCTTTTGCTTTACGGAAGTATTATTTTTCATATATCTATGTGATTTGTGCCAGGAGGGCTACAGAGAACCAAAGCACTCGCAACCCTATTCCTGACAAAAAGGGTAGAAGCATCTGAGCATCACTTGCTTGTGAGGCTCAAGAGGAGGTCGACGAAGGATCAAAGTACTTACAACCCTATATCTGGCAAAAACAGTTGAAGTACCTGAAGAACCAAATACTGCTGGTGCGCACGAGTTGGTCTATGGAGGGTTACCACACGTGTGTGCTTATTCCTGACAAGAAAAGAGTAGCTGTGTCGAAGTATCAAATGCTAGTGACACCAACGAGTAGGTCTAAATAGGACCAAAGCACTAACAGCCCTATTGCTGGCAAAAAGAGTAGCCGTATATGTTGAGCATCAAATGCTGGTGATGTGTTTACGAGTAGGTATGTGGAGGGCCAAACGACTTTGTTTGCTTATTCTTGGAAGGTAAAGAGTAGCTGTGACTAAGTATCAAATGCTAGTGACACCAACGAGTAGGTCTACAGAGGATCAAAGCGCTAACAACCCTATTGCTGGCAAAAAGAGTAGCATATCTGTTGAGCATCAAATGCTGGTGATGTGTGTACGAGTAGGCCTGTGGAGGGTGAAAGCATTTGCGTGCTTATTCTTGGAAAGAAGAAAGGAGTATCTCAGCATCAGATGCTTGTGAAGGAAACGAGTAGGTCTACAGAGCAACAAGGCGAAACAACACGATCCCTGATACAGGAGTAGCAGTATCTGAGCATCTGATGCTGGTGATGTGTACGAGTAAGTCTGTGGAGGGCCAAAGCATATGTGTGTACTTAATCTTGAAAAGAAAAGAGTAAAAGTATCTAAGCCTTAAATGCTTGTGATTTGTACGAGTAGATCTACACAGAGGACTAAAACACACCAACAACCCTATTTCTGACAACAGACGTTGTTGGCACTAATTGAGCATCAAATACTGGTGACGTCTTCGAGTAGAAACAATTACGTGCTTATCTCTGGCAAGCAAGACTAGCTGTATTTGAGCAATAAATGCTTGTGATTTGTACGAGTAGGTCTACAG
>NC_090246.1:19807947-19820447 GCF_037325665.1 Littorina saxatilis
CACACAGACAAGTAAGCAAGCAGACAGACAGCACGGAATGGACAAGGTCAGAGAAACATTACCAGATACAGTACTGGCAAATAATGCAAGAAACTAAATTTGATTCAAACATAAACCAGACCAAGACCAGGCACACACAATTTGCTAAAGGTAACAGAAAACAGAACAGCACGAAAACAAATTCATCTGCACAACAGACTGACAGGCATAATCGAAAAGGGCACCTTTAAGCTGCTTTTCTTATGTAGGGTTGGCATAATGGGCAATTTAAACGCGTTTTAAAACGGCGAAGTGCCCAAAACCCTTCCGAGCTTTTCAAACCTTTTGATGCTAATTCTGGAGAATTAAAGAACCCTCCTAATTACCTTCGTTCCAAAACTTCTCTGCCATTAGAATCCGTGTAGAACTTTCCACCCGACTTGAGGTCAGAGACGAAAAAGGAAACTACCTCTTTGCCCTGGTTGTCACTGAAAAGAGATAAAACCAGAGAAAAATCATCAGATTAATTAGATAAAATGTACTTGTAACCAGTCACTTTTGTCAGTTTCAAAATAAGATCAAACAAAGACGAAGGAGCAAGAACCCTGTTTTCGTCTTACTTGTCACTGGAATAGAAAAACCCTATTCTGACAAACAAAAAAACAAGGCGGAGCAGAAGAAGATAATTTAAAGAAAGTAGTATGCAAGTCAAAAAATAATAAGACTACTACAACACAGTTCATCAAACTGAAAAAAGTAGACTTTTAATTTTTCCCGGTTGCTTCTGAAAAACGAAAGGATGACACGCTCAAACAAAATCATCAGATACATTTATTTATATGTTCTTGTAACCAATATATTATAACCTCAAACAAAATGAAGACTACCACAAAATGGAAAGAAGGAGGAGACGACTCAGGGGTGTCGTTTAGTGCCGGCAGCCAAACGCTGCAACCTATTTCAAATCACCAAAAATATGGCCTGAACTGCCAAATATTTTAACGGCAGGGAAAGGTGACACAAGGGACTGGCTAAAACTTTCGGAAACTGCTAATTATGACTTTTTTGGAAAAGCAAAAAAAAAATTCTGCTGGCAATAAACCTGTCATTATATTTAGTCAAGTTTTGACTAAATATTTTAACATCGAGGGGGAATCGAAACGAGGGTGTGGTGTATGTGTGTGTGTCTGTGCGTGTGTGTGTGTGTGTGTGTGTGTGTGTGTAGAGCGATTCAGACTAAACTACTGGACCGATCTTTATGAAATTTGACATGAGAGTTCCTGGGTATGAAATCCCCGAACGTTTTTTTCATTTTTTTGATAAATGTCTTTGATGACGTCATATCCGGCTTTTCGTGAAAGTTGAGGCGGCACTGTCACGCCCTCATTTTTCAACCAAATTGGTTGAAATTTTGGTCAAGTACTCTTCGACGAAACCCGGGGTTCGGTATTGCATTTCAGCTTGGTGGCTTAAAAATTAATTAATGACTTTGGTCATTAAAAATCTGAAAATTGTAAAAAAAAATAAAAATTTATAAAACGATCCAAATTTACGTTTATCTTATTCTCCATCATTTGCTGATTCCAAAAACATATAAATATGTTATATTCAAATTAAAAACAAGCTCTGAAAATTAAATATATAAAAATTATTATCAAATTTTTTTTGTTGAAATCAATTTAAAAACACTTTCATCTTATTCCTTGTCGGTTCCTGATTCCAAAAATATATAGATATGATATGTTTGGATTAAAAACACGCTCAGAAAGTTAAAACGAAGAGAGGTACAGAAAAGCGTGCTATCCTTCTCAGCGCAACGAATACCCCGCTCTTCTTGTCAATTCCACGTGCACTGCCTTTGCCACGGGCGGTGGAGTGACGATGCTACGACTACGAGTATACGGTCTTGCTGCGTTGCGTTGCGTTCAGTTTCATTCTGTGAGTTCGACAGCTACTTGACTAAATATTGTATTTTCGCCTTACGCGACTTGTCCCTTTTGTTTTTGTTGTCACTAAAAAATAAACAATAAATAGAATGAAATAAATGCAATTAATAAAACTACGTTAAACAATGTCTTTTGCCAGCAAAGAGATGATACTATCACTACATCTAAAATAAATGAAGTGAGCTTAGGCCCCCCAAAAATATATGTTGGTTTAGGGTAACATGACCCAACAAAATAGGGTCGGTAGGTCGGCTTTTTTTTTATTTTATTTTTTTTAGTCTCGGTATGGTTCGTAAAAGGTGCCAGATGTTGGTCGGGTTTTTTTCAAATTGAGAAATGAAAAAAAGGTGTTAGGGTCGGCGGGAAAAAATAGGGTCGGTCGGGTTATCCTAGACCAATATATATTGTTGTTTTGCCTTGGAAAATAAAAGAAGAAGAACAGTACCTTTCTAATCTGACTGTCGCTGTAAGGTGAAGAAACAAAATGGAATCAACTAACGAAAGTAAAAGGCAAAGCAAAATTAACACACACAAAAACAAAAAACTACAGTAAATGTTAATACTGGTAGTCAGCGTCTTTTGTCTGCAAAGAGATGAGACGACCATAACTATAGGAACTAAATGAACTGAATTTATAGAAGAAAGGAAGAAAGGAAGGAAGAAGCTGGCTACTTTTTGCCCTTTTTGTCACTGGAAGGTCAAAGGAATAAAAAAAATAATAAACAGCAAAATGTACTGTTGGTCAGTGTCTCTTGCCAGCAGAGACAAGCCTATCACGACGCTGTTAATAAACTGATGTTATAGATAAAAAGAAAAAGGAAACCATCTCTCTAAACTCGTTGTCATTGAAAGTTGAGGGAGAAAAAATCAAATAAAGGGTTTTTTTAAAATTTAATTATAAAAAGGGGGATTAGATTCTAAGAACAGGAAAGAAAGAAAACGTACAGTCGGTGGTTGTTTTTTTTGTTTGTTTTTTTGTCAGCGAAGAGACGACACTATCATAGAACAGTGCACTAAATGAACTGAGGTTATAGTTAAAAAGAAAGAGGGAAAAAACTTCTTCTCTGAACTGGTTGTAGCTAGAAGTTGAGAAAAACTAAATCAACTGAAAATAAAAGCAAAATAATAAAAATGTATACAAAAAATATATAAAAAAGATTAGTCAAATGTACTGCAAATCATTGCGATTAGTTCTTTGCCAGCAACGAGATGACTATCCTAACGCTGTGCATTAGATCAACAAAAGTTTCAGCTGGAAGGAAGGAAGAAAAGAAGAAAGAAAAGTACCTCTTTGCCCGTTTGCCCCTGAAAGTTGAGGGGGGAAATATAATAAAATGAAGTTAAATAAAAATAAAAACAAAAAAAGAAATAAAATGAAATACCAATCTAGGGTGAAACACATACCCATTGATTTTAAAAATCACACATTAATAGTTTTGTAATAAATCGGCCCGACGAATATAGGTCAGATGACCTACATTTTATGCTGACTATCACGTGTTTTCTGCTACTCTTTATTTTTAGCAACAACAAACAAACTTACTAATCTAATCGAGGATCTAATAGCAAACGGAAATAACCGCTTTAAAGAGATACAAAAAAATAAAAAAATAAATAAAACACACAGGTATGAGTTACGCAGAACCTGTCCGCTGGCGCCTGCGAAAATAACAAGCATTGCAGAGAATAATAATAATACGAATATTTGTAACGCGCACATATCTCACCAACAGGCGACTCAAGGCGCACATACGCTCATTCACACACACACACGGAGACTTAAAGTCACTAACACACTAACACACCATCAACCATTAAATATGTACAGTTATTCAGGGTGGGATGGGGGTGGGCAGTGGAGAATGCATGGATTATTTGGAAAAAAAAGGAATGTCTTGAGTGCAGATTTGAATGATTCGAACTTCCAACACAATACATATCAAAACCAGAAAAATACCACATCCTCTTCTTCTTCTTCTTCGTTCATGGGCTTAGACTCCCACGTTCACTCATGCTTTTAGCACGAGTGGATTTTTACGTGTTTGACCGAGTTTACCCCGCCATTCAGGCAGCATACGCCGATTTCGGGGGAGGCATGCTGGGTATTTTCGTGTTTCTATAACCCACCGAACTCTGACATGGATTACAGGATCTTTTCCGTGCGCACATGTTCTTGTGCTTGCGTGTACACACGAATGGGGTTAAGTCACTAGCAGGTCTGCACATAAGTTGACCCGGGAGATCGGAAAAATCTCCACTCTTAACCCACCAGGCGGCGGCGACCGGGATTCGAGCTCATGCTCACGACCTCCCGATTAGGAGGCCAACGTCTGACCACCACGCCACTGCACCCGTCAATATCACATCCAACAACACAAAATAGCACCTCAGTTCAACTGAAATCCCAAAGAGATTCTTTTCTTGCTTGGATTGCATCTGATTCGGGAGAGAAATACCAAATGCACAGCAGTTTGTTGTTACTGACAACAAGAGGATGTGACATCACTCTCACGATACACAAAACTCCCATTAAAGCGACATCTCTGAACGAAAAGTATACACCGTGCAAAAATAACGTGGTTTGTTCTGAAAACACCTCGTCTCCAAGTTGGGGAGAACAAGATCGTGAAACGGGTAGCGTACAAGAACTCTTAAAAACGAAAGGAATGCGGGAGTCTTTCTTGAACAGAATGTAATTCAGTTGTACAGGGACATTGAGTGAACGTTGGAGGTTCAGCCCATGGACGAAGAAGATCAAGAAGAAGAAGAAGAACGCAATTCTGTAACAGTTTGTGAAATAGTACATTGTTCTAGTAGCAAAAGAGGCTCACATAATAAACGCATTATTCATGTGAACACCAGTCAACACTATGTGTGCTACTTTTGCCAGTAGAACTATATATACTATGTCTCGAACTCGAATCGTATAAACCAATTCATGTCCAATATAGGCAATTAAGACCTGACGGACAGAGTCCAACATTTGTTACAGAAACGTGTTCAAAAGAGAAATACTTCTGCTTAGAGTGGACCTGTACGCGAGAAGCACCTCTTCAACCTTTTTCATGTGACGTACGTGAGTTGAACGTACACTTACACTGCAACCAATCCAAATCTCGCAAACTCTCGCTCGACATTCTACCTCTCGACAGAAACTTGAAGCTGCGGGGAAAGTTTTAATGCGTTTTCAAATTTCGCTCGTTTTAAACGGTTCCAGCTGTGTTCACTCTTCATTTTTGGCACCGACTATTACTACAGGGACAGTGACGAACGAGCAGAGCATTGAGAAAGAGAATATCTGTGTGAATAAAAACAAGAACAAAATGGCGTACATGACAGATACTCAAAGAAAATTAAACGCAAGGAAGGGGCCTTTAAAATAAAGTACAAATTAAAAGAAAGGGAAAGGAAACAACATAAAGCACAAATAAATACATCTGGAAAAAGGAAAGGCTAAGAGGAAAAAGGATAAAGGTTGAATGTAAAAAGGCAGAAAAAAACGCCGAACACTTTAAGTAAAAGTAACCCCCGTTCAAACGCACGTAATTGATGCATGGTTGCTTTCGTACATTAAAAAGCGAAAAGCAACAAATGAGAAAGGGGGAGGGGGACGAAGAAAAAAACACCGCAGAAAGTAAAAAGAATGTGTACGAAATGATCACGTGGGCGGCAAAAATAACACTTTCTTCGACTAAACAGCAAATCACTCCGTTCCACTTTTGATCCGCCCAAAACCCCCTACTCCTCCCCCTCCACCCTCTCTAATATTTTCATCCCTTCTCGTCATTTCAGCAGAGCACACAGACAGGCTAAATACGCAAAGACTTATCTTTGACATATTTTACGAACATCGAATTGCGATGCAGAACAAGTTGCAGACTAAGTAACTCCAAAAAATCGCAATGACATTTACAGCGAACAGAGAATACGAAAGGCACACTCAGAGCACGCACCGAACAACAAAATGAGACGGCTGATGATCCACGTCTGTAGAAGTTGCACAGAAGTAAACGAGGCAGTCACACAGCCCGAAGTGGCGTTTAATTGTTGGCACGTGCGCCCTCAACATTTACCACGTCAGTGACCGCGCCCCCATTGCGTCCTACCATTCGACAATTCAAAATCTAGGTCTGAACCGAGTACCTCGAGTAATAGGTACTTGGCGCTAATTCCCTTCAGAATTTGTCACAGCGATTGAATTATTTTTTTGCACGTTGTTCATAATCTTGGGTTCCAGAATATGACATCTGATAAACAAAGGGAAGACGGTAAGCGCTTTAAATGCATACGACATGTGCAATGGAGTCAGTGAGAGTTCTTCGGAACCTGTCTCCTGGCACCTGAGAGAAAAACAAGCATTGAAATGAACAAGCGACTTTCATCCAGAATATGACATTAAAATGTCGCTTCTTGGCCGTGCTAATGAAAGTATTCCACAGTGTCAGAATATTTCAAACAACAGCTTACTTTATGATAAAACGTTAATGATGCGGCCAAGATCCATACAAAAAAAGGATTGTCTTAGTAAAAAAAAAATGTTCTCAGTTGCATGCAGGTTGCTACTACCCTTATTTTTTGCCTTCTTTTTCTTTTTTTTTTTTCTTTTTTTTTTTTTTAAGGCGGGGAGCATTCTTCTTTATAGGTCTATTTCTCTTCTAATTCAATTAATTTAGGGAGATACTACGTAGGTTAAAATGTAACGACAACCCAGCTTCATACAGACCTTGTATGCACAAATCTGACGAAAGTGAAATAATATGTATCTGTATTTACACCCCCAGTATAGGGGTGTGTATAGGATTCGGTCGATGTGTTTGTTTGTGTGTTTGTGTGTTTGTGTTCGCATATAGATCTCAAGAATGAACGGACCGATCGTCACCAAACTTGGTGAACAGGTTCTATACATTCCTGAGACGGTCCTTACAAAAATTGGGACCAGTCAAACACACGGTTAGGGAGTTATTGGTGGATTAAGATTCTACAAGGACTTATAGAGGGACATATTAATGGTCAAAGGGAAATAACCTTCTCAGTTGGTGGCAGTGAGAATGGTAAGGACGGGGGTGTTTTTCCTACCTCGGAGGAATTTCTTGTTTATAAAATAAAATGCAAATGATTTTATTTAGTGAAGTTTTAAATGTGCCTAGCTGTTGTTAGAACGAGAAAAAAATCCCCTAAACAATACCTTTCAAA
The DNA here is from genome assembly GCF_037325665.1 of Littorina saxatilis. NCBI lineage: Eukaryota > Metazoa > Mollusca > Gastropoda > Littorinimorpha > Littorinidae > Littorina > Littorina saxatilis. Next base: position 19,815,066 of record NC_090246.1, read on the forward strand.
GCGGCTATTTGGCTGGTTGGTTGCATATGGTTGCTTGGTTTGCTCAACAATTTTGAGCCAACGTGCTCAGCATTGTGCCATCCTATGCACAGGTAGGATACGAACAAGGTAGTGGAGTTTTTTTGCTCCGACAGAGACATTCTGATGGAAGGGAGATAAACTCTGTGGCAGGCTATTTTGGAGTGCAGAGTGCGTTGAACGGTCATGAACGACACATTAATTGAGTAATGGGTGAGAAAATAAACGGTTGAGAGGGGTCTCCCGACGCTCCCTTCCCCGCCCCTACCCCCTCTTTCTCTCTCCCCCCTCCCCCCTCTCTTTTTTCCCTCTCTCTCTCTTTCACACTCCCACATATACTGTGGGCTCAACTTGAACACCCAGACCCAGACTAACAGACTGACACCAACAGACATACAGGCACGCACACACAGAAACACCCACCACACAGAAACACACACACTCACACACTCACACACACACACACACACACACACACACACATACACACACACTCACACACACACACACACACACACACACACACACACACACACACACACACACACAGAGTTAAGTCGAGGACACAGTAACTGTTGTGACTTTCGTGCCAACCCGACATCTCAGTCTCACAGGAAGGGAGACAACTTCTGTGCGATTTTAGTCCTCTCACAACGGAAGCTCTCTCTCTCTCTCTCTCTCTCTCTCTCTCTCTCTCTCTCTCTCTCTCTCTCTCTCTCTCTCTCTCTCTCTCGATCAGCGGGACCAAACCACACACACACACATACACACACATACACACACACTCACACACACACACTCACACACATACACCACCTTATTGTCGCGCTATGTTAACGCTCACTGTCAGATTAAACTGGTCAGTTTATGACACTCACTGTCGTCATCTACATACTCGGTCTATAAACCCAGTACTCTCACTGTAGCTCAGTATATAGATCCCTCAATGCTGAGCGTTAACCTTCACAGCGAATATACATTAATTGAACCAATCAGAACGGAGAGATCTGACTAACTACTGCGCGACCACGTTCGACTCAAACCGAAAAGCATCTGCATGTGGCCTACATTTTTTTTTGTTCTAGCATTTCTACAATATTTTAGCATGTTGTATTGCGTTTGAAGCCTAGAAAAACAAGGGAGTTATGGTGCATTTTTGAAACAAGCGAGTGAAAGAGCGGATAACCACAGGATTACGTGCTTTTTACTTTCGTGATTCGCACGCTTCGAAACGTGCATCATAACTCCCTTATTTTATCATATTTGTGGCTCAAAACTTAGTATAACGTGAGAAAATACTGTGAAGATACTAAAACAACAACAGCATTACATGCACATAGGCCTACTTTAGTTTTAGGTCGGGACTGGTCGCTCTGTAATTAGTCAGAGCGGAAGTAAGCCACAGTGAGAGCTTTGAATGTACTTTCGATTCAATGACAATTGTCTGCATAATCAAGTAATCCCTACTGCGGCCAGTTCGTTTGTATTCAGTTACGAACACGGAACTAACCGCCAAGTTGGTTCTACTACATTTAATTTTTTTTGCTTTCCTAAATCAGAATCTTCACTTTGATGAAGGCGGCAGTCTAAAGAAAGAAGAAGAAGAAATTGAGGCAAACCTACTAACAACAAAAAGGACTTTAGTCTGGTAAATGGGATGTTAGTTGGTTGTCCCATAAATAAATTCTACGTTACTACGGCAAAATGGCAAGCAGTGGTCTATATTTACATATGTGCCATGAGTCAATGTTTGGTATATGGTGGATCCAGACATGGCCTGACCCAACAGATCTGAGGACCAAAATGTGGGGAGCACTGGAGGACCTGGAAAGAACGTCCATGTTCATGGCATCCTCCAGATTCCGAGTCTGACACAACCGTCGTACGAAGAAGAAGAAGAAGAGGTATATGGTGGTAACACACACACACTTAAGCATAGCAAGGCGGTATAACACAAACACTCAGCAGAACCAGGCGCCATAACACACACACTCCCCTGCAGACTTCAGAATAAGGCGGTATAAAACACACATTCAACAGAACCAGGCTGTATGACACACACAATATGTAGAGAGACTAAGGCGGTATAACATAAACATTCAACAGAACAAGGCGGTATAACACAAACACACAACAGAACAAGGCGGTGTGACACAAACACTCAACAGAACAATTAAGGCGGTAGGCCTATAACAAAAACACTCAACAGAACAAGGCGGTATAACACAAACACTCAACAGAAAAAGGCGGTATGACACACACAATCTGTAGAGAGACTGAGGCGGTATAACATAAACATTCAACAGAACAAGGTGGTATAACACAAACACTCAACAGAACAAGGTGGTATAACACAAACACTCAACAGAACAAGGCGGTATAACACAAACACTCAACAGAACAAGGCGGAATGACACAAACACTCAACAGAACAAGGCGGTATAACACAAACACTCAACAGAACAAGGCAGTATGACACACACAATCTGTAGCAAGACTGAGGCAGTGTAACATAAACATTCAACAGAACAAAGCGGTATAACACAAACCGACTCAACAGAACAAGGCGGTATGACACACACAATCTGTAGAGAGACTGAGGCGGTATAACATAAACATTCAATTGAACAAGGCGGTATTACACACACAATCTGTAGAGAGACTGAGGCGGTACGGTATAACATAAACATTCAACAGAACAAGGTGGTATAACACAAACACTCAACAGAACAAGGTGGCATGACACACATAATCTGTAGAGAGACTGAGGCGGTATAACACAAACATTCAATTGAACAAGGCGGTATGACATACACAATCTGTAGATTAACTGAGGCAGTATAGCATTAACATTCAACAGAACAAGGCGGTATGACACACACAATCTGTAGAGAGACTGAGGCGGTATAACACAAACACTCAACAGAACAAGGCGGTATGACACACACACACACACTCAACAGAACAAGGCGATATAAAACACACACTCAACAGAACAAGGCAGTATGACACACACACTCTCAACAGAACAAGGCAGTCTAACATAAAAACACTCAACAGAACAAGGCGGAATAACACATTAACACTCAACAGAACATGGTTGTATGACACACACACTCAACAGAGAGACTGAGGCAGTCTAACACAAACACTACAGAACAAGGCGGAATGACACACACACTCAACAGAACAAGGTGGTATGACTGTGACACACTCTACAGAGAGACTGAGGCGGTCTAACACAAACACTCAACAGAACAAGGCCGTTTGACAAGCAAACTCAACAGAACAAGGCGGTTTGACAAACAAACTCAACAGAACAAGGCCGTTTGACAAACAAACTCAACAGAACAAGGCCATTTGACAAACAAACTCAACAGAACAAGGCGGTTTGACAAACAAACTCAACAGAGAGACAAAGCGGTAGGACACACACACTTTGTAGAGAGACTGAGGCGGTCTAACACAATCATTCAACAGAACAAGACTGTATGACACACACATTCAACAGAACAAGGTGGTATGACACACACACACTTAACTGAGAGACTGAGGCGGTCTAACACAAACACTCAACTGAACGAGTAATAACAAGTTGCAATCGTGGGAATTTTTTTTGCTGATTTTGTTTAATTTTTAATTTTGTTCAGTTTGTCTATCTCAGTTGCATTCATGCAGTCTGGTACAAGTATGAGTACAACCCTTATTGTTTACTCTTTCTCCTTCTTCATTGGTATTTTTCTTTTCTTAATCAAATTCTCCTATTTTCATTAACATGATAGATAAACCGATATCATATAAATCATAACATTTAAATAAAGAAAAAAATTCAGTACTTAGATTAATTTACTTTCTTACAGACTGAGGCAATTTAACAAAAACACTCAACAAAACAAGGCGGTAGAACACAAACATTAGGTATTTTTCTTTTCTTAATCAAATTCTAATATTTTCAATAACATGATAGATAAACGAATATAATATTAATCATATAACATTTAAATAAAAATTAAAAATTAAAAAAAATCATACCATCAATTTACTCTCTTAGAGAGACTGAGGCGGTCTAACACAAACACTCAACAGAACAAGGCTGTATGACACACACACTCTGTAGAAAGACTCAGGATAGAATTTTTTTTTCTCAGTTGCATGCAGGGTTAGGGTTAGGGTTAGGGTTAGGGTTAGAATTAGGGTTATGTTAAGTTTTACTTGGGTTTTTTTCTTTCGTAAAAGCGGGAAGCATCCTTCTTCATAGGTCTGTAATGGGAGTTAAACCTTAAAAGTCCATTTATGGTATGATTTTTGACATTTTACTAGTGATTGTAATGATATTTGTTTATTTATCATGTACTTAAAAATATCAGAATTTTATTAAGAAAAGAAAACAAACTATGAAGAAGGATGCTCCTCGCATTTAAAAAATAAAATAAAAAGGACAATAAAAACGAAAAAAAGTTAACCCTAACCCTAACCCTAACCCTAACCCTAACCCTAACCCTACATGATTGAGTGAGAAAAAAAAATAAAAAAAGATTGTATCCCAAGTCTTTCTACAGAGTGTGTGTGTCATACCGCCTTGTTCTGTTGAGTGTTTGTTTTCTACTGCCTTGTTCTGTTGAATATTTGTGTTAGACCGCCTCAGTCTCTCTAAAAGAGTAAATTAATGGTAGGATTTTTTTTAATTTAATTTTTCTTTTATTAAGTATTATGATGAATATTATATTCGTTTATTTATCTATCATGTTCCTGAAAATATGAGAATTTGATCAAGAAAAGAAAAATACCTTCAATACCTTGAAGAAATAAGAAAATTATAAAAAAATAAAGGGTTGTGCTCATACTTGTAGCAGACTGAATGCAACTGTGGTAAAACAAATTTATTTTACAAAATTAAAAATTAAAAGACATCAGCAAAGAAATCTCCACAATTGTTAATTGTAATTACTCCTTCTAACTTGAGTGTTTGTGTTAGACCGCCTCCGTCTCTTTGTTGAGTGTGTGTGTCATACCGACTTGTTCTGTTGAGTGTGTGTGTCATACCGCCATGTTCTGTTGAGTATGTGTGTCATACCGCCTTGTTTTGTTGAGTGTGTGTGTCATACCGCCTTGTTTTGTTGAGTATGTGTGTCATACCGCCTTGTTTTGTTGAGTGTGTGTGTCACACCGCCTTAATGTTCTGTTGAGTGTTTGTGCTATACTGCCTTGTTCTGTTTAGAATTTGTGTTATACCCCCTCAGTCTCTCTAGAGATTGTGAGTGTCATACCGCCTTGTTCTATTGAGTGTGTGTGTCATACCGCCTTGTTCTGTTGAGTGTGTGTGTCTTACCGCCATGTTCTGTTGAGTGTGTGTGTCATACTGCC
>NC_090246.1:19825447-19850447 GCF_037325665.1 Littorina saxatilis
AAAGTCTCGGTCATTGTTATTTTGAGCGGGCCGAGACTAGTTGGCAGTCGTGTCCCTGTAAGTAGGCTACATGCAGACAGACAGATCTAGATCTAGTGTCTCGCTTTCTTGCACAGTGTCACCTATGCTTACTGTGTGTGTGTGTGTGTGTATGTGTGTATGTGTGACGGAGTGATTGAGTTTGTGTTACTGTTTGTCGATTTCTTACGTGAGCCTTGAAGGCTTCGCCTCTTGTTGGCTCACGTAAGTGTAGCCTATGCGATCGTAACTTTGTCTGTCTGTGCGTGCGTGCGTGCGTGCGTGCGTGCGTGCGTCTGTGCGTGTGTATGTCTGTGGTAGAAACTCTAACATTTGAAGACGTCACATTACATCGACGTCACATTATGACGTAAGAGGGTTAGACGTCACGCGAAGGAAGTACTGAAAGTCTCGGTCATTATTATTTTGAGCGGGCCGAGACTAGTTGGCAGTCGTGTCCCTGTAAGTAGGCTACATGCAGACAGACAGATCTAGATCTAGTGTCTCGCTTTCTTGCACAGTTTCACCTATGCTCTTTCTGTGTGTGTGTGTGTGTGTGTGTGTGTGTGTGTGTGTGTGTGTGTGTGTGTGTGTGTGTGTGTGTGTGTGTGTGTGTGTGTGTGTGTGTGTGTATGTGTGTATGTGTGACGGAGTGATTGAGTTTGTGTTACTGTTTGTCGATTTCTTACGTGAGCCTTGAAGGCTTCGCCTCTTGTTTGTATTATGTTCCACCAACATCGGGTGAAGACTGCTGCACTTATTTCAAAGGAGCTGTAGTTTGGCGATCATTCAGAGATGTCTTTTCTCAAAACTTCGGGAAAGGTTCAGAAAGATCGCCAAGGTTAGATTTTTTGATCACACACACACACACACACACACACACACACACACACACACACACACGCGCGCGCGCACACACGCGCGCACACACACACACACACACACACACACACACACACGCACGCACGTACGTACACGCATACACTCACACACACACACACACACATACACATACACACACACACACACACATACACATACACACACATATACATCCACACACACACACACACACACACACACACACACACGCACGCACGTACGTACACGCATACACTCACACACACACACACACACACACACACACACACACACACACACACACACACACACGGACAGACGTACAAAGCTTGCCAATCCAAGGATCGGACTCACCTTATTCTCCATAACGATGTCCGCTTTGCCCGTGTTTGTCCGCATGGGAATCTGGCCGCCTGCAGATTCTGCCGGGAGAGACCAAATGTCAGTCATTCTCCTTGACAACAAAAAACGTTCCATATCAGCAACACCACAATTAACCTACCACCCTACATTATTTGACTGCATGGAGTGTTTTCATTTCCATATCTAGCGGGTAATGAAACCTTGCCTGCGTGCGTGCACGCCTTTTGGTAAATTTACTTTCAGCTATGGAGGCATCAAATGAATACTCAATATAACGGGCGCAGTGGCGTGGTGGTAAGACATCGGCCTCCTAATCGGGAGGTCGTGAGTTCGAATCCCGGTCGCTGCCGCCTGGTGGGCTAAGAGTGGAGATTTTTCCGATCTCCCAGGTCAACTTATGTGCAGACCTGCTAGTGACTTAACCCCCTTCGTGTGTACACGCAAGCACAAGACCAAGTGCGCACGGAAAAGATCCTGTAATCCATGTCAGAGTTCGGTGGGTTATGGAAACAAGAAAATACCCAGCATGCCTCCCCCGAAATCGGCGTATGCTGCCTGAATGGTGGGATAAAAACGGTCATACACGTAAAAATCCACTCGTGCAAAAAACATGAGTGAACGTGGGAGTCTAAGCCCACGAACGAAAAAGAAGAAGAAGAAGAATACTCAATAGCATGTGTTTCCAATTGGCGTATGTGCAAGACGGAGAAAAGACACAGTCGTTGGCGTCTGTCAATAAAACTTGTAAGAACGTTTTAACAAAATGTCAAGAACAAGAAATTCCTACGAGGTAGGAAAAACACCCCCGTCCTTAGCATTCTCACTGCCACCAACTGAGCAGGCACTGCTAACAAGTGTGGTTATTTCCCTTTGACCATTAACATGTCCCTCTATAAGTCCTTGTAGAATCTTAATCCACCAATAACTCCCTAACCGTGTGTTTGACTGGTCCCAATTTTTGAAAGGACCGTCTCAGGAATGTATAGAACCTGTTCACCAAGTTTGGTGACGATCGGTCCGTTCATTCTTGAGATCTATATGCGAACACAAACAAACAAACAAACACATCGAGCGAAACCTATACACACCCCTATACCGGGGGTGTAAAAAATGATAGCAAGTCAACAAATGTAAAGGCTTTCCTTAGCTGCCCGAAGTTGACTTTTAAAAGACTTCGCGCAGTCTTTTTTGCCAAAAATTCAGGGCCAAAGCTTTTGCAGCGAGCTTCGTGAGGTCGACTTCGCCTAGTTAATATCAGGATCGATGGTGATCAGAGTGACGTGTCTCACCCTGACTGGTTGAGAGGACGAATGACGTATACCCCATGGCGGGAAGCATGGCGGGGAACACCACCTCTGTGTCACTCTCCGAACTTCTTCTCGGCAGTCGCGACACGCCACTGGGTATGGCCGTCAGCTGAAAACGTCAACATAACAAGATCTGATATACAACGGGCACTAATCGCTCGAAATGCGTTCGACAAGTGAAATACAGTAAGTGAGAGTGACGCGAAACCAATCAGTCTCCAGGCACCTGAAATAATAGCAAACATTGACATGAACAAGCAAAATCAGTACAACTTGTGCAATGCAGTAAGTGAGAGTTACGCGAAACCAATCTCCTGGCACATGAGAGAGTAACAAGCATTGACATGAACAAGCAAAATACAACATGTGCAATGCAGTAAGTGAGAGTTACGCAAAACCAATCTCCTGGCACATGAGAGAGTAACAAGCATTGACATGAACAAGCAAAATACAACATGTGCAATGCAGTAAGTGAGAGTTACGCAAAACCAATCTCCTGGCACATGAGAGAGTAACAAGCATTGACATGAACAAGCAAAATACAACATGTGCAATGCAGTAAGTGAGAGTTACGCGAAACCAATCTCCTGGCACATGAGAGAATACATAACAAGCATTGACATGAACAAGCAAAATACAACATGTGCAATGCAGTAAGTGAGAGTTACGCAAAACCAATCTCCTGGCACATGAGAGAGTAACAAGCATTGACATGAACAAGCAAAATACAACATGTGCAATGCAGTAAGTGAGAGTTACGCAAAACCAATCTCCTGGCACATGAGAGAGTAACAAGCATTGACATGAACAAGCAAAATACAACATGTGCAATGCAGTAAGTGAGAGTTACGCGAAACCAATCTCCTGGCACATGAGAGAATACATAACAAGCATTGACATGAACAAGCAAAATACAACATGTGCAATGCAGTAAGTGAGAGTTACGCGAAACCAATATCCTGGCACATGAGAGAATACATAACAAGCATTGACATGAACAAGCAAAATACAACATGTGCAATGCAGTAAGTGAGAGTTACGCGAAACAAATCTCCAGGCACCTGAAATAATAGCAAACATTGACATGAACAAGCAAAATCAGTACAACTTGTGCAATGCAGTAAGTGAGAGTTACGCAAAACCAATCTCCTGGCACATGAGAGAGTAACAAGCATTGCAATGAACGAGCGACTTTCATCCTTTTTTGTAAATATAACAAGGCTGCACAGTCAGATCGTGACATTAATATGGTTTAATAGGCTACCATTTAAGAGCACCATGTGACCAATTTGACCAACCAGGACTGATTTTAGGTGACTTGGTAATTGTTATAGCTGTCAGGACGGGTTCATAAAATGGCCAGGCAAACTAACATTTTGAATTTAAGATATTTAAATGAGTTCTTCTAGTAACGAGGGAATATGTGAGGGGGGGGGGATATGTGATTGATGATACATTTACCATGTTAAAAAAAAAGAACTTAAAAGTTAATTCTTAGTAAGCAGTGAAATCAAAATGGCGGCATCTTACTCACAGGATTGCTTCATGTATTATTTTGGTCACAATACACTGGTTATAAAACCGTTATTTATAATATGCTGACTAGTGGCAAATGAAAAGTCACGTCCAGACGATGGATATCAATATGAGCCGGCAAACGAATGTTAACATCCTTCATGAGAGACGTCTCTTATCAATTGCTGACATTCAGTATGTTAAAATTAACTCATAATCGCTGCTTTGCGGCATGCAGCGAGTCGCACCAATAGAAAGCACTGTTTCTGTTGTTCGGTATAAAGGCTAAGAAGCATTCTTTAACATTAACTCAATCATAATGACGGATGATCAGTTGTTTCGCAACTAGCCGCAGGCAGAAGAAGAGCGATGCAAGTTACACTCAGGGGCATACAAATGTTCACGGACTTTCTTTCTTTATTTGGTGTTTAACGTCGTTTTCAACCACGAAGGTTATATCGCGACGAGGGAAAGGGGGGAGATGGGATAGGGGAAAGGGGGAAGATGGGATAGAGCCACTTGTTAAGTGTTTCTTGTTCACAAAAGCACTAATCAAAAAATTGCTCCAGGAGCTTGCAACGTAGTACAATATATGACCTTACTGGGAGAATGCAAGTTTCCAGTACAAAGGACTAAACATTTCTTACATACTGCTTGACTAAAATCTTTACAAACATTGACTATATTCTATACAAGAACCACTTAACAAGGGTAAAAAGTGAAGAATTTTATGGGTGAGAAAAGGAAAGTAAAAGGACTTTGGGGAGGCAGAAATAGAGAAGAAACAAGAAAAAGATCCTAATTAGGTTCACGGCATCGAGAGTGATGCGACCTTCTCTCAGAAGTTAGTAGAGAAGGCTCCCCCAACCACCACCCGGGGGACGCGCCTCTACGCCAATTAGGGGGTGCGAGGAAATGTTCACGGACAAAGTAATCAATGCATGAGTTGTCAGCTCGTTTTTTCTCATGTCTGAATTGAAATAACTAAGTCAATTATAAGAACTGATCATCAGTTGTATGGCAGCTGGGGCAGACAGAAACAGAGAAAAGCAAACTAGATACACACTGCCATTTGAAGAGAGTTTTAATCAATAAAGGTTGTCCACGTCCAAATGCCACCTTTGCGCTGTTGAAAGTCCGCATTTAGGTTCTCGCAGTTAGCTCCCGTGCAAAATGAATGGAGGGAGGAAAGGATAGAGAGACAAAGAGAGATAGAGAGACAAAGAGAGATAGAGAGACAAAGAGAGATAGAGAGACAAAGAGAGATAGAGAGATGGACAGATAGAGAGAAAATAGTGCGCGAGAGAGAGCGACATAGAGATCGAGAGAGAGCGACATAGAGAGCGAGAGAGAGCGACATAGAGAGCGAGAGAGAGCGACATAGAGAGCGAGAGAGAGCGACATAGAGAGCGAGAGACAGACAGACAGCTAGATGATTAGGAATTGCTTTCATCAAGTAATAGTTGATGCTTGATTTACCTGACTCGGCACTTCCTCGCCCTTAGATCCACGCACGCTGACCGACTGTCTCGTGACCGGAAGTCGTACCCACGTGTTCAAAGGTCGTGACAGAGCGTTGTAGACCAATATAACCACCTGTGCACAAGAAAGAACATGGCAAAGTAATCGACACGACGAATACAGGGGGAGGGGGGGGGGGGGAGGGGGGGGGGGGAGAAGATTGCATTTTAAATACATTTACAGGATTGTTGTTCCGCTGAACTAGTAACATGAATTAACCTGAATTAAGATAATATACATGGACCCTGATGTACCCATATTTTGAGCTGCAAAAAACTTGTTCTGTCTAAACCAGGCACGGTCACAGTTCCTAAGAATAGTGTGAGTGTACAAAATATGCACGGACAGGTGAGACAGAAATATAAATTGAACATGTTTATGAAACAAGAATGTAGCCTATGACTATACCAAAATGTCTGTCTACGTCATTGCCCATAAAAGGGAATATTATGGGATTAGTGCTAGGACTGGTTGGTCCGGTGTCAGAATAATGTGACTGGGTGAGACATGAAGCCTGTGCTGCGACTTCTGTCTTGTGTGTGGCGCACGTTATACACGGTGTGTCAACTGATTCTGTTCATCCACCGGATGTTTCCGTTCATCCGCAGGATGTGTCCGTTCATACAGCCCCATTTTTGTCACTTGCTTTGGGAAAAACGTTGTAGTAAGTCGTGTGGGCAGCGCGCTTGTGTGATATTGAAAGAATAAGGTAGCGAAATGGTTGGGCTATGTGTACGATAAGTACCAAGGTGCTAGTGAATCCTAATAATAACACACGCGGGCCGAACGTGGCAAAATTGCCTGATTTTTTAACATTTTCTTGTTTTTCTCGCTCTGTTATCGAATCTGACCCCTGATTTGCACATGATCACCAAAACCATTGCCTGTTACGACATTTCGCTTGAACAGAAGTTTATAGAAACCCATGGCTTTTGTACAATCACTTGTCTTTTGAAAACATACAGATTCCGTTCATACCCCATGTTTCCGTTCGTACAAAAGTGCATGTTTCCCTTCGTACGAAAAGCGTTTCCGTTCATACACATTCGTTAGATCAGAGTGAAACAGGCCCCCACTACAAGTTCTGTGTATTCCAATCGTCTTCAAATAGCACAAAGTACGAATGCGTGTGATATTAGACCTATGTGAACCATAAGATGAATTGAATTTGCAAAAAACAGTTTTGTGTCCGTTCGTACTGATTTTGACGGGAAAATGTGTCTGTTCGTACCACTTTCATCAAATTGTTTCCCTTCGTACGCTTTTCATGACGTTTGTGATTTTTGGTAGAAAGCTTGTGCACCCCTAATTCGACTTATGTATAACCCATAATGCATGTTGTTCATGAGTGCAACAACACGCGACTGTGGCTTTTCTGGTGCAATACCATCCCTGTTTAAAATCTTACTGAAGAGCAAACATTTTGATAAGTGTGTCTTCTTCCAGTTTCCTTACACAATGTCATTTCAAAGATCTAAACTTATGTGAAACCTGTTCAAAATATGCTTTCTGCAAGCTAAACCTAGACATTCAGTCTTTTAGCATTTTCAGATTTTTAATGACCAAACTTTTTTAATCATTTTTTAAGCTTTGAAGCTGAAATGCAATACCATGGTACGGGGGTTGCCTGGCTAAAGTTTTAAAATCAATTTGATAAAAAAATGAGGGTGTGACAGTGCGGCCTCAACTTTTACAAAAAGTCGGATATGACGTCATCAAAGACATTTATAAAACAAGTCGCGTAAGGCGAAAATACAACATTTAGTCAAGCTGTCAGAATGAAACTGAAGGCAATGCAATTTTTCAGCAAGACCGTATACTCGTAGCATCGTCAGTCCACCGCTCATGACAAAGGCAGTGAAATTGACAAGAAGAGCGGGGTAGTAGTAGCGCTGAGAAGGATAGCACGCTTTTCTGTACCATCTTCGTTTTAACTTTCTGAGCGTGTTTTTAATCCAAACATATCATATCTATATGTTTTTGGAATTAGGAACCGACAAGAAATAAGATGAAAGTGTTTTTAATTTAATTTCGACAATTTAATTTTGATAATAATTTGTATATTTTTAATTTTCAGAGCTTGTTTTTAATCCAAATATAACATATTTATATGTTTTTAGAATGAGAAAATGATGAGGAATAAGATGAACGTAAATTTAGATCGTTTTATAAAAAAAAAATTTTTTTTACAATTTTCAGATTTTTAATGACCAAAGTCATTAATTAATTTTTAAGCCACCAATCTGAAATGCAATACCGAAGTCCGGCCTTCGTCGAAGATTGCTTGGCCAAAATTTCAATCAATTTGATTGAAAAATGAGGGTGTGACAGTGCCGCCTCAACTTTTACAAAAAGCCGGATATGACGTCATCAAAAATATTTATCGAAAAAAAGAAAAACACATCCGGGGATATCAATCCCAGGAACTCTCATGTAAAATTTCATAAAGATCGGTCCAGTAGTTTCGCTCTACACGCACGCACGCACACACACACACACACACACACACACACACACACACACACACACACACACACACACACACACACACACACACACACACATACATAAACCACGATCCTCGTTTCGATTCCCCATTTATGTTCAAACATTAAGTCAAAACTTGACTAAATGTAACAAGTCGCGTAAGGCGAAAATACAATATTTAGTCAAGTAGCTGTCGAACTCACAGAATGAAACTGAACGCAATGCCATTTTTCAGCAAGACCGTATACTCGTAGCATCGTCAGTCCACCGCTCATGGCAAAGGCAGTGAAATTGACAAGAAGAGCGGGGTAGTAGTTGCGCTAAGAAGGATAGCACGCTTTTCTGTACCTCTCTTTGTTTTAACTTTCTGAGCGTGGTTTTAATCCAAACATATCATATCTATATGTTTTTGGAATCAGGAACCGACAAGGAATAAGATGAAAGTGTTTTTAAATTGATTTGGACAATTTAATTTTGATAATAATTTTTATATATTTAATTTTCAGAGCTTGTTTTTAATCCAAATATAACATATTTATATGTTTTTGGAATCAGAAAATGATGGAGAATAAGATGAACGTAAATTTGGATCGTTTTATAAATTTTTATTTTTTTTTACAATTTTCAGATTTTTAATGACCAAAGTCATTAATTAATTTTTAAGCCACCAAGCTGAAATGCAATACCGAAGTCCGGGCTTCGTCGAAGATTACTTGACCAAAATTTCAACCAATTTGGTTGAAAAATGAGGGCGTGACAGTGCCGCCTCAACTTTCACGAAAAGCCGGATATGACGTCATCAAAGACATTTATCAAAAAAATGAAAAAAACGTATGGGGATTTCATACCCAGGAACTCTCATGTCAAATTTCATAAAGATCGGTCCAGTAGTTTAGTCTGAATCGCTCTACACACACACACAGACAGACAGACACACGCACATACACCACGACCCTCGTTTCGATTCCCCCTCGATGTTAAAATATTTAGTCAAAACTTGACTAAATATAAAAAGGACTGATAGAGCCTGGATAATGTTTTTTTTCTTGATTTGTCTAAATTCTGCTCATGATTATCACAGGTGAAGCAAATGGCATGATAGGAGTAACATACAAATGTACATGTTACTTAGTTCAGTCTTAGTTGCAGTGCTGCAAAGCAAGCACAACTGCACAAATCAATCTTCGTTCTTATCAAAACACACAGAAAGCTCCGTCACTGAACACATTACTGAAAAGGGTACGAAGGGAAACAATTTGATGAAAGTGGTACGAACGGACACATTTTCCCGTCAAAATCAGTACGAACGGACACAAAACTGTTTTTTGCAAATTCAATTCGTCTTATGGTTCACATAGGTCCAATATCACACGCATTCGTACTTTGTGCTATTTGAAAATGATTGGAATACAAAGAACTTGTAGTGGGGGCCTGTTTCACTCTGATCTAACGAATGTGTATGAACGGAAACGCTTTTCGTACGAAGGGAAACATGCACTTTTGTACGAACGGAAACATGGGGTATGAACGGAATCTGTATGTTTTCAAAAGACAAGTGATTGTACAAAAGCCATGGGTTTCTATAAACTTCTGTTCAAGCGAAATGTCGTAACAGGCAATGGTTTTGGTGATCATGTGCAAATCAAGGGTCAGATTCGATAACAGAGCGAGAAAAACAAGAAAATGTTAAAAAATCAGGCAATTTTGCCACGTTCGGCCCGCGTGTGTTATTATTAGGATTCACTAGCACCTTGGTACTTATCGTACACATAGCCCAACCATTTCGCTACCTTATTCTTTCAATATCACACAAGCGCGCTGCCCACACGACTTACCACAACGTTTTTCCCGAAGCAAGTGACGAAAATGGGGCTGTATGAACGGACACATCCTGCGGATGAACGGAAACATCCGGTGGATGAACGGAATCAATTGACACACCGTGTTATATGTCAAAGCAGCACCGCCCTGATATGGCCCTTCGTGGTCGGCTGGGCGTTAAGCAAACAAACAAACAAACAAACAAATAAAAGGGAATTTCAGGTAAGCAACCATTGACGGGCAGGGATATGAAAATAAATATCAGTATTGTACTCTGCATGTTATGTTCCGGTATTACTTGTGGACGAATGGTATGTTAATATATGTCTGTCTGTCTGTTTTGTCCTAATGTTGTGAATATATGTCTTGTATACTTGCCATTTACATCGGAAGTGTGTCGTAACAATGAACTGCTAACATGTATATCAAACTCTAGGTTTCCTTGAGTGGTAAATGTTGAAGGATGAATGATGATACATTGTAGACGGATGCATGTTTTTGATTAAAAGCCCCACAATGATGTGCTTGGCAAACTCAAACAAACAAAAACAAACAAGAAATTCCTCCGAGGTAGGAAAAACACCCCCGTCCTTACCATTCTCACTGCCACCAACTGAGAAGGTTATTTCCCTTTGACCATTAATATGTCCCTCTATAAGTCCTTGTAGAATCTTAATCCACCAATAACTCCCTAACCGTGTGTTTGACTGGTCCCAATTTTTGTAAGGACCGTCTCAGGAATGTATAGAACCTGTTCACCAAGTTTGGTGACGATCGGTCCGTTCATTCTTGAGATCTATATGCGAACACAAACACACAAACAAACAAACAAACAAACACATCGACCGAATCCGATACACACCCCTATACCGGGGGTGTAAAGATACGAACAGTCAACCAGCACTGTCCTTGGATATAAAGTGGCGTTTGCGGTGTGACGAGCCTCCGATGGGAGAACACCTCCAAATAAAGAACACCCATTGTTGTCCCTTTGTCTAACTAGCTATTATCTTTAACAAACATGTTTGTCGTGACAGACCACCTGTATTGCAGGAACACTAACTGTGTCCGGTGTCACGAACTGAAAACTCTGCAGAACAATCCCTCTCAATGCGGTCAATGCGCATGCGCCAATCTTGGACTTAAAAAAATGCGACCCTTTGACCGAACGAACCATGGGTTAGGGTTAGGGTTAGGATTAGGGTTAGGGTAAAGGTTAGGGTTAGGTTGTTCACGACCTGATTAATATCCCCATGTTAGCGCATGCGCATTGACCGCATTGAGAGGGCAGAGCCTTTTCAGTTCGTGACACCGGCCCCAACCGTTGCCGTTCATAGCAGGTATTCAAACAAAGAAGATGTATCCTCACCTTACCCCCGTTCTCTGTAGGGGGACACGAAGAGATGTTCAGCTCCGGACAGAAAGAAAACTGGTAATGACGTCTTTCCTCTGGCGTTTCCAGCATTTTATTGTAGGCTTCCGATATGACGCTCTAAAGCGGACAAAAAACAAATCATAACAAATTTCAATATGAACAGTAATTGTATTGTATTGTATTGTATGGGGAGATTTATATAGCGCTTGACGTTCTCTAAGCGCTTTACATATTAATTTCTGCCGTGTGAGATGGAGTTTTTTTTACACACTATATCACGCATTCACATCGGCCAGCAAACCTCAAGCCTATTAGGGCGAGCATTCACCTTTCACGGCCTTTATTCCAAGTCACACGGGTATTTGGTGGACATTTTTAGCTATGCCTATACAATTTTGCCAGGAAAGACCCTTTTGTCAATCGTGGGATCTTTAACGTGCACACCCCAATGTAGTGTACACGAAGTACGCGTAATCTCTCCGAATCCTCCATCCCCGTGCCCATCCTCACCTTAAGTGCTGTTCACATGGCAGACTTGCAACCAACTTGTGACCAACTTTAGTCGTTTGAAAATCGCTTCAAAGTCTGCCATGTGAACAGCCCCAGCGACTCGCGCCAGACTCCAAAACCCAGTTGAGCACTGCCCGATTACAGAAGGCAACATAGTAACTATGTCTAACGAATTGTATTCGTTGAAAAGACGAATAGAGACAAAAAGACACGCCGCGGCCAACACCAACAGACAGGCAGGCGAACAAGATGCCTGACAAACAGACAAAAAGACACGCCGCGGCCAACACCAACAGACAGGCAGGCGAACAGGATGGCTGACAGACAAAAAGACACACCGCGGCCAACACTAACAGACAGGCAGGCGAACAGGATGGCTGACAGACAAAAAGACACACCGCGGCCAACACCAACAGACAGGCAGGGGAACAGAATGGCTGACAAACAGACAAAAAGACACGCCGCGGCCAACACCAACAGACAGGCAGGCGAACAGAATGGCTGACAAACAGACAAAAAGACACGCCGCGGCCAACACCAACAGACAGGCAGGCGAACAGAATGGCTGACAAACAGAAAAAAAGACACGCCGCGGCCAACACCAACAGACAGGCAGGGGAACAGGATGGCTGACAAACAGACAAAAAGACACGCCGCGGCCAACACCAACAGACAGGCAGGCGAACAGAATGGCTGACAAACAGACAAAAAGACACGCCGCGGCCAACACCAACAGACAGGCAGGCGAACAGAATGGCTGACAAACAGAAAAAAAGACACGCCGCGGCCAACACCAACAGACAGGCAGGGGAACAGGATGGCTGACAAACAGACAAAAAGACACGCCGCGGCCAACACCAACAGACAGGCAGGCGAACAGAATGGCTGACAAACAGACAAAAAGACACGCCGCGGCCAACACCAACAGACAGGCAGGCGAACAGAATGGCTGACAAACAGACAAAAAGACACGCCGCGGCCAACACCAACAGACAGGCAGGCGAACAGAATGGCTGACAAACAGACAAAAAGACACGCCGCGGCCAACACCAACAGACAGGCAGACGAACAGAATGGCTGACAAACAGACAAAAAGACACGCCGCGGCCAACACCAACAGACAGGCAGACGAACAGAATGGCTGACAAACAGACAGAAGGACAAGCCGCGGCCAACACTAACAGACAGGCAGGCGAACAGGATGGCTGACAAACAGACAAAAAGACACGCCGCGGCCAACACCAACAGACAGGCAGGCGAACAGAATGGCTGACAAACAGACAAAAAGACACGCCGCGGCCAACACCAACAGACAGGCAGGCGAACAGAATGGCTGACAAACAGACAAAAAGACACGCCGCGGCCAACACTGACAGACAGGCCGGCGAACAGAATGGCTGACAAACAGACAGAATGACAAGCCGGATAATAAAAAGATAGTCAAAAGAAGGAGACAGCCACACAAGCAGAGAGCCACACATGTTTAGAACGCAAAGTACTAACAAGTCGCGTAAGGCGAAAATACAATATTTAGTCAAGTAGCTGTCGAACTCACAGAATGAAACTGAACGCAAAGCCATTTTTCAGCAAGACCGTATACTCGTAGCATCGTCAGTCCACCGCTCATGGCAAAGGCAGTGAAATTGACAAGAAGAGCGGGGTAGTAGTTGCGTTAAGAAGGATAGCACGCTTTTCTGTACCGATCTTTGTTTTAACTTTCTGAGCGTGTTTTTAATCCAAACGTATCCTATCTATATGTTTTTGGAATCAGGAACCGACAAGAAATAAGATGAAAGTGTTTTTAAATTGATTTGGACAATTTAATTTTGATAATAATTTTTATATATTTAATTTTCAGAGCTTGTTTTTAATCCGAATATAACATATTTATATGTTTTTGGAATCAGCAAATGATGAAGAATAAGATAAACGTAAATTTGGATCGTTGTATAAATGTGTTTTTTTTTTTACAATTTTCCGATTTTTAATGACCAAAGTCATTAATGAATTTTTAAGCCACCAAGCTGAAATGCAATACCGAAGTCCGGGCTTCGTCGAAGATTACTTGACCAAAATTTCAACCAATTTGGTTGAAAAATGAGGGCGTGACAGTGCCGCCTCAACTTTCACGAAAAGCCGGATATGACGTCATCAAAGACATTTATCAAAAAAATGAAAAAAACGTTCGGGGATTTCATACCCAGGAACTCTCATGTCAAATTTCATAAAGATCGGTCCAGTAGTTTAGTCTGAATCGCTCTACACACACACACACACACGCACACACGCACGCACACACGCACATACACCACGACCCTCGTTTCGATTCCCCCTCGATGTTAAAATATTTAGTCAAAACTTGACTAAATATAATAAGAGTGGGACAAGGAGAGACGGCTGGCATAATAAAAAGACAAAAAGATACTCGGAATGAGAGGAGAGAGAGAGAGAGAAAGGGAGACCGAGACAGACAGACAGAAAGACAAATAGACAGGCAGGCTGCTGAAAAACACAGAGACAGAAAGACAGGGAGAGGCAGACAGAGAGACACAGACAGAGAGATAGACTAGCAGAGACTCATAGACACAGAATCAGAGAGGGAGAGTCCAATCGTGGGCATACTCGCCTCAGAAAAAACAAGTCGCGTAAGGCGAAAATACAATATTTAGTCAAGTAGCTGTCGAACTCACAGAATGAAACTGAACGCAACGCAACGCAGCAAGACCGTATACTCGTAGCATCGTCACTCCACCGCCCGTGGCAAAGGCAGTGCCCGTGGAATTCGTTTTAACTTTCTGAGCGTGTTTTTAATCCAAACATATCATATCTATATATTTTTGGAATCAGGAACCGACAAGGAATAAGATGAAAGTGTTTTTAAATTGATTTGGAAAACAAAAATTTGATAATAATTTTTATATATTTAATTTTCAGAGCTTGTTTTTAATCCGAATATAACATATTTATATGTTTTTGGAATCAGCAAATGATGGAGAATAAGATAAACGTAAATTTGGATCGTTTTATAAATTTTTATTTTTTTTTACAATTTTCAGATTTTTAATGACCAAAGTCATTAATTAATTTTTAAGCCACCAAGCTGAAATGCAATACCGAAAAGCCGGACATGACGTCATCAAAGACATTTATCAAAAAAATGAAAAAAACGTTCGGGGATTTCATACCCAGGAACTCTCATGTCAAATTTCATAAAGATCGGTCCAGTAGTTTAGTCTGAATCGCTCTACACACACACACAGACACACACACACACACACGCACACACACACACACACACGCACATACACCACGACCCTCGTTTCGATTCCCCCTCGATGTTAAAATATTTAGTCAAAACTTGACTAAATATAAAAAGTGATTCAAACATGATAATAATATCCAACAATTCATTCCCTAATCAAAAAGGACATGAACAAAAACACAAGTTTTTCTTATTTTCTTTTTTGTCACATAATTCAGATTTTTTTTTACAATAGAAACTAAAAACAACCTCCGCTGGCTAAGTCAGAATCTCATGACATTTATTTTCTTTTCAAAATAAACAAAGATAAAGCCAAATCCAGACTAACCTGGCATTGAAGCATTCCTTCGCTGACCATGTGATTGTAGTCGTCGGATACATGCTGCTTCTCTGTACCCCTGAGCAAATACACAAAGCGAGTTATTTAAGTTGCCCTATTCACTGAACAATGCATTAGCAATGTTGAAAAACAACCGAATGCTGTGCCCATAAATACAAGGACAGCGCAAGTACAAATGTGACCCTCCACCACGGAATGAGTCGCATGTCACCTTTGCATGATTTTCATATTTGTACATTTTCCTAAAGAGTTTTTTATGCTCTATCCAGTGGTAAAACCTGTTTTAGAAAAGAGCGAAAACTGTTTGAGTTATAAGCCTGTGACTAAGGTGATCCTCACACTGATACCAGACACCCCCCGGACTTACATTAAACCTAGTGCAGAACCGCGCGAGGTGACATGCGACTCATTTCGTGGTGGAGGGTCACATTTTGTTTTGAGATGCATTAGCAATGTTTTCATTTGCACCACTGATGACAGACATATTGGACACGGTTTCTTTCTTTTCTGCTGGAGGGGAGAAAACGGTCATACGCGTAAAATTCCACGCGTCCAAACTTACGAGTTTTAGCCCATGAACGCAGAAGAAGAAGAAGAATACATTGTATTCTAACTACTTTTGCGAAATTTTTTCACAGCCAGGAAAGAAACACGACGGTGTAGGACTGAATGAGCCATTTCTAAGTACAGAACAACAATTATACAGAAAGTCAATACATACACATGTACAAACTTCGCTTTTTTAACTGTCTCTAAAATGTATTTTCTTTAAAGGAAAGAGCGTAAGACAGATAGAGCGAAAACAATCAATCAATTAAAATTAAAAAAACTGACAGCCCTTGGCCTTTAACAAATAAACGCACTGGTTTACCACCGAAATGTTCCCCCGAAATCGGCGTATGCTGCCTGAATGGCGGGTAAAAACGGTCATAAACGTAAACATCCACTCGTGCTAAAATGAGTGAACGTGGGAGTCTAAGCACATGAACGAAGAAGAAGAAGAAGAAGAAGAAGAAGAAGAAGAAGAAGAAGACCACCGAAATGTCGACATTGCATGGAACAGTTGTAAGCCTTCTGCTCTAAATGTCAAATTTCACTCACGTAATAGCGTCGTGATGTTGCATAACCGCCATTGCTTTTCCTGCAAACAAATTGGAAAAGTAAAGCGTAATTGGTAATTTGTCTGTCACATATAACTGTGTCTTCTAATTCACCAAAAACTCTGAACACATGTGTCTCTATATTCTTAACTCAGTCACTTTCTTTTACTGAGAGACAGTGAGAGTTTTGTCATCTCGAAAACCTGTATCTAACTGAAGATTTTGTAAAATGTGAATATGTTTTGTAACTTACTCAGAACGTTGGTCCGGTCAAAAGAATCTTTCAATCGTGAGAATATCCCAAGTTGTTTGCAAGCCTGTTGAGAAAACAACAGATTAAGTTTGCAATGGTCATCATCATAAACTATAATATAACTTTATACGCTTTTGCATAACACAAAAATGAGGTCCGTCAGGGTGCTTACGCACGGTTTCAAATGTTCTCTGTTATAAACTCATTGCACAAAAAATACAACATAGATCTGTGACACCTGTTTCGATGTTTGATAAATGTTTGTGTCCTTTTATTCGTAGGGCACGGGGTTCATTAAGAGAAGCCGTTCGGACATTAATTTTGTTTTGAACACAATTGCCACCCTCATGTTCCTGATCTCTGGGAGCAAACACGTAACGGTTATATTCTATGATATTCAACTTTCAATTAATTTCCCCCGGTTAAATATGTCGCGCTTAAATATCTATCACAGGTGTGTCGCCTCCTTGTTTTGACTTTCTTTCTTTATTTGGTGTTTAACGTCGTTTTCAACCACGAAGGCTATATCGCGACGGGGAAAGGGGGGAGATGGGATAGAGCCACTTGTCAATTGTTTCTTGTTCACAAAAGCACTAATCAAAAATTTGCTCCAGGGGCTTGCAACGTAGTACAATGTATTACCTTACTGGGAGAATGCCAGTTTCCAGTACAAAGGACTTAACATTTCTTACATACTGCTTGACTAAAATCTGTACAAAAATTGACTATATTCTATACAAGAAACACCTAACAAGGGTAAAAAGAGAAACAGAATCCGTTAGTCGCCTCTTACGACATGCTGGGGAGCATCGGGTAAATTCTTCCCCCTAACCCGCGGGGGGTTTGTTTTGACTGTTTCATTTATTTCTTGTCAGCTTTCCTTTGTGATTATCTTCACGGAAACAACACAGAAAACAGATATGGTTCCCCTCTGGATATTGTATGCATTTTTAAGAGGGAATTGTTTTATATAAAAAGAGGTTTAAAATACATTTAGGAATAGTATTGTTAATGATACAGGTATATTTAAAGTAGAAACATTAATGTAAAAAGCAGGAGAAAAAAAGATCAATGAAGAAGGATGCCAACAACAACAAAAAACACCACACACAAAAACACAAAACGAGGCAAAAAAGAAAGGGTTGAAGCAGCCTGCATGCAACTGAGATAAAAATTACCAAAAAAAAAGAAAAAAAATATGAGAAAAGAAACAAAAAAACACAGAAAACTCTGATTCCCCGTACCCCACAATTCACATCATACCAAAGAAATCAAATGTATCATACCTGCAAAGTGGCCCCCGCATGCTTGACCAGCAGTTTCTGACCACTGCGGCTCGTGAAGTAGCCAGTCCAGTAGGCGCCTGGAGCGATGGCGTAGGGGTGAAGGTCGTCTGTCTTGACAGCCCAGGTCAGGTTAGAGTTGTGCACGTGCTGCAGGTAGCAGCTCGGTGTGGAGTACAGCAAGTTGATCTTGCGCTCCCTCTCTATCACCTTCTTTTTGCCTTCAGTTTGCTGCGTGAACAAAAAATAAATAGAAATATAAACACCTTCAAAAATTATGCTGTTCGTTAAGAGGTCAGGTCTGAGAGCCTTATATTTTGATAATGCAAGTCAAAGAAAATATCTGCAGAAAACGGGATCTTGTTGTGGTTGTTCTTGGTGTTGTTGTTGTTGTTGTTGTTGTTGTTGTTGTTGTCAAGTAAGAGGTAATAACATAAGGCCTAACTTACCTTTGCATTCACGAGTTCGATGAGCTTGTCCATGTTTTTGAACCAATCGCCGGCTACTCGGTATCCAAAGTCTGACCCCATGGGCAGCAGTAGATGGTTTGTCCTAAATGCGTTAGCCTGAAACGCACACGAACGTACGAATAAACGCATATATATATACATGCATGCATAAGCACGCGTGCGCACACAAAAGTATATAAATAGGCTACAGGCACGCACGTACGCACGAAATCACGCACGCACGAAATCAAGCACGCACGCAAGCACATACGAGCACGCACGCACGCACACACACACACACACACACACACACACACACACACACACACACACACACACACACACACACACACACACACACACAGAATAAATGCCTTGTAGTGCCGGGCGGTTTGAAAAAAAATCTAATTCACATAAGTTCTGAATTGCACTAAAAACATCAAGACTTTCTGAGAAATCACTCACTGAAACAGACGCAGCACGCCCGCGTGCTTAAACACACACACACACACACACACACACACACACACACACACACACACACACACACACACACACACTCAAAATGACACACACACACTGTCTCACACAGCCATTTCGTACAATATCAGGTATGTGAACTCACCCTTTCCCTAACAATGTTCATAAATTCAAGAGTATTTTCCAGTTCCCTCGAGCCCTGCAACACATCACAATGTTAACATTAGGGCATGTAGATCAGTACAAATAACTTAATGGAATCAGAAAAACAATTGCGACAAAATGTTCGTTAAGCAATCAAAATATTTCGCAGACTTTTAAAATTGTGTTATAAAACCTCTCTTTCTCCGTGTCTCCGACATTGCCTCGTCTTCCTCTCTGTATCGTTTCTGTCTAACACTCACACACAAACGCTCGCACGCACGCACGCACGCACGCACGAACAAACGCGCACACACACACACACACACACACACACACACACACACACACACACACACAGGCATAGCACTGACCTTAAAAAGATTTTCGACACCGTCCAGTACAAAACCTCGTGGTGCGTAGTAGCCGTCAAAGGTTGTTTGCGTGAATAAATTCCCCGAATAATCTGTACACATAAATATAGAGAGCTGTGCTGTCACGGACAGACTCAAGCAATCACGCCTCCCTGTCTCACAAACCTACACTCATGACCCCAACCTTTACCCTTTAGATGTGGTATTAGTCATACAAGAATATAAGGGTGATCACACACGCACACGCGCGCGCACGCACACACACACACACACACACACACACACACACACACACACAAACTCAAGCTCACATACACACACACACACACGTACACACATACACACACACAATCACATAACTTGAGCACGCAAGAACACACACACACACGCATGCACGCACGCACTTACTCACGCAAGCACACGCATGCACGCACGCACTCACGCACACTTTACGCAGATTACTGAAACAGCTTATAGAGGGTTTACACACCTTTCTGGAAATGAACACAAAGAATTATAAAAAACACATTCTGAAATCTGTTCTGGTTGTTTATCTGTTATACTTGATTTCATACATCCGCCAAAAAAGTAGTTTCCAGCGGACGGAAAATGAACCGTGTCAGAGTCTCAAGCAACAAAGCCTCTTAAGGCCAACAAAAAATAGTCTGTTTACGGTAACAAAGGCCAACAAAAAATAGTCTGTTTACGGTAACATAGGCCCAAAAAAATAGGGTCGGTATGTCGGGATTTTTTTATTTTATTTTTTTTAATTCAGTTATTTTGCCAAAAAACAAAGACTTTTAATTTTTTTTTCCCCAAATGCCAAAAAAAGTCTAGGGTCGCGCGAAAAAATAGGGTCGGTCGGGATACCGTAAACAGACTATTTTTTGGCTCACGTAAGTGTAGCCTATGCGATCGTAACTTTGTCTGTCTGTGCGTGCGTGCGTGCGTCTGTGCGTGTGTATGTCTGTGGTAGAAACTCTAACATTTGAAGACGTCACATAACATTGACGTCACATTATGACGTAAGAGGGTTAGACGTCACGCGAAGGAAGTACTGAAAGTCTCGGTCATTATTATTTTGAGCGCGCCGAGACTAGTTGGCAGTCGTGTCCATGTAAGTAGGCTACATACAGACAGATCTAGATCTAGTGTCTCGCTTTCTTGCACAGTTTCACCTATGCTCTTTCTGTGTGTGTGTGTGTGTGTGTGTGTGTGTGTGTGTGTGTGTGTGTGTGTGTGTGTGTGTGTGTGTGTGTGTGTGTGTGTGTGACGGAGTGATTGAGTTTGTGTTACTGTTTGTCGATTTCTTACGTGAGCCTTGATGGCTTCGCCTCTTGTTATTTTTTGGCCTAATCTTTGATACCGCTATACCTTCCGACATTCTCTCAATTGAAGAGAAAGCCAGGAAACAGAGTACGCACCATCAGCATTAGGACTTGTTTCCCATACGAACTCTAAAGTCTTGGTCTTTTTCCGCACAGCGAGGTCTTGAAAATCGACCCTGCCCACGAACAGACCGTCGTATCCCATCTGTAACAATTACAACACGTCGTTAGGGAAAAATAATGGTTCTGCAAGCTCGTAGTCTGCCGTGTTGGTAGTCTTTAGAGACCTATGTACGAGCTCGAAAGTACTGTAGACGACACAAAATGACCAGTTAAATTCAAATATAAACACACACGCAGAAACACGCAGAAAGAAATATAGAACGCGAGTGAAGCCTTGCGCAAAAGCTAAAACGAGCAACGAAAAGAAAAAAAGAAAAAAAGACACAACCACCATGACAGACGGACGGACAAACTTACACACACATACACACAAACACACAACACACATATACGTACACACACACACACACACGCACACACACACACACACACACACACACACACACACACACACATGTATACACACACACACACACACACATGTACACACACATACACACAAACACACAACACACATATACGTACACACACACACACGCACGCACGTACACACACACAAGCACACTCACACACCACATATTTATGTGGTTAGTTTTCACATGGGTCAAGAGCATCCTTCCTCCCTTATAAACATTTGTAAAAATACAAAAAAGCATCAGCTTAGGTGCTTCCCGTGCAGAGACAGAATTGTGTGCCGAATTAATTATGTAGGTGTCAGTTACAAAATTAGCCTAGCTTAGCACGACAGGCTGTAGGGTTAGCTTTGCGTGCAAGTAGAAGCATGTACTTGTTATCACATGTACAACCTGTAAGGGATCTGGGGTAATTTGCAGAATGGTTAACACAGACAGGAAGTTATGTCGTCAACCCTTGCAGTGTTATTAAAATTGCTAGTATCAACACAGCGTAGTTTCCTGCAAAAGTTAATGCTGTAACGCGATACGATCGATTCGATCGTTGCACTGCCTATCACAGGACTTTTGAACTTTAAAAACCTCGCGTTTCTCTTTGGCTGACACCATAGTGTATAGTTCCCTGTAATTGAGGTCACCGCAGAGTGCCACCGTTTGACAGTTATTGAACGTTGACTTTAGAGCTACTGAGTGCTTCGTTGGAACAACTGGAAACCGGAACCGCTACATCACATGTGCTTGTATAATAGATGGAAATGTTGTTTTAAAACAGAGAGAGAGAGAGAGAGAGAGAGAGAGAGAGAGAGAGAGAGAGAGAGAGAGAGAGAGAGAGAGAGAGAGAGAGAGAGAGGGGGGGGGGGATAGTCGGGAGTGAGGACAGGAGAGCTGGGTGTTGTTGGGGGAGCCGGGGGGTGCTTGATAGGGGATGGTGGTGTACGCCAGGATTTCCAAGCTAGTTCAGAAGAGAAGACAACGTTTGATCTTTGAAACTGACTCAGTGAAGTCATGTGAAGTTTAAAGACAGCTGGTATTCTATTACAGGATACAAATATGCTTTCAAGTTCTTGACCAATGAACAGCCTCGCTGGTTCCACTTTTTTCAAAAAGAACAGCCCTACGCACAAACAATGTTCTACATCATCTAAATCACTTTTGTAATGCAAATTGACTGGCAAAGTTTCAAAATCTAGACTCAAATAAAAGTGAGGATCATTTATGGACGGTTTGGTTCCAAGCAAAGGGCAAAACATACTTATATATAAGTCTACAAGTGATCCTTTTGTGCCGCGTTTTTGAGTGAAAGTGTCCAGTTAACTATAAATTGTTAGTCTTTACTCTTGAGACATATAGACCTAGCTGTCTAGAGTTTATCAGCGTGAGCTAAGTGTGGCTCAGCCGCAACAACAACAACAACAACAACAACAACACCACCACCACCACCACAAACAACACCAACAACAACAACAACAACAACATCTCTACTCTTGTCCACTCCTAGTTCTAGCAACAACTGACCTTGGAGAATATGGAGGCGTGTTCGCGACTGTGTCCGAACTGGTCCACGTGCCAAGCCACGCGTGACTGAGCACACGGTCCGAACGTCTTGTGGATGAAGTCAAAGCCCAGCGTGTGCTGGTCGATGATGTCATTGTAGTACGTCACTGCCGCGTCACTCATCACCCAGCCTCCCAGCACGATCTCTAGCTGCCCTGTTGTCGTGAAAGATTTAAGACAATGGTGCGTGTGTGTAATGTCGTTGTAAAATATAACAACAGCGCTAGCGTCACTCATGACACAGGCTCCCAAAACGATATCTAGTCATGCAAGAGTTAATGGGGCTGTCACACCATAACGTATAGCAGTAACTTATGCCGACTTATGAGAATGTTCATCTAATGGCCCTGTCACACGACCGTTTTAAAGTTGGGTACAAAATATGTTAAAATAATTTTTTGGGGGGTGGGCTTAGTTTACTTCTCCTATGCATTATCTCATATCGTAATACTTACTGCTTTCAATCAGCCGCTTGATCTGTTGCCGAACCCTGTCGTCGATCTCGTTCCAGTAGCGAGAGAGGAAGGCCATCTCCATGAAGATGAAGCGACGGTCCGGGTTAAGCAGCAGGTTTCTGATAGTGCTGCTGAGCACACAGCGAACACACTGCATGCCTTCCGTGTACATGATGTCACCACCCTCTGTGTTGCAAAGAAAATGCAGAATATTTGGGTTAAATTCAAGTTGAGGGACCGGCACGGTTGGCCTAGTGGTAAGGCGTCCGCCCCGTGATCGGGAGGTCGTGGGTTCGAACCCCGGCCGGGTTAAGACTTTGAAACTGATTGGCAATCTAGTGGCTGCTCCGCCTGGCGTCTGGCATTACGGGGTTAGTGCTAGGACTGGTTGGTCCGGTGTCAGAATAATGTGACTGGGAGAGACATGAAGCCTGTGCTGCGACTTCTGGCTTGTGTGTGGCGCACGTTATATGTCGAAGCAGCACCGCCCTGATATGGCCCTTCGTGGTCGGCTGGGCGTTAAGCAAACACAAACAAACAAACAAACAAGTTGAGTGTCTATAAAAGACAACAAGTACAGATATTTGGGATTTATTTAAGTTGAGTGTCTCAGGATCAAGCTTCTCCTCAAGGATAACATTGCAGCAGGTTTCTTACGGTGCTGCTGAGCACCCAGCGAACACACTGCATGTCATCCGCGTACATGATATATCACCACTCTCTGTAAAAGACAGCAAGTACAGATATTTGGGATTTATTTAAGTGTAAATTGTGGATGTCTCGGGATAAAGCTTCTTCTCAGGGATAACATTGGAGCAGGTTTCTTACGATGCTGTTGAGCACACGGAGAACACACTGCATGCCCCCTGTGTACATAGTGTCACCACTTTCTATGTTGCAAAGAAAATACAGAATAGTTTGGTGGGTTTTTTTTAACAGCAAAAGTAGGAGATTAATTTTATTATCTGTTTTGTTAACACGTATTTCTTTACACTGTAAGGTTGACATTTTAGTCCACATTCACTGGTGCTGGGTTTGAGTTTCATTATCTTTTTTGGTGACACTTTTTTTCTGATGTAATATTATCATGCAGATTTACTGGTCCTTGGGTTTGAGTTTTAACATCTGGTTTTTTAAACTTCTTTCTTACACTATATAGGTCCTGGGCTGCCGTTTTAAGAATAGTTTTTATCCAAGTGCTGTCAAGACCTCCTCTCCCCTAAAACAGATCTCATGAATCCCATTTCCCCTGGTCCCTGTTCTATCGGTTAGTGTACGTGTGCAGGGCCGGACTAGCGGGGGGGTTATGGGGGTTGCGCAACCCCTTCCCCCCCTAGCCTAAACATGTACCTCACTTATTTAAAACATTTTTTATTATTGTTTATTTTATGCCGTTTCATGCAAGGAGCGACCATTTTGCTATCTCAGAATATGACCTACCCATCAGCTTCAGGGGGCGAAGCCCCCTGACCCCCACTGGCAACCCCCTCCCCCCCTCCTCTTAGCCTAGGCCGGCCCTGGTGTGTAAGGACTGGGTGGCCGAGTGGTAACGCACTTGCGCTCGGAAGCGAGAGGTTGCGAGTTCGACCCTGGGTCAGGGCGTTAGCAATTTTCTCCCCCCTTTCCTAACCTAGGTGGTGGGTTCAAGTGCTAGTCTTTCGGATGAG
>NC_090246.1:19852947-19854915 GCF_037325665.1 Littorina saxatilis
ACCTCTAACCTGAAACACGAGAAAAGAGCAAGATTGTTTTGGGTGGTTTGAGAAACGCATCTCTAACCTGAAACACGAGAAAAGAGCAAGATTGTTTTGGGTGGTTTGAGAAACGCATCTCTAACCTGAAACACGAGAAAAGAGCAAGATTGTTTAGGGTGGTTTGAGAAACGCATCTCTAACCTGAAACACGAGAAAAAAGCAAGATTGTTTGGAGAAACGCATCTCTAACCTGAAACACGAGAAAAGAGCAAGATTGTTTGGGGTGGTTTGAGAAACGCATCTCTAACCTGAAACACGAGAAAATAGCAAGATTGTTTGGGGTGGTTTGAGAAACGCATCTCTAACCTGAAACACGAGAAAAGAGCAAGATTGTTTAGGGTGGTTTGAGAAACGCATCTCTAACCTGAAACACGAGAAAAGAGCAAGATTGTTTTGGGTGGTTTGAGAAACTCATCTATAACCTGAAACACGAGAAAAGAGCAAGATTGTTTAGGGTGGTTTGAGAAACGCACCTCTAACCTGAAACACGAGAAAAGAGCAAGATTGTTTAGGGTGGTTTGAGAAACGCACCTCTAACCTGAAACACGAGAAAAGAGCAAGATTGTTTAGGGTGGTTTGAGAAACGCATCTCTAACCTGAAACACGAGAAAAGAGCAAGATTGTTTAGGTTGGTTTGAGAAACGCATCTCTATCCTGAAACATGAGAAAAGAGCAAGATTGTTTTGGGTGGTTTGAGAAACGCACCTCTAACCTGAAACACGCAAAAAGAGCAAGATTGTTTAGGGTGGTTTGAGAAACGCACCTCTAACCTGAAACACGAGAAAAGAGCAAGATTGTTTAGGGTGGTTTGAGAAACGCATCTCTAACCTGAAACACGAGAAAAGAGCAAGATTGTTTGGGGTGGTTTGAGAAACGCATCTCTAACCTGAAACACGAGAAAAGAGCAAGATTGTTTAGGGTGGAGAAACAAAGGGACAAAAGCGCCCTAAATACATTGTTGGTTGATTGGTTACGGTATTGTTTTTGTGTTGTGGTTTTGTAATCATCCCAACAACCTATATGGCTTAACTTATTTTTGGTTCTGAATTAAGGTTAGATGGCGGAAAAGGGCAGCTCTTTTGAATCGTAGTCGTTTTCTACGCTTTTATTTTATTTCTAACTTTGATGTGAAATGAATTGCTTTGTTGTTTAACTCTTGTCATGGTTGGCATGTAAAAGCATTTGCCTAAACCTTCTCCTTTGGGTGAAAATAAAGAAAGGAAAAATAAAAGAAGAAAAGAACAAGAAATTCCTCCGAGGTAGGAAAAACACCCCCGTCCTTACCATTCTGACTGCCACCAACTGAGAAGGTTATTTCCCTTTGACCATTAATATGTCCCTCTATAAGTCCTTGTAGAATCTTAATCCACCAATAACTTCCTAACCGTGTGTTTGACTGGTCCCAATTTTTGTAAGGACCGTCTCAGGAATGTATAGAACCTGTTCACCAAGTTTGGTGACGATCGGTCCGTTCATTCTTGAGATCTATATGCGAACACAAACAAACAAACAAACACATCGACCGAATCCTATACACACCAATAACTCCCTAACCGTGTGTTTGACTGGTCCCAATTTTTGTAAGGACCGTCTCAGAAATGTATAGAACCTGTTCACCAAGTTTGGTGACGATCGGTCCGTTCATTCTTGAGATCTATATGCGAACACAAACAAACAAACAAACACATGGACCGAATCCTATACACACCCCTATACCGGGGGTGTAAAAAGAAAAAAAGAATAAAACTATATGGCTATCCGGGACCGATGCAAGTGTGTTTCGTTTCTCAGTGCTGTACATGCATACGGCATGTTCAACAATAGTAAGTGAGAATAATCCGGAACCAATCTTCTGGCCCCTGAGAGAATAACAAGCATTAAAACAAACAAGCGACTTTCATTCTCGTCATCCATGTTTTGGGTGTG
>NC_090246.1:19855115-19877899 GCF_037325665.1 Littorina saxatilis
AAAACAATTTTTTTTTAATTGATTCATGTCGAGATGTTCTGTGTCAGTTCTAGCATGATGGAACAAAATGTGGCCAAGAGAGTATCCAACTTGCGCAAAGCGAAAGCTTGTGTTTATTTGGTGAATGAGTATATAGTTTCAAATTGGGAAGGGTCAGTTGCAACCGAGTCATAAAAAGTTCAAACAAGATATCACGCCGGATAAATAGCTACAGCGTGTTTTGCTGTCATAACACAAAAAGCTACGGTCCTCATAACATGAAGAAGGGTAGTAGGTATATAAATATCCCTTAAACAGCTTCCCAAAATGCATGATGTAACTAAAGTTGGTGTCTTACATGTACCTCATATATTCTTCTTTTTGCTGCATGAAAGTGATCATTAAAAATATAGATCACAGTGCCCGTATTCAAAGACATCTTAAAACATTTTGCTGTCAGAAACCAAAACCTTGCATTCAAAGAAAGAGAGAGAGAGAGAGAGAGAGACAGAGACAGAGAGAGACAGAGAGAGAGACAGACAGACAGATACAGAGAGACAGAGACAGAGAGAGACAGACAGAGACAGAGAGACAGAGACAGAGACAGAGACAGAGAGAGACAGACAGAGACAGAGAGGGGGAGAGAGAGAGGGGGGGAGAGAGAGAGAGAGGGGGAGAGAGAGAGAGAGAGAGAGCGAGAGACAGAGAGAGACACACACACAGAAAGAGACAGAGAGACAAAGAGCATGACATCAGACACTCTTACAAGTGACGTTAAAGTTGCCGGTGTCGTAAATGTCAAGGCGAATACTGTTACTGTTTAGCCTCCCGGGGATTGACCAGTAGACTCTTTTTCATCAGATGGGCTTTTCTCTTTCCCTTCAACGTACTTGTTTTTGTCACACGTGTGTGTGTGTGTGTTTCTGTCCATGCGTTCTTGCGTACGTGTGTGCGTGTCAATATGTCTGTTTGCTCCCTGTCTGCTAACAAACAAGGGTACATGTAAACGGAAAACGCTTTTGATGGAAATTCTAGAAAAGCACTGGTGAATGTGCAAAAAAGAGGAACAGAAATCCCTGGATAGAAAACATGCACAAATTGTGATTTTTCTCTTGCAAACACTTCATAAATATTTTATTTTATAAAGAGAAAAAGAACCCTGTTTGGAACACATGGGTATTATTTTTAGGGAGGTTTGTCAACGTCACATCTACAATCATATATATATGAAATATATATACGGTACTTACAGGCAAACTCGAACACGAACTAGTTGTTTTCCATTCTGGATGTAAACTTGACAAATCTCCATAATAAGGACCAAACATTGTGTTCCAAACAAGGTTCTTTTCCGTTTAAAAAAAAACCCCGACTATGTCAATACTCAGTGCTCCGTCAAATAAAACAAAATGTTATCATGTGATCAAAGCTTCAAGCTGGCGCTTCAACTTATCGTCCTCTTCTTTTTAAATCTAATATAACCGGAAAGCGGAAACCAAAATACTTACAACCGAATGGCGGCAGCCGATGTCGACATTTTTCAACTTCGTGTTAGCAAATATCTTTTTGATCGAGTCGTTGGTTGGTTACAGAAAAAGGGTGATAAAGACTTTGCGCGGCAGCAAGTAGTGAAAGGAAGAGCAATACTAGTGGGTCCTCGTTGGCTCACTCGATACGGGTCTTAAAGTGTCTAGTAAACTTAAGGACAAGCATCTCCCTTTCAGAAGCCAGGGCAGCAGCTGCAGCCATGCCTTGAGAATTGATGTCTAATATTCGTGTCTGCTGTCACAAGTATGTCGGATCTTCCCTGTAATAACACGCTGACTTTGTTGTCGTTGTGTTGGTCGTTAAACCGTCCCACTTAAAAGGGGAACACATGTCTCGCTTTTGAGAGCCACGCACTAAGCGACGAAGATGCTTCACATGCACAAGGGCAGTTGTCTTTCCCTTTTTCTGTTGTGCTGGATTAAAGGGACATTCCTTCTCGTGTAAGCGGTCATGTATATCACCACAGGTGTTTTTTTGTCTGGATTTTACACGCGATGACAGGTAGCACCTTTTAAATTCAACACATGCCACAAATACACAGCCTTGCAGCTTTTCGTGCAAAGTCGGATTCTTTTTATTATATCAAGTCTTATATCGCGCGCGTATCTCCAGACTCGGACTCAAGGCGCAGGAATCTATTTATGCCGTGTGAGATGGAATTTTTTACACAAAACATCACGCATTCACATCGACCAGCAGATCGCAGCCATTTCGGCGCATATCCTATTTTTCACGGCCTATTATTCCAAGTCACACGGGTATTTTGGTGGACATTTTTTTTTATCTATGCCTATACAATTTTGCCAGGAAAGACCCTTTTGTCAATCGTGGGATCTTTAACGTGCACACCCCAATGTAGTGTACACGAAGGGACCTCGGTTTTTCGTCTCATCCGAAAGACTAGCACTTGAACCCACCACCTAGGTTAGGAAAGGGGGGAGAAAATGGCTAACGCCCTGACCCAGGGTCGAACTCGCAACCTCTCGCTTCCGAGCGCAAGGGCGTTACCACTCGGCCACCCAGTCCAGGCCAAAAAGTCGGATTCTTTTGCTGAATTAATCAAGCAGATTGGCATACGATACATGGGTGTCATCTGCAAAATTAATTCAACAAGAAACATCCCACCCTCTACAGTACAGAATGGGGCCACGCTGTTGAAAATTGGCATGTGACCAAGGGAAAGGATGCTCATATTCAACGTTAAAGTCACGACAAATCTGTAGCAGTGAACATGATCTCGTGTGCGGGACGGAAGGAAGAAAGGTACAACTACAATTAAACCTGAAGCGTGTTTCTTTCAGGCGAGATATTCTTTCGGCTAGCCGCTCGCGAAGCTAGAAGACGAGAGTGTCTATAAAACGGTTTTATGGCTAGCTACGCAAGAATTAAACACCATTGGTTGATACCAAAAAGGTCGTCTGCACTGGTCGGTAAACAACCATGGACAGCCAATCGGATTGGCAGCTGCGTGGCCGCCATGTTTTCTCGCCAAGCGAGCAAGTCCAAAGCTACCTAGCGTTCGAGGCGAGAATCCTAGCGTCATTCGCGGCGAGATGTGCCCAAGAAACGGTACTTCCTCGCCCCACTCGCCAATCTCGCCTATTCTCGCCTGTAAGAAACGGGGGACTGCCCCTGCGACCACCTCTCCAAAAAGACCACCTGCCCACAACGACCTTTCTACGGATCCCAGACAAATTTTTCTTCTATGTAATTCATCTTTCAATGGCGACCACCTGTCTATGACGCCCACTTTTGACATGTCGCTCGGGTGGTCGTTATGGACGGGTTCGACTGTACCTTGAATAAAGGGGTATTCCTAACAACACAGTGTCTGTGGCTGAGATGAACAATGCTTAAAAACAAAATAATTCTGTACTCATCAATACAAGGACAGCCCATACATCACATACAAAACAAGAGGCGAAGCCTTCAAGGCTCACGTAAGAAATCGACAAACAGTAACACAAACTCAATCACTCCGTCACACATACACACACACACACACACACACACACACACACACACACACACACACACACACACACACACACACACACACACACACACACACACACACACACACACACACACACAGTAAGCATAGGTGAAACTATGCAAGAAAGCGAGACCCTGGATCTGCCAAGAAGTCTCGGCCCGCTCACAATAACAATGACCGAGACTTTCAGTAATTCCTTTGCGTGACGTCTAACCCTCTTACGTCATAATGTGACGTCTTCAAATAGTTTCTATCACACACGTCGAACACTTTTGACCGAGACTGACGTAATCCATAGACTCGGAAATGTTAAAGTTTCTACCACAGACATACACACATACATACATACATACATACATACATACATACGCACGCACAGACAGACAAAGTTTATCATCGCATAGGCTACACTTACGTGAGCCAAAAAGGGGTATTATTCACAGCTGGTAAATAGCAATCCAAAAACGATGTCTTTTGTGTTGTGCTTTATGCACAAAATTGCAACAATAAACTAATAAAACATGTATTCTCCAGACTAGTCTTGAAACTGGAACGAATGACGATTCAAAATCGATGATCACCCATGCAGTGCTCCTCAATCACGAGCTCCCTTCTCTGAAGCCAAACGAAACAAACCACATTGAATTTAATCACGCTCCAATATGGTGGTGTTATCCTATACGCCACCCTCAATTATTTAGCCTACCTAGAAAGATGGTACGAGACGTTTGACGAAAGGAAACACTTCTGCTGGCAGAACAGATTTACTTTGATCGTTGACTTAGTATTGAATCATGCAAGGCAAGCAAGCACACACAGATAAAAACACACGGACAGTAACACTCACACCACACACACACACACACACACACACACACACAATAACGCACATGTACGCGCGCACGCACGCATACGCTCTTGCCCACACACACACACACACACACACAACACACACACACACACACACACTCCAACACACACACACACACATACACACACACATCGGCACAACGTTATGGCTAAATGCACTTTTCGATCATAAACTCACATTCAAATAATTCGTCACGGCGGCCTTGCTTGTCAAACTGATTGATTATTTTGTCCGATTTTTAAGGTGATGGACAATTGAAACAAATTACTGTTTTTACTTCCGTTTCGCAGGATGACATACCACACACCAATGCAAGTAACGACGCGCAAATTACGCAAGGTTCTCATGTGGAAGAGACTGGGGGAATATCTATGGACATCGCATTAGACAGTCTTGTGATTATTTTTCGTGTTGATTCTTAGCTGGGAAAATGCACGTTTTCATAATGCTGTGCTGTAATGTGTTAACTGAAAAGAGGACGGGGTTGGGGAGGGGGAGGGGGGCGACATGGATTGTCGGATAGAGGAGAGGGGAAAGGGGGGGGGGGGCAGAGGGGGGAAGGAGTGAGAAAATTGGGGAGAAAGACAGGCAGTTGGCGAGAGGAAAACAAAAACAAGACGAATATGTTTCACAAGTTTACTTTGGCGGGAGGGCTGGACAGAATGAGACGGACAGCACCAGAGTCTTCATTCCCACTCCCTGCATGACATATGGCCAGCTGTAACCCAGACACTGCACAGAAGGAGAGGAGAGGTCAGAGTACTGACAGATTTCTTGACCCCAACACCCCCCCCCCCCCCCCCCCCCCCGTCCCGTCGACATCTATACAGAGGTAGGGGAAAGGCTCCTAATATGGACCGGCTCCTAATATGGACCACCTCCTGTTCTGACAAACTAACGGCGCTAGAGCGCTCAAAACAATTTCATTCGCTTTATTCACCCTCTCTGGATAAGTTGCACATGTCAAAACAGTTGCAGAAACACAAACCAGAAAACAGGCTTTTTCTCTTTTTTACACTTTTGGCAGCATTCATTCTAAATTTGACGCTTAACACGGACTAATTTCTGTCCACAGCCAAAGCTTTTATAACACAAACATTGCTGTACATGACAGCTAAGACTGTATTTAAATTTAACAGTGTTGACCCCAAGTTTCTACTGCGAAAAAAAATAATAGTAACATCTCAAAGAATGTGTTTGTCCCTCAATATGGACCACCTTCCACAAATGGAAGAAAATAAAAACTAAAGGCAATATTAATTAATTCATTAAGAAGCTTGCTGAAAATAACCTATAACTAGCCCTCGAGATTTCAAACAAAATATTACAAATAGTCTTTTTTTTGTGGAAGTTGATAATTTCACTTATTTTCACTCTGTTTTTGATAAGCTTCTTCAGTTTCCTGGTGTGCTTCAAATAATGCTCTCATCAACCCGAAACAGCTCAATCTAAAGCATATTTGAATAAGTCTGACTTGCACACTAAGTTCTATCATGTTGCTTTGAAGTATGGGGGGCGTTTTACAGTGATTCGTGAAGGCCGCTTCACTGGTCCATATTCGGCGCCCAGGTTCCTAATATGAACCATTTGTGATTTTTTTCTGCATTTAATTTTTGCTGAAGGTCTATCAAAGCTATTTCACTCTAATTAGGCCTAACTGTTAAACTAAGAGAGAAGGACTACCAACCACAAAATGAAACTTCTTCGCAAGAAAACAAGCTAGTTATCAGCAATAAACAAAAAGTGGTCCATATTAGGGGCCCTTCCGCTAATGTTGTTAATTCCGAACTAGACGTTGATCATTGGTGCCCACATTAACTGTGTTTCGAAAAGAACATCAAGCGCGACATGGTGATGTCAGCCACTAACTTTTTCCTTTTCCTCTCTCTCGCCAAAAGCAAACTTTGTTTTCGGCCTTCGTCTCTTGATTATTTTGTATAAAAGTAACGCTCTCTACCAGAATTTCCACCAGTTTTCCGAGGACAATTTGTTAACGGCTAAGCATACACTGAGACCAAAAAACATCTTCAACACGTTCGTTTAACCTTTTGTGCAAAAATAACGACATTCGATCACCTTCAGTGTGATCAAAGCGTACTGTATGTTTTCATTTCAGAGACATCCTGCTTGCTGCCGCGCGGGCAGAGAAAATGTTCCCTCTTTTTTTTTTTTTTTTTACAATTTTATTCAAATAAATAACAACAATCAACAATATCTCATACAATGAATTAAATACATCTTATCGAGTACAACAAGCTAACTTTTTTTTAACGTTTTGTTCTTCGAACACTCACACAAAAATGCTTCTTATCTGTAACTGCCTATTAAAAATACTTTCCAACGGTAAAAACGAATTTGTTTTTTTATATATACTAACGCACATCTTTCCGATTAAGATAATGTGGTTCAATTTATACATAGTTGCCTTTTTCACCATTACAAAATGCATACCAAATATGCCCTCTTTATCTTCACCGCGCAGGCAGCAAAACTCCTCACGCGGAGGTGTTTTCAGACAGGCCAGACACAGGTTGTCCCGGAGGTGTTTTGTGGCGTTAGTCCACCCGGGCCTTTTCTCTGAACATAGCATCCTCCTACTAAAGTCTTACCCACATTTCCACCCGTCTTACGGGGACAATTACTTAAGGCTAAGCATACACTGAAAACAAAACGCCACCTTCCTCCCACCATGACAAGACATAAGACGCTGGCAGCCTCGTTTATTCAAACAGCACTAGAAGGTCTCAGGGACAAGATGAGATGTTCACCTCGCATTTGAAGTCCAGTACTCTGTCCTGACTGAAATGTCACCCGGCCAGTACGCTGGGCTTGCTACGCTACAGGTTTAGGGGCTTCAATGATGAATTGTTGACAGCGGCACGACGGGGGGGGGGGGGGGGGGGGGGGAGAGGGGCGTGTGACGGCGGGGGAGGGAGGGGAGGGGGAATAAGAGGGAGGGAAATTGTTTTTTCCATGATTAAAGACGAGAGAGAGAGAGAGAAAAGAGAGAGAGAGCAAGAGAGTGAGAGAGAAAAAGAGGAGAGAGAAAGATAGATAGAGAGAGAGAGAGAGAGAGAGAGAGAGAGAGAGAGAGAGAAAAGAGAGAGATGAGAGGGAGAGAGAAAGAAAGAGATAGCGCGAGAGAGGAGAGACAGACAGACAGAGAGACAGACAAACAGACAGAGAGACAGACGGAGAGAGAGAGAGAGAGACATACAGAGAGAGACAGACAGAGAGACAGACAGACAGAGGGAGAGAGAGAGAGAGAGAGAGAGAGAGGGAGAGAGAGAGGGGGGATAAATCATAGCAATATCCCCGCGACTGTAAAATAAGACAAATTCATTCCCTTCGGCAAGTTTCCAATAGACATATACAGCCGAGTTAATGACGGAATTTGTATCGTTAATACTAAAAGGCCACAAATAAGAGTTAGCAGACACGAACTGTGTTTGGAAAATAACATCCAGCGCAAATTCCACAGAATAAACAGGATACACGTAGTGCGTTCTGATCCAACAAACGAGCATGTATACAAACAAACTACTGCACGACCAGCGTTGAAATAATCAAGAGTGTCACGTTTCCCATTTCACGTAGGAAGTTTGAGGTGGTGAGGGACTGACGAGGAGGGATTTAAGAAAGGAACAGAAACAAATAATGAGGGTGACCATACAAACATACTTTAAAACAAGAAATTCCTACGAGGTAGGAAAAACACCCCGTCAAAGGGAAATAACCTTCTCAGTTGGTGGCAGTGACTGAGTGAAAATGGTTATTTCCCTTTGACCATTAAGATGTTCCTCTATAAGTCCTTGTATAATCTTAATCCAGCAATAACTCCCTAACCGTGTGTTGGACTGGTCCCAGTTTTTGTAAGGACCGTCTCAGGAATGTTTAGAACCTGTTCACCAAGTTTGGTGACGATCGGTCCGTTCATTCTTGAGATCTATATGCGAACACAAACAAACAAACAAACAAACACATCGAGCGAAACCTATACACACCCCTATACCGGGGGTGTAAATAGTGGTAGCAAGACTGATCGTATCGCGTTCGTAGAACTGCTAGTAAAACATGTCAGCCGTCAGGGTTTGGGGGGGACTCATGCGGAAATATTTTGATAAAATAATAATAAATAAAATATAACAAGTCGCGTAAGGCGAAAATACAATATTTAGTCAAGTAGCTGTCGAACTCACAGAATGAAACTGAACGCAATGCCATTTTTCAGCAAGACCGTATACTCGTAGCATCGTCAGTCCACCGCTCATGGCAAAGGCAGTGAAATTGACAAGAAGAGCGGGGTAGTACTTGCGCTGAGAAGGATAGCACGCTTTTCTGTACCTCTCTTCGTTTTAACTTTCTGAGCGTGTTTTGAATCCAAACATATCATATCTATATGTTTTTGGAATCAGGAACCGACAAGGAATAAGATGAAAGTGTTTTTAAATTGATTTCGACAATTTAATTTTGATAATAATTTTTATATATTTAATTTTCAGAGCTTGTTTTTAATCCGAATATAACATATGTATATGTTTTTGGAATCAGCAAATGATGGAGAATAAG
Source organism: Littorina saxatilis (assembly GCF_037325665.1). Lineage (NCBI taxonomy): Eukaryota > Metazoa > Mollusca > Gastropoda > Littorinimorpha > Littorinidae > Littorina > Littorina saxatilis. The sequence continues at coordinate 19,864,079 of NC_090246.1, forward strand.
ATAAACGTAAATTTGGATCGTTTTATAAAAGAAATATTTTTTTTACAATTTTCCGATTTTTAATGACCAAAGTCATTAATTAATTTTTAAGCCACCAAGCTGAAATGCAATACCGAAGTCCGGGCTTCGTCGAAGATTACTTGAACAAAATTTCAACCAATTTGGTTGAAAAATGAGGGCGTGACAGTGCCGCCTCAACTTTCACGAAAAGCCGGATATGACGTCATCAAAGACATTTATCAAATAAATGAAAAAAACGTATGGGGATATCAATCCCAGGAACTCTCATGTCAAATTTCATAAAGATCGGTCCAGTAGTTTGGTCTGAATCGCTCTACACGCACGCACGCACACACACACACACACACACACACATACACACACACATACACACACACATACACCACGACCCTCGTTTCGATTCCCCCTCGATGTTAAAATATTTAGTCAAAACTTGACTAAATATGAAAAGTAAGAGATAAGACAGATACCTTGGATGAACATAAAAACATGTTACAAAATATAGTATCGGCATGACTGAGCGTGGACATGGCAGTTAAACATGGCGCCTGTCAGGGGCTGTCACTCTCAAGAAATATGTATATACTGTTGACGTTTGTGCTTTTTACCTCAGCAGGTTGTTGACCACCCCCTTTCCCCTTACCCCCCCCCCCCCCCCCCCTCTCCCGTCCGTCTATGAGTACTCCTCCTATAATGTGTCTCTTTCTCTGTTACTGTGTGTCTGTACGTCTGTCTCTCTGTATCTTTCTCTCTGTCTTTCTCTCTGTCTGTCTCTCTGTCTGTCTCTGTCTTTCTCTCTGTCTGTCTCTCTGTATCTTTCTCTCTGTCTTTCTCTCTGTCTTTCTCTCTGTATCTTTCTCTCTGCCAGTCTCTAACTCTCTCTCTCTCTCTGTATCTCTCTCTCTCTCTCTCTCTCTCTCTCTCTCTCTCTCTCTCTCTCTCACTCACACACACACACATACACAAAAACAAACACACACAAACACACAGACACACACACACGCGCGTGTGCGCGCGCACACACACACAAGCACACGCAAGCTCTATCTCTCTCTCTAACTCTATCTCTTTGTCTCTGTCTCACACACACACACACACACACACACACACACACACACACACACACACACACACACACACACACACACACACACACACACACACACACACTAAAATCAATTAAAATTTCATAGCTTCATATTCCCCTGTCCCTTCCCCTCAATCCCTCTGTTCTACCCTCATACGTCTTCTCCTGTGGTAACTTTTCTATTACCCCCGCGGTGAGGTGAGAATTCCATTTCACCATGCTTTTTTATGAAACTCACAATGATTCGGGTCAGTGAGTGACATGAAAACACTACAATCACCTGGTATTTTCCTCCCGAACCAATCGTCTCCTCCGTTTATACCCCGACCCCCATCCACCCTCCACCACACTATTTTTACTGCCGCTAACCTTTTAAAATGTAAGGTCATTGTACTTCTTTCGGGAAAACCATCATCAACCACCATGCAGTCAGTCATGAAATGTTCGCAGACGATACACAGCTTCATCAAGCATCTCCTCCTGAAAAGGTCAATGACCTTGTTTCTTCCCTACAAGACTGCGTTTCGGATGTAAAAGACTGGATGAATGAACACAAACTTAAACTTTAACGAAGAAAAAACTGAAGCAGTTCTGTTTGCCTCTTCAACCTCTTCTTCTCGTCACAGCCTTCCATCTGCCATTCAGTTAGGCTCAGCATCTGTCACATTCTCAGGGAAGGCCAGAGATCTTGGGTTCTACCTTGACTCTGACCTCTCTATGAGACATCATGTCACAAAAACATGTCAGGCAGCCTACCTTGAAATTAGGCGCATCAGCTCCATCCGACACTTTCTCACTGAAGAAGCCACAAAAACCCTTGTCACTTCCTGCATATTGTCTCGTTTAGACTATTGTAATGCCCTGTTGATTGGATGTCCTTCGTTAGTTATCCAACCTCTCCAAACTGTTCAAAATGCTGCAGCCCGCATCATCTTTAGGTCAAAGAAAACACAGCATGTCACTCCTCTGCTATACACACGTACTCCACTGGCTGCCGGTGGAACAGCGTATCAAGTACAAAGTCCCTTGTCTGTGTTTCAAGGTCTTCTCAGGAAGTGCCCCTCAGTACCTTTCTGAACTCCTGTACATATACACCCCATCACGCACACTCAGATCATCCGCTGACACCAGGCTACTGAAAGTTGAGCGCTTCAACAGGAAGCAGCACGGAGCAAGAAGCTTCTGTTGTGATGCACCCCTTATACCGGCCCTGGAACTCTCTTCCCTTCTCTGTCAGACACTGCACCTCTCTCAGCTCTTTTAAACAACAGTTGAAAACTTTCTTTTTCACAGAATATTACACCAACCTGGCCTAATAATGTCTTCTTCATTTCATTTCTGCACATACTCCTCTCCAATAGAGTTGTTATGATTGTTGAGAGTGTTAGCTGTGTATGTTTGTATATATATAGTGTGTATTGCATATGATTATTGTGTGAACAGTACATGTGGTGATTTGTGTCTGTATGATTAATTTGTTTTATGTAGGTTGTACTTTTAATTGTTCTATTCTGTATATATATGTTCTTTTGTAAAGAGCCTAGAGCCATAGGTTAGGCACTTAAAAATGTCCAGTTATTATTATTATTATTAAAAATGTCATTTTTACGGATATATATTCTACACACTCGCTCATCCACCTTCTCTTCTTTCTATTCCTCTCTTATTCCTTCCCGGCACATAAAAACCTCCTTCCTCTTTCTTCTCCCGCTCTTGGTGTTTACCTCCTTCTCTCCTCCTTCCTCTTTCTTCTCCCGCTCTTGGTGTTTACCTCCTTCTCTCCTCCTTCTCTCCTCTTTCTTCTCCCGCTCTTGGTGTTTACCTTCTTCCTTCTCTCCTCCTCCTCTCCTCCTCCTCTCCTCCTTCTCTCCTCCTTCCTCTTTCTTCTCCCGCTCTTGGTGTTTACCTTCTTCTCTCCTCCTCCTCTCCTCCTTCTCTCCTCCTTCTCTCTTCCTCCTCTCCTCCTTCTCTCCTCCTTCTCTCCTCCTTCTCTCCTCCTTCTCTCCTCCTCCTCTCCTCCTCCTCCTCTCCTCCTCCTCTCCTCCTTCTCTCCTACTTCTCTCCTCATCCTCTCCTCCTTCTCTCCTCCTTCTCTCCTCATCCTCTCCTCCTTCTCTCCTCCTTCTCTCCTCCTCCTCTCCTCCTCTCCTCCTCTTCTCCTCGTTCTCTCCTCCTCTCCTCCTCCTCTCCTCCTCTCCTCCTTCTCTCCTCCTTCTCTCCTCCTCCTCTCCTCCTCCTCCTCTCCTCCTTCTCTCCTCCTTCTCTCCTCCTTCTCTCCTCCTCCTCTCCTCCTTCTCTCCTCCTCCTCTCCTCCTCCTCCTCTCCTCCTTCTCTCCTCCTTCTCTCCTCCTTCTCTCTTCCTCCTCTCCTTCTTCGCTCCTCCTTCTCTCCTCCTTCTCTCCTCCTTCTCTCCTCATCCTCTCCTCCTTCTCTCCTCCTTCTCTCCTCCTCCTCTCCTCCTCTCCTCCTCTTCTCCTCGTTCTCTCCTCCTCTCCTCCTCCTCTCCTCCTCTCCTCCTTCTCTCCTCCTTCTCTCCTCCTCCTCTCCTCCTCCTCCTCTCCTCCTTCTCTCCTCCTTTTCTCCTCCTTCTCTCCTCCTCCTCTCCTCATTCTCTCCTCCTCCTCTCCTCCTCCTCCTCTCCTCCTCCTCCTCTCCTCCTTCTCTCCTCCTTCTCTCCTCCTTCTCTCCTCCTCCTCTCCTCCTTCTCTCCTCCTTCTCTCTTCCTCCTCTCCTCCTTCTCTCCTCCTTCTCTCCTCCTTCTCTCCTCCTTCTCTCCTCCTCTCCTCCTTCTCTCCTCCTCCTCTCCTCCTCCTCCTCTCCTCCTCCTCTCCTCCTTCTCTCCTCCTCCTCTCCTCCTCCTCTCCTCCTCTCCTCCTCTCCTCCTTCTCTCCTCCTTCTCTCCTCCTCCTCTCCTCTCCTCCTCCTCTCCTCCTTCTCTCCTACTTCTCTCCTCTTCCTCTCCTCCTCCTCTCCCTCTCCTCCTTCTCTCCTCCTTCTCTCCTCCTTCTCTCTTCCTCCTCTCCTCCTTCCCTCCTCCTTCTCTCCTCCTCCTCTCCTCATCCTCTCCTCCTCCTCTCCTCCTTCTCTCCTCCTCCTCTCCTCCTTCTCTCCTCCTTCTCTCCTCCTTCTCTTCTCCTATCCGTTCTACTCTTATTCTCCTTCCTCTTTCTTCTCCCGCCCGTTTTTTCCATTCCTCTCTTTCCCCTTCCCTCCTGCCATACACATATTTTTCTGTCTTCTCCTCTTCTTGTTTTCTCCCACCTTCATGTACCTCCCCCCCCCCCCCCCCCATCACCTCCCCACCTCCCCTTGTCAGTATGCAGCGTGAATTGCTCGGGGACTGAGGGCGAATGACAGCATGTCCCATGCTAGCCGTGAGAAGAAAAAAAACTGTTATATTTATTCCATCTCCTATTCCATCCCCACCCCTAATACCGGCCCTACACGATCGATATGTCTGAATGGATGAAATAATGTCGAGGTGCTAAAAACAAAACAAAACACAAAAAATATATGTCTATTTGTCTGTACGTCTGCTGAGGAGGAGCGGGGCCTGAAAATATACGTCAAAACGGAGATGATCTCTCCATCCGTCTGTTTCTCAATCATTCCGCCCGAAATGGGTGAAATAAATCAATTTAGAGAAGATATGTACATTTGTCTATCTATCCGTTTATCGATTTGTCCCCATTGATGGTTAATAGATATATAAATGTAAACATCAACTAATTGTGTTGATCGACCTCTTTCTGTCTGTCTCTAACACATTGCACATTGGAACTCGTCCGCGCCGCGCATGTGTCTGCTTGTCTGTCCTTGTATGTGTCTGCAGGCGTGCGTACATTCCATCGGGCGTGTATGTGTGTGTGTGCGTATGTGTGTGTGTGCGTATGTGTATGTGTGTGTGTGTTTGTGTATGTATGTGTGCGTATGTGTGTGGGTGTGTGTGTATGTGTGTGTGAGTATGTGTGTGTGTGTGTGTGTGTGTGTGTGTGTGTGTGTGTGTGTGTGTGTGTGTGTGTGTGTGTGTGTGTGTGTGTGTGTGTGTGTGTGTGTTGTCCGCTTGTCTGCACATTTGCCTGTTCGTCAGTAAAATGCGCGCTGTAAAATATACACGAAACCCTTGAACAGACAAAACACTCCAAAGCGGGGAGGCACGCCCAACATATGGTCAACTCCCAAGCCTATGCTAGCTTTCAGCGCGCATCACCAAACATTTTCACATCAACTACGTATATTATACACCGTTTATTCAGCCCATTGGAGCATATTGACCAGTGCAGTTATTATTGGTTTACAGCCACTAATAACCAATAATAACTACACACAGACACACACACACACACACACGCACACACGCACACACACACACAAGAAAAGCTAAGGTCAACCACTGTACACTGACTGACACATCCTAAACAAGGGACAATACGTCGGTGTGTCCAGACAAGCGTTGACCTTTGTAGTTGTACGCGGTCACTGGAAAACATTGTTCGACACATCGTCAGTATGACAGAGGGGCTGATGCCAGCAGCGAATTGACAGTAGGAAATGATGAAAAGTCATCCTTTGCGGCCAGTTTATACAGTAAAACCCTCTTTTTTAAGACTTTAAAAAAACAAATATGGACAGAATCAGGAGTTAGAAAAAAGAAATTCATAAATTGAGGTACAATTACTGAGCTTTTGAACATACACTTTGAAGAAAAAAACAAGGCCTAAAAAGGGGTGTCATAATCGGAGGGATTTAACAGGGGGGTTCCACTGTAACGTACAACATGAGACGTGACAAGCGTTGACAACTGGACTGACACGGCAGGAAAACTGGACTGATGCCAGCAGCACAAGGACAGTAGGAAAGAAGCGAGTAGTCATCATAAACTGTCAGAAATATAACCTACAAGGAGAGAGAGACATGACTGACTAAAGGGCCATTGCGCACTCGTTCGGAACAGGGTTCCATATTGTTGTCCACATACGTGTTCGTGACAAGGCCAACAGTGGATAGGGAAAAAAGATGACATGAGAGCGAGTGGAAAGAACAAGACTGCCAGTGCTGAAAAATGAAACGAAGAGGGAGGGGGCAATAGGGGTGGGGGGGGGGAAGAAGTGACCTTCGCGAAGAACGTTGACAGGCTAAGAACAGCAGGAGCTGATAGTACAGGGACGAAAAACAAGTAAGCAAAACATCGTTTTTCATAGATATAAAAGGCTATGCTGTTTACACAGTAGTGAAGCCTGCTGACCATTCAAGTATGCAATAGCATTCCAAAGACCTGAATTATCTCAAAATACTGAGAACACACACACACACAAGATGGGTAGTACAGGGTGGAAAAAAGCTAAGCAACTTTTTTCATGGACATAGTAGCCTGTTGTTCGAGCCTCCGTATAACAAGCTGACCATGGAAATAGGATACAGGGCTGAAATGCACGAAGCAAAACTGGGTGCCACCCAGAAGGGTGGTACGCAGCCGTGTGGTCGTATTTGTTGAAATTGAGAATTGTTGTGATTTCAACCTATCACACCGCTCAGGTTGTTGCCACCTATTTGGGTGGCACCCAGTTTTACTTTGTGTGCCTCAGCCCTGCATTCCAACGATGGGACATCTCAATATACTGAATGTATCAGTGTACACACATACAAAAAAAGGAATAGTAGAGGGCGGAGCAAAATACAAAACCACTATTTTTTCATAGATATTTGCCTAATGTTCAAGCGGCATCACAATAAGCTGGCCGAGCACTGCTCAGCAGGCAACAGTATTCCAAACACGAAAATATTCGCTTATTGCAAAAGGTAACGTTTTCACCTCCGTGTCACAAATGACATTACCCGCATGATTATATTTTCTGAGTTAAGGCGAATCCATTTTCTTTCTGATATGTTCACTACTTGTTTGTTTTTGCAAGATTAATACTGAGTTAACACTTTTTGTCACAAGCAAGTACTTAATGCAGCTGTTTGTGCGTAGACAAAAGGACAGATAGAATAGGGAAGAGAGAGGGAAAAAAAGCAAAACATAATTATGTTCTTATAGTAGACTTCCGTCGCCATTATAACGGGCTGACCAGGTAGGCAAAACGACATTCCACAAGACAGCAGGTATATCTCCAAATACTTCACGCACATGTCTGTACACATTAACGGAGGGGTAATAGCGTGAGAGGAACAATCACGACAACAACAACAACAACAAAACTCTATTTTCTTAGTCTCAAAAAGCTGACAAATAGCTGCAAAATGACATTCCAAAGACGGCGGCAAATCTCAAAATACGGAATGCATCCGTAAAAGATGAGATAGTGGGACATCGCATAAAAAGGGGGGCGGGGGTGTGTGTAAGGGGTTTGGAATATCATGGTTGAGAATTGAGGTGGGTGGAAGGGTTGGGAGGGGGGAGGAGGTAGGTGGGAGGAGAGGACACAAGATTATCAACTTTGGTAGGCTTACACTTTTTTGGGTAAAATATGAGTTTTTTCAAAGATGGGATGCAAATGCGTACATAATAATATCTTTTAAGCAAAAACGGCAGAATCCAACTATGCAACAAAAGTATATCAAAACATAACGACCTACCCGCGCAGAAGAACCATGCACCTCCCAAATGAGTACAGAACAGGTGCAAAGAAAGACAACAAAAACACAAGCAAAATAAGTGTAGCAGTCCGAACTGTCGAGCACGCACACACACAGTCGCTTCTTCGGCGAAAGTTGGTATGGAAGCAAGCAACAGTAACTGTTTATCCTCACTAGAATGTCGCAAGCATCTGTGCTGGTCGCCCTCACACTCACGCACACGCTAATACACACTCTCTCACGACGGTATTGCGACAGCTCTGGACACTCATGAATGAAACAAAGCCACCGACGACACACGCGGGCTCGGATGTCATGGCGAGTTGCGTTCTTCGTGACATATAAGACCAACTTTTTCCCGTTAAGTTTTAGTGTCACGCTACGGCGTGTGTGTCTGTGTGTGTGTCAGTGTGTGTGTGTGTGTGTGTGTGTGTGTGCGTGTGTGGGTGTGCGTGTGTGCATGCAGTGCGTCCGTGTGTGCGTGTGTGTGTGCATGCGTGCGTGCGTGTGTGTGACAGTTTCGCCCGTTTCTTACAACGGGTGTTTTGTTCTTTGTCACGCTGATTACAAACCCCCGCGGGTTAGGGGGAAGAATTTACCCGCTGCTCCCCAGCATGTCGTAAGAGGCGACTAACGGATTCTGTTTCTCCTTTTACCCTTGTTAAGTGTTTCTTGTATAGAATATAGTCAAGATTTTAGTCAAGCAGTATGTAAGAAATGTTAAGTCCTTTGTACTGGAAACTTGCATTCTCCCAGTAAGGTAATATTTTGTACTACGTTGCAAGCCCCTGGGTGGCCAAGTGGTAACGCACTTGCGCTCGGAAGCGAGAGGTTGCGAGTTCGACCCTGGGTCAGGGCGTTAGCAATTTTCTCCCCCCTTTCCTAACCTTGGTAGTCTTTCGGATGAGACGAAAAATCGAGGTCCCTTCGTGTACACTACATTGGGGTGTGCACGTTAAAGATCCCACGATTGACAAAAGGGTCTTTCCTGGCAAAATTGTATAGGCATAGATAAAAATGTCCACCAAAATACCCATGTGACTTGGAATAATAGGCCGTGAAAAGTAGGATATGCGCCGAAATGGCTGCGATCTGCTGGTCGATGTGAATGCGTGATGTATTGTGTAAAAAAATTCCATCTCACACGGCATAAATAAATCCCTGCGCCTTGAATATGTGCGCGATATAAAATTGCATTAAAAAAAAAATTAAATCCCTGCGCTTAGAACTGTACCCACGGAATACGCACGATATAAACCTCATATTGATTGATTGATTGATTGAAGCCCCTGGAGCAAATTTTTGATGAGTGCTTTTGTGAACAAGAAACAATTGACAGGTGGCTCAATCCCATCTCCCCCTTCCCCCGTCGCGATATAACCTTCGTAGTTGAAAACGACGTTAAACACCAAATAAAGAAAAAGAAGAAATGATTACAAACAACAACACAAAAATAGCGGTTTTTACTGTCACGCTGAGAAAGAAACTGTTAACACTTGCACACTGTCGAAAACGAGCAGCTCACACTGTCCGCATTCTTGTTGTGATTTATTTTTTGTGATAACCACCATGTTCCTGTCATTTTAAGAGTGCATGACCGGCACGGTTGGCCTAGTGGTAAGGCGTCCGCCCCGTGATCGGGAGGTCGTGGGTTCGAACCCCGGCCGGGTCATACACAAGACTTTAAAATTGGCAATCTAGTGGCTGCTCCGCCTGGCGTCTGGCATTATGGGGTTAGTGCTAGGACTGGTTGGTCCGGCTTCAGAATAATGTGACTGGGTGAGACCTGAAGCCTGTGCTGCGACTTCTGGCTTGTGTGTGGCGCACGTTATATGTCAAAGCAGCACCGCCCTGATATGGCCCTTCGTGGTCGGCTGGGCGTTAAGCAAACAAACAAACAAACAAACAAAAAGAGTGCATGTAAACATTTTAGCTTCCACATTTTCAGATCCCCTGTCAGGCTGCATGATGACAACAGACGATGGCTGCGCGTTTTCGCATTATTTTCAAACTAAGCCTAACGTTATGAGACAAGTCAATGCCTTCTTGAAGATTTTATTACATTGATAAAAACAAGATTACAATAGATTTTACAATGGAAGTCCTGGTGCTTTTTTGGTGACGCCGAACTGTGGTTTCGTGGCGGCCCAGCGTTATCTTGTAGCTTCTGCCAAACTCTTTACAAGAATCTTTAAAAAAAACAAGATTACAATAGATTTTACAATGGAAGTCCTGGTGCTTTTTTGCGACGTCAATTAAACTGGTTTCGTGGCGGCTCAGCATTATCTGGTAGCTTCTGCCAACTTTAGTAAAAGCGTAGCAACTACTAGTCAATGTTCTTGACACTTAAATGAAAATGAACCAAGATACAAGAAAAAAGCCACTTGAGTTTTCTGTTATATACTTAACTCTAAAAACGAAATTTTTCTTGTAGCTTCAGTCTTTTATGTGGGGGGGGGGGGGGTCAATAAAAATATTTAAAAAAATTAAAAACAAAGAAGATGAAAGCGTAAGGCGGGGCTCGCTTCTATTGACTGTCACCTATTTCTGAATAAGGTTTTTGTAGCGGAATGAATAATGTGTAAGTTGCCACAAATATCGACTTCCCGCCCATAATCTTGATCTTCTTCCGCGGCGTATGAAAACATTCATCCGTCAGTTTACTGCCATGATGCCGGTATCCCTTCTCTCCCCCATCCCCTCCATTTGCCCCTCCCCCCCCCCCCCCTCACTTCACCCTTCCTCCTTCACTTCACTTTTTACGTTCTTTGTCTCTGTCTGTCTGTCTGTCTGTCTGTCTGTCTGTCTCTGTCGCTCTGTTTTTCTCTGTCTCTCTGTCTGTCTCTGACTCTCTCTCTGTGTGTCTCTCTCTCTCTGTCTCTCTCTCTGTCTCTCTGTCTGTCTGAATGTCTCTCTCTCTGTTTCTCTCTCTCTATTTCTCAAACTCTCTCTCTCTCTCTCTCTCTCTCTCTCTCTGTGTGTCTCTCTCTCTCTCTCTCTCTCCTGCCTGAATGAGTTGATACCGCTGACCGCAATAATGCATACTCATTTGTACGCTTCTATCCAGGTAAAATAAAAAACGCTGGCGCTGGACCCGAGTACTCTTCAGACTGGCCCGCTCCCCCAGTATGAAAGTTTTTGTCTTGTGCACGTAGATTTAAAAAAAAAATATATAGTGTATTTATTTATTTTACACAATTAAAAAATTATTAGAGTAAAATAAAACATTAAAACGTTCATAATAAACAATAGTAAACAAGAATTAAAAAAAAATTTAAAAAAAATTAAAAAAATAGACCGCCCATGCCGGGAATCGAACACGGGTCACTTGGATTAAAAAAAAAATTTAAAAAAATATAAAAAATATTTATTTATTTTACACAATTAAAAAAATTATTAGAGTGAAATAAAACATTAAAACGTTCATAATAAACAATAGTAAACAAGAATTAAAAAAAAATAAAATAAAAAAAATAGACCGCCCATGCCGGGAATAGAACTCGGATCACTTTGGCCATAGACGGACGTGCTACGACAACTTTACTAGAGTTGTGCGCCTTGAATCACTGTGTGTATCTGTCGCTCTCTCTCTTTCAGTCTCACCGAGACCAAACACTGTATTGTAGTTTCTTTGCCGAGACCAAATCCCCACCAGCTGCGGCTGGCTTGCAAATCATGCTTTTCTCGTCACTGCGTGGCGTGTTCGGCTCAGGGCGCCCAAGTCTCCCCTTTAGTTCAGTGACTGGCTGTTCGCAAAGCGACCAGCCTCCCACCGCAAAAACTCCCCCCGTTAAGAGTCGTTTTGGTGGAATATTTCGCATTTAGGTCCCAGGTAACATCATGAAGTTTTGATACGATCAATCGGACCTATTATCAAGTTAGTGTATCAACTTTTGAACGAACTGCGCCCAGTAGTTTCCCAGCAATAAGCTGTTAAGTCGAGACAGACAGACACACAGACACACAATTAAAGTCTGCTGGACCCAAGTACTGCGTACTCGGGGATAAAAAACGTACGGTCCTATATGCACAAGATATGTCTTAATATTGTAGTTAAGCGTAAAACTATATAAACACTGAATCAAAAATAACCGTACGCACTAAAATTTACATAAAATATATCCAAGAATACTTCATCCAAGGAGCGTCGTGGGCAAAACGTTGCCCGAACGTATTTTAATTGAACGATTTCTTCTATGAATAATTATAAGGGCTAAATCTTGTAACCATAAGTGACCTCTAATCGCTAACCTAAGATCTTGGTCTATTATCATTATGAAAGGAAATGAAGAGAGTTAAAAGGAAAAACTATAACAGTGTTACACAAACCAATGATTATAATCTTCCGAGCGATATGCACAACACAGTTTCAGGTGCACAAGAACCACGATGGCATTAAAATGCAGCTCAATTCTCCTTCTATTGTGAATCCATAAAACAGGCAGCGTCTGTCTGTCCCGTTGCCTAATCCCTTGGCCACATAAAGAAACGAACATCCTCTCCTATTGTTGTCGAGTTTCTGTGTGCGTGTGTGTGTGTGTGTGTGTGTGTGTGTGTGTGTGTGTGTGTGTGTGTGTGTGTGTGTGTGTGCGTGCGTGCGTACGTACGTGCGTGCGTGTGTGTGTGTGTGTGTGTTGTTGCCTTTGTGCCTTCGGGGGCGCGGGATGGGATGGGGGGGGGGGGGGGGTCTTTGAGGCATATTCGATTACATCTTGCGTGTTGATGGAATATCAAAAGACACACAAAACTGATGTGTGCCCCGGCGACATCATCGACCCTTTTTCTCTCAAACCCGACCATAAACTATTTTCAGTTTGGGAGCAAATTTAATTGTAAAAAAAAAAATTTTTTAAGTAAAAATTTAACAATAGAGCAGACGCAAAGAAGCAATATTTCAAAGAGCAAAAGAGAAAAACAAATGGGTCAGAACACAGTGGAGGGGGTGGTGGGGTAACACTGATTTTCCAGACAAACGTACACAACGACAGCTACTGTAAATGCAGAGTCAGAAACAGAGAGAGGCTGAAGGAATTAAACCTTTTGTGAAATTCAATATAAAACGTCCATCAACACAAATTAGTTGTTCAAGGAATAGTGCACCAAAACGGCGTAGCTATTCAGCATTTTTGTTGCTCTAGAAACATATTCCGCTCCATACCATCACTACACAAACACAACGCTTAAACGTGTCACCTACGATGGATCGCGGGAGCTTAACCATTTCAAATATGCACTTAAAAACAAATGTTTTAACACCATCAAAAACATCGCCATCGCGCCATCACAGAACATCAAAGACTCAAGACACACCATTACTTTTCATTACCCCTCTCCTCCTAACACGCTAGACATCATGCCGCCAGCCCCCCCCCCCCCCCCCTTTCGCGACTTCACACATCTTACCCCACCCCCATCCCAGCGGCTTTAAGTACTTAAACTGTGACTTTAAAACATATGTTTCATACCAGAAAAAAATCACCATCGCCCAAACACACAACAACAAAGACACATCGTTACTTTTCGTCCCTTCTATCCGCGATCCCCATGCCCCACCCCCACCCATACCCTCCCCCCAACCCTTCTCCGTTTCTTACATCCCTCTCCCTTCGTACGCCCCTCTGCCTCCCTTTCCATACCGAACAAACCACCTTCCCACACCACCCCCCCACCCACCCCGTTCCCTTGTCCCCTGTCACATCTCCATCACCAAACAGATGCTACCGCTATCGTCCCCATCACCTCCCTCTCCCTCCCACCCTCCCTCCCTCCCTCCCTAAGCATCCCCCCCCCCCCCACCCACCCAATGCCCCATGTCACCATGGCGCAATTTTGTTGACGTGGAAAAGTGACTTAAGAAGAATGCGACTGAAGTAAAAGGCTGCGGGACTGACAGCTTAAAGCGTCGCTTTCATCCCAAAAGTCAGCAGGGGGCGGGTGGGGGTTTGACCTTAAAATCTGTCGAACAGATCTTGCACGCTCTACAGCTCAGCGGTAATTTAAACTGAGGGTTTTTTTTTACGATATTTTTCTGAGATAAAAAAAATGTTGTTGGTTGGTTGGTTGTTGTTTTTTTCTTTGTATTCAACAAGTCCTTTACATGGTCCGTCAGTCAATGTCAGTGTGTATAAATATTG
>NC_090246.1:19878099-19888099 GCF_037325665.1 Littorina saxatilis
AGCGACCACTTGTTTATAACGACCACTTTTGGTCGGTCCCTTGCGTGGCCTTTATAGACTGGTTCGACTGTACATGTTGAAAGTGATGGTGGTGGCGGCGATGGCAACAGTAAGGGCAGCAGTATCCAGCCTACCAGAGTGGACGTGTTAGTCCGTGTGTGCTTAGCTGTACAATGGAACTCCCCATTAAAGACAGAACCCCCACCCCCACACCCCATTATTTAGACTCCCTATGTGGAACTAGCTTGTCAGTGAAGAATATGACTCTCAAGGACTCTCACCGCTTTATCCAGGCCTGCAGATGACCTCAAACCGGCACGGTTGGCCTAGTGGTAAGGCGTCCGCCCCGTGATCGGGAGGTCGTGGGTTTAAAATTGGCAATCTAGTGGCTGCTCCGCCTGGCGTCTGGCATTATGGGGTTAGTGCTAGGACTGGTTGGTCCGGTGTCAGAATAATGTGACTGGGTGAGACATGAAGCCTGTGCTGCGACTTCTGTCTTGTGTGTGGCGCACGTTATATGTCAAAGCAGCACCGCCCTGATATGGCCCTTCGTGGTCGGCTGGGCGTTAACAAAACAAAAACCAAAACAAACAAAAAAAGATTACCTCAAGCGTCTAATAAAACAAGAAGAGCGTGTTTCGCTCGTTGAAATGCCTGGGAAGGTAGCAGGTGACGCTGGTCATCAGCACATCATTAACACAGTTTCCGTATTTGCTTGCTTGTCAAACTCTCTAAGTTATTTTTTCCTTCATTCGAGAAAAAAAGTAATACAATTTCATACTAATGAAAACTGAAAAGCTTCCCGGGTTATATAATTATCTTGTACCATTTACTCGATTTATTCCGCACCAAACTAAGCTAGAGCACTGCTACTACTATTACTGCAGTCGAACCTGTCTTGGCAACCACCTCTGGACAGCGACCACCAGTCGAAAACGACCACCCCAAAGGATACCCGACGAGTTTACTTTCTGTATAATTCACCTGTCCATAGCGACCACCTGTCCATAACGACCAGTGTTGGTCGGTCCCTTGGCTGGTCGTTATACAGTTTGACTTAAATACTACTAAGTCCTACTGCTGACTTTGCTGCTGCTGCTACTACTACGACGACGACGACGACGACGACGACGACGACGACGACGACTACTACTACTTTATTCTTTATTTGGATTTTAACGTCGTTTTCAACCACGAAGGTTATATCGCGACGGACTACTACTACTACTACTACTACTACTACTACTACTACTACTACTACTACTACCACTGTGTCCAGTGTTCTAGCTAAGGGCCCGGTCACACAGCGCTGCGTCCTTACCACGACCATGCCGATCACGCCGATCTGAAAAAAGTTATCAAATCGGGGCATTTCGCCGTCCAAATCCAGCACATGGCACTAATACCCTAGTCACATAATATAGACGCCGCTTCTGCTACGTACGGAAAAGTGTCCGAGAGCGTGGCCAATCGTGGGTCAAACGTGGCAGGAACTCCATGAGCGTGGTTTGGTCGGGGTGGGATCTGCTAGGTCGGGAACACTGCACAAAACAAGCGTAGTCGTGTACAGTCGTGATGTAGTTTTTTTTATTTTTTTATTCGCCATGTGCTGGATTTTGACGGCGAGCCCCGACTTGATAACTTTTCCGGATCGGGGTGATCGGCATGGTCGTCGTAAAAACGTAGAGTTGTCAGTGTGACGAGGGCCATGAACAAAAACTACATCACGACTGTACTGCGTCCAGACCCGGCTACGCTCGTTTTGTGCAGTTCAAAATAAGCGTAGGGAGAGCGTGCAGCTTCGCGACCTAGCAGATCCCACCCCGACCAAACCACGCTCATGGAGATCCTCCCACGTTTGGCCCACGATTGGCCACGCTCTCCGACAATTTTACAACTGAGTACAAGCGGTGTCTCTGTGTGACCGGGGTATAAAGAAGCACAGATTTGAACATGAGACATAAGCATGGGATCAAAGCATATTTCCGCTTGGAAACATAAGCTGAGCAAACATCAACAGCAACTTCCATAAAAAAAATTGTTACATTTACATGTTGCATGTCTTAGACTTGATGCTCTCTTCCTATGCCCTTCGTCCTAGTCTCTCCTTGTGGTTGTTTGTACTTTCTTCCCCCTCCCCCTCCCCCTCCCTTTTCTTTTTTATCTTCTGTAGATTCTTTTGTTCCTATTTAGCTCCCCATCCCCATTCTTTCAATTTGTTCTTCTGGTTTATTGTTGTTATGTCCACCATTACGAAAATGTGTGTAATTTAGTATTATTCTGGTCACGTGATATAAGCATTTGCTTGAGTGCGTGTCCTAGCTGTGTGTTTCGAACTGTTCATGCGAAGAAATTCTGAATAAAATGTTGTTTAAACCTACAGCATGGCTGCGTTCTGTGAAGTGTTGGAATGTCTTTCTGAACTTAAATTCTGTAACTTATACCGTTGTCAATCGACATCATCAATTCAACAAAAAGACATCCTTTCTGTTTGCGCAGCTGTCGGGAGTTCGTTTTGGGTGTGCGTCTAAGTTGAAGATGCTTTTATTCCATGTTTGTTTGTTTGTTTGTTTGTTTGCTTAACGCCCAGCCGACCACGAAGGGCCATATCAGGGCGGTGCTGCTTTGACATATAACGTGCGCCAAACACAAGACAGAAGTCGCAGCACAGGCTTCATGTCTCACCCAGTCACATTATTCTGACACCGGACCAACCAGTCCTAGCACTAGCCCCATAATGCCAGACGCCAGATTGCCAATTTTAAAGTCTTAGGTATGACCCGGCCGGGGTTCGAACCCACGACCTCCCGATCACGGGGCGGACGCCTTACCACTAGGCCAACCGTGCCGGTTTTATTCCATGTAAAAAGACAGAACAGATCGGGTTCACACGATTATTTGCACAAGGAGGGTAATTGTACAGTTTTATAAAGCACTTACGTGAGCCTTGCACTGTGGAAGAGAACATCTGCTCGACAACGTGTTGTTGACAGTCAGTTAAAATATTCGAAAATAACATGCAGCAATTTTCCTTCGACACATTTGTTGGAATGATTTATTACAGTAATTCACATTTAGAATAGTCAGCCGAAATTTGCGAGCAAGGTTTTATGTTCACATTAACTACAAGCGTTCCTCTGTGATATTTTATGGCATGTGTATAGTACTGCTGAAAATGTCGAGGTTCACATTCAAAAGTAGCGTTGCGTAAAAAATAATGTGGTAAAAGAGGCAATGTCCAATAACAATTATTTTTATTTTGAAGGATGTCGTTTCATATCAAAATGCTTAACCTACACTTTTGGTTAAATTTGGTTTTATAAGGTGCTTGGAAATCTGTGCTGACCCATAGCAAAGATGAGTGTGTGTGTGTGTGTGTGTGTGTGTGTGTGTGTGCGTACGTGCAAGCGTGCGTACGTGCGTGTGTGCGTACGTGCGTGCGTGCGTACGTGCGTGTGTGCGTGCGTGCGCGCGTGTGTTTGTGTTTGCGTGCGAACGTGCGTGCGTGCGTGCGTGCGTGCGTGCGTGCGTGCGTGTGTGCGTGCATGCGCGCGTGCGTGCGTGCGCGCGTGTTTGTGCGTGTGCGTGTGTGTGTATGTGTGTTACAAGTAAATGAAAAAATAAGTAAATAAATAAATAATACCTCCTACAGGAGAAAGCTATAGCGAAACACTCTCATCATCACAGCGGAATTGTTTCACCCAGTCCTCAACTCCCGTATCTCAGTGACATTTTAATCCAAGTTAAAGAAAACAAATCTCATCCATACGGTATTTTCTCTCCAAGAACATTAAGGATTTTCTTCCTGTCGTCGGTTAAATCCTTATTTTGAAATAATCGTTCACGCTGGACAATCTTTCATTCGCGCAATAACAACAAAACTGCGCATCGCTGTTAAAGGCACAGAACGCCTCCCGTAAACCACCACAGATACTGTCAGGCTTTTACACACAGTACAAACACCCTTCCATTTGAACGCTCACCGAACGGGAACATCCTAGGTGCCCTACGTAAAGAGCGAGCAATTTTCAAAGAATTAATTTTGCGGATTGTCTGATAACAAAATCGGACCGTGGTGCGTTTTGGCGCTAGACCTAACTTTTAAAATCTAAATAATAAATTGACAGCTTGTTACACAAACATTCTTAAATCATAAAATAATTCTTTTTTCATCAAGACAAGATCAGTACAATTCGAAGTTTTGAAAGTTTGAAAAAAGAAAAGCCCGGAAGCAGGGTCACGCAAGGTCGTGGTTCTCGTAGCAGACGACGGTTTATGCCTATCGCCAGTTCAGCTGAACAGTCAAAAGCCATCGCTAGAGTTCTTGTGAATCACAGTCGTTTGTTTCGTTTAGATTCAGAGGTATGATATTAACGTGCTATTTGCTATTGCAGATAAGCTTACAGCGAGTCGCATTCAAATTACAAACTGACGACTACATTGTGAAACAAGAGGCGAAGCCTTCAAGGCTCACGTAAGAAATAGACAAACAGTAACACAAACTCAATCATTCCGTCACACATACACACCCACACACACAGTAAGCTTAGGTGACACTGTGCAAGAAAGAGAGACACTAGATCTAGATCTGTCTGTGTCTGCATGTTGCCTACTTACAGGGACACGACTGCCAAATAGTCTCGGCCCGCTCAAAATAACAATGACCGAGACCACACACACCACGCGAGAGAGAAAGACTACAGGGAGGCATGCCGTCATGATGCATTAATTGACGTCAAACCATAGCGTTCGTTCTCTACTATCGCCATGCGTCAAACACTTTTGACCGTGACGTAATCTTATGCGAGCTTTATCCATAGTCTTGGATAACCACTCACACATAGACTCGGAAATGTTAAAGTTTCTACCACAGACATATACACACGCACACACGCACACACGCACACACGCACACACACACGCACGCACAAACGCACAGACAGACAAAGTTACGATCGCATAGGCTACACTTCGTGAGCCAAAAAGGAAACTGGATCACACGGGTTCACGATGGCTCAGGGGTAAGATAAACCACGCAAAAATAAATTCTTGGAAAATTGCTCGCTCTTTACGGAGGGCACCTAGGATGTTCTCAAGCGGTGAGTGTTTAAATTAAAGGGTGTTTGTACTGCGTGTAAAAGCCTGACAGTATCTGTGATGGTTTACGGGAGGCTTACTGAGTCTTTAAATTACACTCAGTACAGACGACTTGAACTGCTATTTAGCACGCGTAAACCCACACACCAGCTCTCGATGATCTTGTGAATCCTCTACATTACGTTCTAAATTTTAATTAATGCTATCATTAATGTCTTGACGGGCGCAGTGGCGTGGTGGTAAGACGTCGCCCTCCTAATCGGGAGGTCGTGAGTTCGAATCCCGGTCGCTGACGCCTGGTGGGTTAAGAGTGGAGATTTTTCCGATCTCCCAGGTCAACTTATGTGCAGACCTGCTAGTGACTTAACTCCCTTCGTGTGTACACGCAAGCACAAGATCAAGTGCGCACGGAAAAGAACCTGTAATCCATGTCAGAGTTCGGTGGGTTACAGAAACACGAAAATACCCAGCATGCCTCCCCCGAAATCGGCGTATGCTGCCTGAATGGCGGGGTAAAAACGGTCATACACGTAAAAATCCACTGGTGCTAAAAACATGAGTGAACGTGGGAGTCTAAGCCCATGAACGAAGAAGAAGAAGAAGATTAATGTCTTCATTTTGAGTCTTGCTACTGAAGTCTATCGATCGGCTATTTTGGGTGGTTACAAGATATATTAAATGAAGAACAACGGATATGGAAGCGTGTTAAAACAAAACGTGTGTGTGTGTGTGTGTGTGTGTGTGTGTGTGTGTGTGTGTGTGTGTGTGTGTGTGTGTGTGTGTGTGTGTGTGTGTGTGTGTGTGTGTGAACCTGTGGCTCACACAAAATGCAACTTATAAGCAACTTTCAGATCAACGTGATATGTAACTTACGAGGTGTGATATGTCACCTACAAGTGTGATGTGTTACTTATAATAAAAATGTGACAAGTAACTTTATTTGTTGATCTGTAACGTAGTTGTCGTGTAACATATTGGTGGAATGCCACTTAATGAAGTTTTCATAATTTGAAGTGTTGTTATGTTGCACATTTCTTGAAAACTTCGGTAAAATGGTAACTGTGTTTTATAAAAGTTTTGCAATGGTAGCTCTGCAAAAGCCACGATCGCCTATCCTATCAATTTATGAGTCCATGCTGTTAAAGAATGTGAAGGAATGTAAAGGAGTTTGAACGGGAGCAATATCTTCCAAAGTAACTGAGCCGACATAATAGAGCTATAATTACGACTTCAAAATTGAGCACAGACATATTTGTCGGAGAATGCAAAAATAATGTAAATAAAATCATGATGTGTGTGTTGAATTGTTACTTGGATTGGATTGGATTGGATAAGATTTATAGTCCAGTGAGGTTACCCTCATGGAAATTCGGGCTGCTTTCTCCCCGGGGAAAGCGAGCTGCCATATATACGGCGCTACCCATATTTTTTTTTCCTGCATGCGTGTATTCATGTTTCCTGAGACTTAATGCCGTGTGAGATGGAATTTTTTTACTTAATTCCAAGTCCCACGGGTATTTGATGGACATTTGTATCTATGCCTATACAATTTTGCCAGGAAAGACCCTTTTGTCAATCGTGGGATCTTTAACGTGCACACCCCAATGTAGTGTACACGAAGGGACCTCGGTTTTTCGTCTCATCCGAAAGACTAGCACTTGAACCCACCACCTAGGTTAGGAAAGGGGGGAGAAAATTGCGGCCTGACCCAGGCCTGAACACGCAACCTCTCGCTTCCGAGCGCAAGTGCGTTACCACTCGGCCACCCAGTCCCTTTAGGTGAACTAATTCAATTGAAGTAGATTTAAGTACACGAGCAATATTATCGATACTAATTATACAAGTGATACATAACTAAAATAATACATGAAAGAGTTTTCCGCAATAATTGTACACAGACGTCTCGAAGATTCAGCTACATCTTTGAGTTACGTGTCACCATTTTCGTGTGTAGAGAATTATCAAAGCAAATTTTCAATAATAAACAAATTTCTTTTCGTTTCAGGCTTTGCCTTTTTTGTGAGTCTCATATCTGGTTCTAATAGAAAGTGCCTGCGAAGTTTTGAATGATTTCATCAAAAACTGAATTTTTTACACTTTTTTAAAATTCGATTTTGACTTTTGTCATTTTCAATTTCAATTCGAACATAAGAAGGGACTCGCACTTACATGTCCAACCCCTACTTCTTCATTATGGAAAACATCCGTGTGTGTAGAATTTTAAAGGGGCAATTCTTGGTCAACTTTGCATCTTTTGCGACCTATTTGTCCACTTATTAATGAATTTGTTAATTAGAATCCTTTATCAACATTCATAAACCTTAAGTTACACTCGTTGGATAGGGATTAACCGCCAGCAGAAAGCTTGTTTTTTTTTTAAGTGAAAGCATTTTGCATACCATATTCATTTATGATTCTAAAATGTCTTTGAATGTGGTGCTAACATTTTCAAAAAGTATTCGTGTGTGTGGTCAAATCTGAAGTTACATTGGACACACCCACCAGAGGTGTGTGTGTTTTTAATATCTTTTCTTTCTTTTTTCTTTTTTTCGCGGCGGGGAGGGGGGGGGTTGAGGTGGGTAGTGGTGGCCGGGGGATGGTGTGGTTTGAACGTGGGAATGGAGAAGGGCCCTTTAATCGACTGAACATGCACGTGAAGGAACTAGCAGAACAACGAGGGCAGGCTCATGTCGCTACAGGGATTTTTTTTTATTTCTTTTTAAACATTACCATTTTCTTCCTACGAATGCGGGGCTCGTTCCATCATCCCTTCGTGTCACGCATTAACAAAAATCAATGTTGGAATAGACCCCCCAAAATGTCAGCGGTTTGATCAATTAACTTAACTATCCCGCCTTTAGAAAATGAAATGTAACTTCCGCCTTGAGAGCTGAAAGAGACATTGAACATGTTCTTGCACTGGATGAACTTGTTTCATTATCATGTTTTGCTGACAAAGCAGTTCCGAATAAATTTACATACTTATTCTTGTCGATCACACTAGTTATATTGTCAGCCCGGACAGCGAGACGAATGATGCCGTCTTCTCCAGGTCTTCCTTTCCTCCGTACAGCTTGCAGTGGAGGGAGACTGCAGTTGGCCACACGGTTTTTCTCAGACTCAAGGATGGTGCATCGCTGGAGGATGTGTTCAGTGGTCTGGTCCTCTAGTCCACAGCTGCACGTAGGGGAGCGGACCAGCTTCATCTTTTGGGACATGTGGGCATTTAGGCGGTTATGCCCAGTGCAGAGTCGCATCAGCACGACTTGTTCATGTCGCGTGAGGAGAAAATAATCATCCTTCCGTTTCTGGGGCCTAAACACTGAGAAACCTGAGAACAAATCTACTCCTTTTGGGTACGCAGGATGCAAAACCAGGCCAGCAATGTTATATATTATCTCTGTCAAAATCCCTCCCGACCACAAACGAATGAAAACAGAACCCAGCACAAGAAAAACAGTGAATAATCTTTCACGCAGAATCTACCAATGGTTTAAAATAAACTGTGCACAGAAAAAAAAACAAAGACAAAAACACATTGTCGCGCCAGCATCCCCACTCCAGCAAAACCATTCATTTCCTTGTCATTTCTTCAAAACTTTCTACGCTATTTAAGGCACTCAACTTGGCTATCTGGCACATTTTTTGGATCAAAGATTTATTTTACAGGGGTCACATGACCGCCATTCTAATAAGGGTACCCCCAAAATCGACCTGACAAAAACGTAATTAAAGGTACCAATTAAAACATCGACAAAAATTAATTCGGAATAGGTGCAACTTAGTCGCTTTTACATAGGAGAAGAAAGTCAAACCGATCACATATTCAGAACAGGTTGTTTTATTTTGTTGTCTTGCGTATTTCTTGCGTTATGCAATTCCTACTGATGCAGGTGTCGATCGCATGAGCGGTCAAAAACGGGAGGTTTTTGCGTCAATTTTGAGGGGTACAATGGCAAAAGCGCTGTATTTTAACAATGACCCGGTGGATTTGCTCTGAAACTTTCAGGATCCTATGTCTTCACATATATCTGAGACGTACTTTAGGTAAACATCGGATCGTTACAGGTACGATGCAATGTTTCGGTAAGAATGTTAAACCCCGGCTTACATCACAAAAATGAATGACTGAATTCATGAATTCAAGAAAGTTCGGCGTTGTAAAATTCCCATTGATGCCAAGGGCAATAAGAGCATAGTCAGTGTCGCAATACCAAACCAGTCTCCAACCATGGGCCTGTTCAGACGGAATTCCCAGTAGAAAATCACCGCCAGAAAGAAACAATAACCCGGTTATGACAGGCGGTTTGATTTAAATGTCACTCTTCCCTATTGCCGACGAAGCGAAATCAATACACATTGCAACTGTGTTTTCACGAAGGAGAAAGTTCCCTCTGTTCTCTGAGACCTCTGAGTTTGATTTTTCTTGTATTTTGTTTTTATTTCTTATGGTTACAAATATTGTGGAACATAGTCCCCGCGTACAACTTTGCAAGATGGTATTTGCGCGAGCGCTCGCGCACACACACGCGCGCGCACACACACACACGCGCGCGCACACACACGCTCTCTCTGTTTTTAGCAGCGTATGGCTGTGGTTTCATTACCACAGCTTAGGCGCACGGTCCCCGTAATCCTTCATCCAGACGTGCGGCTTAGAGGCACGGCCACATGTCGGGTAAATCTGATTATTGTACACGACGGTATGAATACCTGCAGCGAATGTACGTGTGTGAAATTAGTCACGCTTGACAGCAGGCTTCGCTAGACAAAAAAAGGATTATTATATAAACTTGGACTTGAGACTGTAGAGTAAAAACTCTTTTATACTCGACAGTCTCTGCTTGTGGTCTGGGGGGTGGGGGGGGTGTAGACAAAACCGTTCGTGACTAGCTACAGCTGA
>NC_090246.1:19895599-19910599 GCF_037325665.1 Littorina saxatilis
ACCTCATTGGCGGCCAAATTCCTTCGCCTCGGCACATACGCTGAAAAATAACCGCTTCCGATTGATAGTATTTTTTTAACACTCTTTCGCGTGAAGCCTTAGACACAACAATTCTATCTCACTGCTGAAATTCCCTTGTCGCAGCACTCACGAAAAAAGAATTCCCGCTTCCTTTGAGAAAGAATATCCGCTGCTTCCACTAAATGGATTTTCTTGGCGTTTCTTCACGTGAAGTCTTACACATGTCAAATCTACCTTACTGCCTATATTCCCTGCACATCAGCAACTCAGAATTCATATGTATAGCCATCACCACGATCGAGGCCACTATACACTATTCTCAGGGGAGGGGGGACAATCAATTCAATAGGGGAGACAAGTCAGTTTTCACTGGAAAAGAATTCCAGGCTTCTCTTTTAACACTCTTTCACGCGAAGCCTTAGACATATCAAGTCTACCTCACTGCGGAAATTCCTTTCGCCTCAGCAACTCAATGACATAATGTCTACGAGTTTATTCCGCCACCGCCACGAGGCCTACACAGGGAGAGAAAGAAATCCATCAATTCAACGGGAGACAAATCAGTTTCTCACGCCCTGAGACGGACCGCTCACCAGCGTCATCACTCACCTCACCTCACCCACACTCATCCCACCTCATCCAATAAAGGCGTCACTGCTTTCCAATAAAATAGAAATCTTC
The DNA here is from genome assembly GCF_037325665.1 of Littorina saxatilis. Lineage (NCBI taxonomy): Eukaryota > Metazoa > Mollusca > Gastropoda > Littorinimorpha > Littorinidae > Littorina > Littorina saxatilis. The sequence continues at coordinate 19,896,302 of NC_090246.1, forward strand.
AATGAAGGCAACTCCTCCCAGTAATGCAGTTCTTGAGTGATCGCGCCGCCCCGCTTGTCATCGAGGGCGGTTTGTGCATTAATATTTATCTCTGCCCAGGTCTCATGGCAAGTCGGATGCCGTGTATTTCTCGCCGTTTTGGTCTGGTTTGGCGTTTCGTATACGACGGTCGTTTTCGTGCCAGACTTTATACAGCTCTAGCAATGTTGTGAACATTGTATGAAGTGTGAATGTGTGAGTGAGTGTGTGTGTGTGTGTGTGTGTGTATGCGTGTGTGTGTGTGTGTGTGTGTGTGTGTGTATGAGTGTGTATGAGTGTGTGTGTGTGTGTGTTTTGTTTAACTTGAAGGATTATGCACCAACCTTTTGCATTTTACACGAGTTTCAGCAAGTGAAACTAATTTTTGAGTTGTCACTGAAGATTTCCTTATACAATAATAATGATTTCTTCAGATTTCAAGAGGGATTTCTACACGCTAGTCGTGTCAACTCAATCGTAGCTTTCAGCATGCAAATTTAGTTTCTTTTACATGGGAATTAGGATCATTATCACTTACGAAGCCACTGCGTTTGACGGAACTTTTCAGCACAACATTTCTGACAGAAAATGTCAGCACCAAAGTTTTAACACGTCACAAACGATTCCAAATCATGACGGTTATTTCACAGAAGATTTCAGCACAGACGTTGCACCTTCACCTGTACGTAAATTTCATTATTTCACACATTTAAGCACCCAAGACAGGTATTTACCTAGAATATTTCAGCACTCAAAATATGGTTCAGTACCGTACATTCCAGTACACGATAACTACTTCACAGGTTTTTACACGTGAGTTTCACATGTTTCACGACAACAGACCTCACAGCCCACGAGAATGGTGTCTATTTCAGTCAAGACAAGTCATGTGCGTGCGGGTATCCCGTATTTCTCAGAGAACGCTCACACGCGATCCTTGCATATTTCATACATTTCACTCCACATGCAGGCGGACACTCGTGTATATTTCGTTATAGCAGACAGTGCCTTCCGCGCGCGACTCGGGCATATATTTCACTGCAGACTTTCTTATCTCCGACAAATCTCTCAGTCTCTGCGTGTCAACAGACGAGCGCGTTGTTGAAACACAGTGACAGCGGCCCGTCATTCGAAGCGTGTAGCATGAATGGTTTTGATCGTGGTCCCAACAGACGTCATTCTAGTATTCAGTTTTCTCTCCGTGTATTGAACCCTTGGCTCGTCCCGGGTAGCATTATGTACTTGCAATGCCGCCGCGAATGCGCTGGAACCGTAAGTGCGTGCGTTAAGTATTGAATTAATAAGCGCCGCATTTATCAGGAAGGACAGGGCAGGGAGAGAAAAAAGAAAGAGAGGGCAGCGAGAGGGAAAAAGTCTAGCAAAGAACGACAACTGGGTATTTGGGTTCTCCGACAGCGCCGCTGTGCGTGCCGAGAAACAATCAGTGCGGGGTTTTCCTTTTTTGGGGGGGACGGCGTAACGGCGGCGCAGTACCTTTTTGCGCTGGCTGATTTTTAAAATGACAAAATAATCCGCGACGCGACTACAGTTAGACGACAAAAGCTCGCTTTTCGCCCGGGTTCTGAAGCCCAAACAATCCATACAGTCAGAGCAGAGTTCCGAGCGCTAGCGCGGCAACTTATTCAGGTGGTCTGTTCAGGAAACCCTATTGAGGAGAGCCAGACGATGTGCAAAACATTACCCAGTCTTCAGGAACTATTCAGTGATTTACTACGCATTCCTCTGTTGAACTCGGTCCCTGCTAATGAGTTTTAACACATTCAAATCATAGGCTTGCAACACGGGGGTGAACCGTGGCTGCAAATGGAACACATTTCGCAACGTTCTATTTCGCTTTCTTCACACAAAACCACAAGAGCTTGTGTCAATGTGACGGTCGACTGAAGAACCCTGCTTCCTTTGGCATTACTGTAGTCAGTACAAAGTGAGGGTACTTCAATCGACCGGCATCCGGCTTTGATAAAAGCATCTGTGCACAAAACCTGACGCGACAGCTAGGTCTTGCACGACGCGTTTGCGTCATGGGCAGTTCTGCAGTTGAAACACGGTATACATTTTGTTTTCTTCAAATGATTCTTTTGATTCTCTGTTTTGCGCCCTGCGTAGGCTATGTGCACGGTGTGTGTGCATGAAGCCACAACCAGTGTGATAGGACGTGCTGCGCTCTCTCCGGGGTCCAGCATCACTATCCCGCGACTCCTTGCTGTCGTGCCGTGTTGTCAAACGGGATCGCTTGCTGCCAGCAGCTGCCGTGCAGCAATTCCAATGATGGGAGGGGGACAAGTGCCTGTCACATGCCAGAGACCGCATGTCAAGTGGAGCAGTGTTAGGCTAGGAGTCTGGTAATCCACTGATGCCTAATGGGACAAGTGCGCAATGTCAGGAATGAGACAATAGCCTGTCCAATAATGGGCACATTCCGTCTGCCAAGTTAAGGTGTCCGGCATGCAGCAGCTCCTAATGGGACAAGTCCGCACTGACAGGGATGAGACAATAGCCTGTCCAATAAAGGGCACACTCCGTCTGTCAAGTTCTTATGTGTTTCACTGAAAGTCTGGTGTTAGACTGGGAGTCTGGTAATAGAGAGCTTGAAGGGACAAGTGCACAGTGGATGAGATGAGACAACAGCCTGTCAATAAATGAGCACACTCCGTCTGTCAAGTTCACCCGTGTTTCACTGAAAGTCTGATGTTAGACTGGGAGTCTGGTAATCCAATGTGAGGATAATGGGACTAGTGCGCACTGACAGGGATGGGACACTAGCCTGTCTAATAATGGGAACACTCCGTCTGTCAAGTTTAACAGTGTTTCACTGAAAGGCTGATGTTAGACTGAGAGCTAGAGCCTAATCGGACAAGTGAGCACTGAAAGAGATTGGACAATAATAATATCCTCTCATAATGGGCACACTCCGTCTGTCTAGTGAACAGTGTTTCATAGAAAGTCAGGTGTTAGACTGGGAGTCTAGTAATCCCATGAGAGCTTATTAATGGGACAAGTGCGCACTGACAAGAATGGGTCAATCATCACAGGTTAATAGTCTGATCATTTCCTGTCGCGCAACAGTTCCTAAGTGGACAATTCGCACTGACAGGAATGATAGCCTACAATAGCCTGTCATAATGGGCACACTCCGTCTGTCAAGTTGAGCAGTGTTACACCGAAAGGCCGGTCAATTCTGTCGCACAGCAGCTCCTAATTGAACAATTCGCAATGACAGGGATGGGTTAATCATCTGTCATTATGGGCACACTCCGCCAGTCTAGTTGAACAATGATCAGGGGCGGAGCAATTAAGCCAGAGGGGGGGGGGGGGGGGGGTTACAACCTGGGGACCAGGGCTGAGCTGCACGAAGGGAAAGTGGGTGCCACCCAAACGGGAGAGAACAAACCGCGGGTTCTGATTCGTTGAAATCACAACACATCTCAGTTTCAACCAATCAAACACTGCGGGTGGCTCCCGTTTGGGTGGCAACTTTGTGTGCACCTCAGCCTTTGGGTCGGTAGACCCCTGGTGGGGTACAGGGGCAACGTTCCTATGGGGGGTCTGGGGGGCAACGCGACCCTGAAGCTAAAGAATTGTAGCTATTTTATAAACAATGTGTGGCTTATCCTTGATGTTAAACATGATCAGCCGATGTCAGCACCCACTCATTATTTCTGTTAAAGTTAGTATTATATCTTCGGGTTTTTGGACAGCCCGGGGGGGGGGGGGGGGGGTCGGAACCCCTGTGACACCCCCCCCCCCCCTAATCCGCCCCTGATGTTTCACTGAAAGTCTGGCGTTAGACTGGGTGTCATGTAATCCAATGCAGTGCGCACTGACAGGGATGGGACAATAGCCTGGGAACACTCCGTCTGTCAAGTTGAACAGTGTTTCACTGAAAGCCTGCTTAATTCCTGTCCCGTAGAAGTTCTAATGCGAGCACTGTATACAAACACTTACCGCAACACGGTGGCCTAGTGGTAAGGCTTCCGCCCAGTGAGCGGGAGGTCGTGGGTTCGAACCTACCTAAGACTTTAAAATTGGCAATCTAGTGGCTGCTCCGCCTGGCGTCTGGCATTATGGGGTTAGTGCTAGGACTGGTTGGTCCGGTGTCAGAATAATGTGACTGGGTGAGACATGAAGCCTGTGCTGCGACTTCTGTCTTGTGCGTGGCGCACGTTAAATGTCAAAGCAGCACCACCCTGATATCACCCTTCGTGGTGGACTGGGCGTTAAACAAACAAACAAACAAAATACAAACACTTAAAGTGTTCCCCTTTTGAACACATTTCTGGAACAAGTTTTAAACACTTAGTGACACAGAACATAGTTCTACCAGCAAAAGAGGCACATACTGTTCACAAGTGTTCACTTCGTGTGCTACTTTAGCCAGAACTATGTCACAAAATGTTCAAAACCTGTAACGAAAATGTGTTCAAAAGGGGAACACTTCTGTACAGAGCGAGGAATGAGATATGTGCACGTTGACAGGGATGGGACAAGTGCCTGTTACAATGGCCGGCCACAGTCCGTGTGTCAGGTACGGTAGTGCTGTGTTACACTTGGAGTCTGGTCAGTTCCTGTCACGCACCAGTTCCAGTGATAGACTAAAAAGGACTAGTGCCTCATGCATGTAAAGATGCCCTGGAAGAACCCTGCAGTCCACCTTGTCAGTTCTGATCTCCCAACCCCACCCCCCCCCCCCCACCCCGCCAAAGACACATACATGCACGCACGCGCACACACACACACACATACACATACACATACACACACACACACAAACATACACACACATACACATATATATATATATATACACACCGTGGCACACACACACACACACACAAACACACACACACACACACACACACACACACATACACACAAAACAAATTGATGTTCACCTCTTGTTGTGTTCAGTCTGCATACAACTAACTGCTATAATCATCAAATTATAAGTGTTCTACGAGTACTGGTACAAAAGAAACGGTGGGTTTCGGTGCACAACCTGATTGTCAAGGGCCAGGACATCAGATGTGAACGTGGCCTCTCTCCTGGCATTGCGGACGTTAGGTTTGGCCGCAAGGGACAGGACAATTGATCTACTTTTCGCCTGTCGTGACGGATACCACGCAGTCCTGATTGCATTTGTCAGAGAGTGCTGCCACTGACAGGAATATATCAGCCATGTCGTCTGGCTGCCGTCTGCTTCTGCAAAGATTTGTAAGTGATTTCCTTTCTTGGGTATGTCAAATAATGGAGGAAAGTCGACCGCAACAGAAGACAGTCCCGTGAGTGAGAGTTCCTGCGGAACCAATCTTTTGGCACCTTGGACGAACAAAATTAAACGAACAAGCGACTGTAATCCTCATTATATGGCATATTGCGTATGGCAAGCAAACCTACTGGACAGAGAGGACCTGGTCAATTAATGCATCTCGTCTGGAAACGTAGAGGAAAAAAATCGCCCCTCCCCTCTCTCTCTCTCTCTCTTTCTCTCTCTCTCTCTCTCTCTCTCTCTCTCTCTCTCTCTCTCTCTCTCTCTCTCTCTCTCTCTCTCTCTCTCTCTCTCTCTCTCTCTCTCTCTCTCTCTCTCTCTCTTTGATGCCAAGAGGAAGTAATTAAGGTAAAACAAAGCTCACAGACAGCAATAACATGATACGGACTTCAATCTCTTCCAAAGAAGAATTTGTTAACAGCTGCAAAAAAAAAGAAGGAAAGGAGACGGCAGCAGATGATAACTATAGGGATCAAAATCAGCAGACGAATTTTGTATGACGATATTGTACGGCCAAGCTCAGTCCTAAGCACTTAATTGAAGAAAAGACGGCTACCCTCAGCCACAGGGTGAATGCAACCAAGAAATGAAGTGTCAGTAACGGAATATTGAACGCTGCAAAACGACATAACCACTGACGCAGACAATATTATTGCCAGAGCGGCGTATAAAATTGTCAGGATGCTGTAAACACCGTACTAAAAAGACCATAGAACTGACAACGAGTGTTATGCAGACCACATCTCTCCAGTGCAGCCTTTCTTCCACCTGCAGCTCTACCTCGGTCTGTCTGCCATTTACTTTCATGGGCAACCTTTCCTATTTACTCGCAAATGTTTTTTTATGCGTTATGCACTGTCGTATTAATAACCGAACAAGAATCATAGATAAAATCGCCATGACTGCAGCAATTCACTCCCAATGGCTTACCTTTTTCCTCGGAGTTATTGAGGCGCGAGCGACGAGTTCAGGACTGACCAATGACCATGATCATAATCATAACGTCAGCACGTCCACTATACCTACAGACATGTATGCAGTTCTGTCGACGACACTGACACGATTGGTGAACCAAACCACAGAGAAGTGTATGTAGTTATCGAAGGGCACAATGGCCTGGGGGGATAAGACGCCGGTGTAACACGAGAAAATGACTCCCACGAGATTTTTACTCCGGAGTAAACATTTCGTACAAAAAAGTTACTCCCTTTACGAAACAAGCACTCCCCCATCGCACGACTGAGAAAATTACTCCCCAAGACAGGTGAGTTCAGAGTAAACATTTCGCACAAAAATGTTACTCCCCTGACGAATAAATAACGAATAAATTACTTCACCCCAACACGAGCAATTTAACTTCCCATGCCAGGTGTACGAAATTTTTACTCCCTTGTCCCCTTGTTAGTCTTGGTGGTGGAAGGGGTGGAAGGAGGATAGCGCGACATTCGTTTGCGCGAGATCACTTATTGGCATTATCCCTTCGCCCGCATCCCATTTTTGCGTGCGAGATGTTTTACCGGAAGTAAAAAAAATGGGGAGTAAAAATTTCGTGGAGAGAGTAATTTTTTCGTGCCTTGGGGAGTTCTTTTCTCGTACGAAAAGTGTACTCGGAGTAAGAATTTCGTACGAAATATTTACTCCGGAGTAAATTTTTCGTGGAGTAAAAATTTCGTGTTACACCGGCCTCCTAACCGGAAAGCCGTGGGTTCGAATCCCGGCTGCGCCAGGTGGGTTAAGGGTGGAGATTGTTCTGATCTCCTAGGTCAACTTACAATAAAACACGAGTGTGGGTGGGAGTTTCAGCCCATGACCGCAGAAGAAGAAGAAGTCTGTAGTTAGTCATCAAGGCCACAGGGAAGTGGGTATACAGCGTCGGCATTTCGATCCGTCCACGTCATCCGCATGTCTACGGATTAGACTGCTAATCGTGTCGATTAGTTCAGTTGCTAATGAGCTCTTGTTATCTCTTAGGGTGGACACGAAAAACCCTCCAAGTACGTGTTTTGATTTAAAACTGTGCACAGGAAGCACTATACGGACAAACAAGGAGAGAGTAAGAGAGTGTGTGTGAGAGAGAGACAGACACACACACACACACAGACACACAGACAAACATAGACCCGGAGAGAATAAGACCAAGAGAGAGAGAGAGAGAGAGAGAGAGAGAGAGAGAGAGAGATAAACAGACAGACAGACAAACAGACAAAGTTCAGACTCCAGTGGTTTAACTGACTTTCAAGGTCATAATTATGCTCGTACCACCCAGCTTATCCAAAGACAAGCCGATTGAGAGAGAGAGAGAGAGAGAGAGAGAGAGAGAGAGAGAGAGAGAGAGAGAGAGAGAGAGAGAGAGAGAGAGAGATGATGATGATGATGATGATGATGGAACTTTATTTTTCAAGGATAGAGGTTTAAGGCGACGCCTTTTCTTACAACCGGTCCTTACTTCTAATACAAGAGAGACAGAGATAGAGAGAGAGAGATAGAGAGAGAGAGAAAGGAGAGAGAGAGAGAGAGAGAGTGATAGAAAGAGAGAGAGGCCGAGAGAAAGAGTGTGATAGAAAGAGAGAGAGAGGGAGGGGGCGGAGGGGGTGGGGGGGGCTTAAAAGGCTATTTTTGCTGTTTGTAAGAAGCAAAGCAGGCAAATTAACAAGGGACAGAACAGAACGACAGCTAGGGAAAGGAAGAGATCATAATGATGATTATTTTTGATCGATGCTATCAAAAACATCATCAACAATTCGGCTCTGGATGTGAAAGCTGTTCCGCTTCGTGAGGATTTCTGTACCGTACGGCATCATTCACATTATAAAAACTCAAGCGTTTCCTTTCTCCTGTAGCTAGCTGAATGTACACAACAAAAATAATACAGTACAGAGCATTGTATTCTGTACCCAATGTCGCAAAGCTGGCAATTCTTTTTTTTAATTTTTTTAGGGGGGAGTTGAGGCTGAAGGGTGGGTGTGTGCTTCAGCTTCTTCAGTGTTGTTTGTTGTTGCTTTTTTCTACTCGTAACACACGCTCGTCGTCAGTGTCTTAAACGTATAATTTTGATTTACTTTCAGTTTCATGTGGCTTCATTATCCTTTTTAGACGCACACACAAACCTTTCATTGTTTGTAGATGACGTCGCGCCAAGAATCTGAGATCGCCCTCTGATTGCTGTGTTCATGTTTACCAAGGCATTTAGACCCCATTAAATCAAAAAGTGAAGGCACAACCTTTGCCGCTCACTCTGTCTATCTCTCTCCTGGCACCTGAGAGAATAACAAGCATTTAAATGAATAAAAGCGACTTTCATCCTCGCTTGAAGATTAAGATTAAGATTAAGATCGTGAGTTAAAAAGACCACCCCCACCCCACACCCCCCCCCCACACCCCCAACCCCTACACACACACACACACACACTTTGACACATATTAAAAATCAGCATATTGATTGCTTCCTGCGCAGACTGTAGAATGAGAACTTTTTCATGAATTGATTTTGAAGATTGACACTTTAGTCTGTTAAGAACTAAACTGATTTTTTGTTAAATCCTCAATCTACGCAAAAAGCACCCAGGCTATTCATCTCTGGTGCGTGTCCAGGTGGCGGGATAGTCTTATCCCACATAAAAGCCTGACCGGATCTGAAATGGTGTGCCGAACGATTTTCACGGGAAAGACTGTACATAAATATTCAATATAAAGATTCATAATGATGACTTAATTAACAGACATTGGCGTCAATTCTCAGGTTTCGGTCTCGATTTCAAACTCATCAAAAAAATATTCCTCAGATATATCAATTCAGCGCTGTTCTGCTCAGTTCCAGCGCTGTTGGAACAGCTATAGCACTGAGAAAGATTGATTTTACACACTGGGTGAAAATGAATGGCTGCTGTCTTCAGGCTACGCCACACACGCACACAGCAGGTCGTGTATAGTATTGGCATTCCTACATTATATAAAAGAAGAAAATCTCAAAGTTGCAGTATACTGGAAATTGATCGGGTGGAGGGTTGGGAGGGGCTGGGGGGGGGGGGGGATGCGGTACGCACGAGAAAGTGCCCAACTGAGTGGGGCCCAAACAGATTGGGTGAAATCACAGACAGATCTCAGTTTCAACCAGGCTGAACTTCTACTTGGGTCTCAATCAGTTGGGCCCTTTTATTTCTCGAGTATGTCACCCCTGGTTGATAAAGGAGAGTGAAAACTGACAAACTACTTAGTGTGAAACTTAGTCTGGAAAGGAATCGGAAGGTGGAAGTGACACTAAACCATAGGCCCATGAAAACGAATTATTGGAATGGGAGGGGGGGGGGGGGGGGCGGGGCGGCGGAGCAGGAGAGGAGCGGAGCAGGGTTAGAGGGAGTGGAATTCTGACATGCATTACTGTGACAAGTCATCGAAACGGACAGTTAGTGGTGTAATGCACAGGCTTATGAAATATTATGTTATTTGAGTTTGTGAATTTTGATATTATGATATTCTTACAAAATGAAGCTTATTCTAGCATTATCATACAAAGCATGCTGAACAGCCTCACTGGAACACATGAACTGACAGTTAAGCAAGATACTGAACGCTCTTCCTTTTAATAAAGCTTCTCTTCAAAACGATTATGGTAAATTTTTATTGTTCAACTAAAACGCTCATCAAAGAAGAAGAAATAACATCGGAACGGTTAGTACAGAGCCACAGCACAACCTGAACTAAAGACCAACTGTTTACTGTCTTAAGTTTAATTAAGCCACCGCCCATCCTCTAAAAGGAATGGGAAATAGCAAAGCTTCCTCTTTATTTTACCAATGAACGAGCACGCACGCCGCATTGATGCTTTCCAAACAAACGATTCCGGATCCCCTGCACTGTTCCATTATTCAACTGGCGAAGCACGATATGGCAAACATTGCAGAGCGGTGTTAAAAGTTTGGTTGTTGAGGGGGGGGGGGGGGTGTACTGCTAAATCATCTTTCACCGGCTACACCATCGTACTTTGCGGTGCAATGCACAGTCACGGATTAACTCCCTCAGGTAAAATACAATGAATTATAGCGTCATTGCAGACAATGTTGGTGTTTTGCAAAGACTGTCGCCCATACTTTTTGGAACTGAATCGGATGGATTTTGTGCACATGTGTCTACATATACGGACACGAGCACGAACGCATGCTATGACGCACTCACACACACACACGTACACACACGCGCGCGCGCACTCACGCACACACACACACGTACACACACACACACACACACACGCGCGCGCGCGCACACTCACACACACACACACACACGCACTCACACACACACACACACACATACACGTACACGTACACACACACGCAACCCCCCCCCCCACACACACACACACACACACACACTTCTACCCCAAAACCCACAATCAGAAAAACAGACCTACCTGGAACTCTTCAACACAAACCGCAGTACACTAGTACTCCCAGTCCCATTGACAGACAGCCTGAAAGTACCTGTCGATCTATGACACAGACATAGAAAATGCGAGGGGAGAGTAGCCCGTGTAAACACAATAACACATACATTGGCTTAGCCGACAATCTAACGATAGTTAAAGTTCCACATAAACCATACACTAAAAGGTCCCAACTTACTCTCCCTTTCTGATGAATTGTTTGGTTTTTTTCACTGCCTGTTATTGAAGATTGCGCAAGCAATCCGTTCCAGCGTTTATACTTGGTTCGGTTCTTTTGTGTGTTTGTATTGAGCGGTGACAACCTTTATCGGTCATGTCATGTTCGGAGGTTCGGGTTTACATTGAGGCAAAACGACAAACTTTGATTGCAGTTGAGACTGAGTTTCTTTAACCGCTTTGTGTAGACTCAGCCTTTTCCTGCTCTAAATGTGAATCCCGGTGAAAATGTCCTTGTTTCACACACACACACACACACACACACACGCGCGCGCGCGCACGCGCAAACCCACACACGCACACACGTACCTAAGTACGAACACACACACGCACGCCCGCATCTGCAAGCACACAGAACACTCAAAACGCGGAAGACAATCAAGCTTATATAATTATGTATGACTGCCTTGTAAAACACGCAACACGTTTACGTCATGCACAACATGTGATATTAAAAAAATCGAGAGAAAACAATGTTCGTGTTTTTAAAACTATATTTTAAAGGAAAAAAAGATGACACTTTGCTTATAATCCCAGCGAAGCTGGAGGTATCCCACATACTGTAATCGACTTGAGAAATGTTCACACCGATAATACATGATAAAGAAGGATTCTTTGTGCCCGGCTACGTGCTACAGTTGGAGATGGAAGTTCACCAAAAATTGGGACCATACTAACAAAAATACGGTGGGTGCAATAGTCGCCCCCATTTTTTCAGCAAACGCCACCCAAGGCCGCTTTGGACGGGTAGAAATTCTGTACTTTCCAAGTCTATTTGTGTGTGGTTGTTCAAGACTATGGATAAAGCTCGCGTGAGAAGATTACGTCACGGTCAAAAGTCTTTGACGTCAATTATTGCATCATGACGTCATGCCTCCCTGTAGTCTTTCTCTCTCGCGCAGTGTGTGTGTTTGTGTTCATTTTGAGCACATGTGTTAGTGTTACTGTGTGTGTGTGTGTGTGTGTGTGTGTGTGTGTGTGTATGTGTGTGTGTGTGTGTGTGTGTGTGTGTGTGCGTGCGGCGCACGCGTGCATGAGTCTGTACTCGTATGTGTGTGGTGTGTGTGTGTGTGTGTGTGCGCGCACGCGTGCATGAGTCTGTACTCGTGTGAGTGTGTGTGTGGGCATAAGTGTATGTGTGTGCGTGTATGTGTGTTTGTTTGTAAAGGTGTGTATGTCCGTCTGTCCATATGTGCGTATGGGTGTGTGTTTTGTGTGTATGAAGTTTTTGTGAGAGAGTGAATGAGTGCGTGTGAATGAGTGTGTGTATGTGTGTGTGTGTGACTTGGGGTGTGTGTGTGTGCGTGCGTGTGTGTGTGTGTGTGTGTGTGTGTGTGTGTGTTTGAGAGAGAGAGAGTGTGTGTGTGTGTGTGTGTGAATGTGTTTGTGTGTATGTTTGTGTGTGTCTGAGTTTGTGTGTATGTTTGTGTGTGTATGAGTGTGTATATGGTGTTTGTAAAGGTGTTTGTGTTCGACTGTCTATGTGCGTATTTGTTTGTTTGTTTGCTTAACGCCCAGCCGACCACGAAGGGCCATATCATTCAGGGCCGTGGTGCTGCTTTGACATATATAACGTGCGCCACACACAAGACAGAAGTCGCAGCACAGGCTTCATGTCTCACCCAGTCACATTATTCTGACACCGGACCAACCAGTCCCAGCCGACTAACCCCATAATGCCAGACGCCAGGCGGAGCAGCCACTAGATTGCCAATTTTAAAGTCTTAGGTATGACCCGGCCGGGGTTCGAACCCACGACCTCCCGATCACGGGGCGGACGCCTTACCACTAGGCCAACCGTGCCGGTCTATGTGCGTATGAGTGTGTGTTTTGTGTGTATGAGATTTGTGTGAGTCAATGTGTGTGTGTGTGTGTGTGTGTGTGTGTGTGTGTGTGTGTGTGTGTGTGTGTACGTGCGCATGCACAGTGTGTGTGTGTCTGTTTGTATAAGAGAGAAAGAAAGAGAGAGAGTGGGTGGGTGTGTGTTTGTGCGTGTGCGTAAGTGTATGTGTGTGTGTATGTGTGTTTGTTTGCAAAGGTGTTTATGTCCGTCTGTCTATATGTGCGTATGGGGGTGTGTTTTGTGTGTATGAAGTGTGTGTGAGAGAGTGAGTGAGTGCGTGTGAGTGAGTGTATGTGTGTACGTGTCAGTGTAACTTGGGGGGGGTGTGCGTGTGCGTGTGTGTTCGTGTGTGTGTGTGTGTGTTTGAGAGAGAGAAAGAGAGAGAGTAAGAGAGAAGTTTGTCTTTCGCTGGGGTATGCAGTGCCTTGGCGATGCACATCTACTTAATTATTATTTGTTTCACAAAATGTGTGAGCGTGTAAATGTGTATGTGCATAATTATGTGTCTGTGTGTACGTGCATGCGTGCGTGTGTGGTGGGTGAGTCAGCATTAGGACAGTACAAACCTGTTTCAAGATTTGAAGATTCTGTGGTTTGTTCGCTTCTTTTTCTATCGTTCTTTAGTTTCGCCTCCAACCGACAACATAGACTTATTCAATTCATTATCATATTCTTCCTTTCTTTATTGTAAGGGAAAGGAGAGTGTGTTCAAAAAAAAGAAGATTTTAGTAATGTTTACATATCGTAAACACATTTTTACGTGAAGTGCCTTTTTCAAGACTATTTTTACGTGAAGTGCCTTTTTCAAGACTATCTCTTCAGTGATTCGTACCAGGAAAGACCTGCTCTCATCTCAGACATGTCAAACCAAGATATCCAATCTATTGACATAATTCCACACCGAACTACCTTTCCACATCATTCTCTTCACCCGACGATTTCCTCAAAGCAGATAGCAAACATTGCAGTGTTTGTCAACTTTATAAAAATGATGTAGTATCCATTGACATGCTGCGCTTTTAAAGGACGGAAGGAAGACCCGTTAGGAACCTCTCTCTTTATTTTCATATAAATACGAAGATAAAGATTCCCAGGGTGAACGATTTCACTCAATTCAGACGTCGTATGCGCTTAAAACGAAAGTCAATACGGCGGGTAAATACAGACTACCTCCCAAAGTTTGAACAAATATTGAATGAGATCTCTTCGCGTGTCACTATCGTCCAATATTCGGACCTCCAGATCTGTTCACGCTGGGAGGGAGGTAAGTCAAGAAATGGAGCTAGGAATAAGAGGAGGGGGAGGGGGGGTTGATTGGCGGATAAGACGTAGACCGTACACGATATATTTGCAATAATGGGAGGTTCGAGGCTTCCAAGACTCGCAAACCATGTCCTGCACCTGCGGATATTCTGTGTGTCTTATTATAGTCTGTGTGTGTTGGGGGGGGGGCGGAGGGTGTGTGTGTGCGTGTGTGTGTGTGTGTGTGTGTGT
>NC_090246.1:19915599-19998099 GCF_037325665.1 Littorina saxatilis
AACGTACAAAGATATGAGGGGGGAAAAAGAACTGTTCAAAACGTTGCACATTACTTTAAGATTCTTCCGCTGTGCAATCAGAACATCTGACACGACAGCGATTAGTTCAGTGTGTGGTATTATCACTGCACACAAATTAGTGTCAAATCATGACACAGTGGTATTGTGCCAGTTAGGGAAGGACTGAGATTAATCACCGAAGATCGTAATATAAACACTGTGTGTATTTGACGGACCGATTAAACTGAGAGAAAGAGAGAGAGGGAGAAACAGTGTGTGTGTGTGTGTGTGTGTGTGTGTATGTGTGTGTGTATGCGTATGTGCGTGTGTGTACTTGTGTGTGTGCGCGCGCTGACTGATTAAAAAGAGAGAGAAAGAGAGAGAGGGAGAAACAGTGTGTGTGTGTGTGTGTGTGTGTGTATGTGTGTGTGTGTGTGCGTGCGTGCGTGCGTGTGTGTGTGCGTGCGTGCGTGCGTGCGTGCGTGTGTGTGTGTGTGTGTGTGTGTGCGCGCGCGTGAGCGTGAGCGTCTGTAAAATGTAATACCGACCCGTGTAATCTACTATACTGTTACTAAGTGGTGGAATCTTTTTTCTGCTTGAAAGCAGATATTGCAAATACGAAAGCGGATAACGTTCAGTTACGATGTAGATACTTTTGCCGCGGTTCTACCGTACGACGTGTTCTGAATAAGAACGCTGGTATTATTATTTTTTTTACGAAATCGGATATAACGGGCGAGAATAAGTAAATGACAAATGCTTTACCATACCATAAAGACAGGAATGAAAGGGCGGGTGTGGCGGGGCTTTCATGCCATGGCACATCATCCATCATTCGTAGCACGTTGGTTCTCTGCCAGAGGAGGAAAAAAACTTCGGGATGAGATTTCTTACCAGCACTACCATTAGCCCTGATTCAGTCTGGAGACATAGTGCTTGCTGCCGCGCGAGCCGAGAAAATGTTCCCTCCTTATCTTTGCTGGACTGGCCGCAAAACCCCTCCGCGCGGAGGTGTTTCCAGACACATCGTACGTAGGGTGTGATGAGCAAACACTGTTTTGGGGGTGCACTACCTTTGTGGGTTTTTTAAATATTGAAAAATACACAACGGCCATAATTTCTTTTAATTTGAATGAATTGCTCCTTTGAAAACATTATTCTTTAGGGTAGACTAAGCAAAATCATTGCATGAAAGGTTTTTCTTTCGCTGATAATAATATCTCTAAATTAACATACAACATAAATGATGCTTTGTGTCGGAAGTCGGCAAAACGCCGACAAAACTCTGCCATTATTTCGGCAGATTTGCCGAATTTGTTAACGGTTGGGAAAAGGGGACTCCCGGGACTGCATTAAACTTCGAAACATTGCTGATATGTTTATGGCTATTTCGGCAGATTTTCCGAAGACAAATAATTCAAGCAATTTATACAACAGCGTTTACGAATTTGACAAGGGCCGGGCTCCCTGTTTCACAAACACAGCAAGCTACATTAAATCCGCCTTCGCACACCTTGAGAATTCGTGGTCGTGGTGCAGCCTACACCATTTCCTCGGGTCACTTTGGTCACTGACAACCGATAATTGCACCGCCTAGTGCTAACGGTCTGCCTGTTAACGCGTGTTAGCCTTCATCGCTGGCTGGTCTGTGCTGGCACTGCCTGTACGTATGATATTGTACACTGACCAGGGGCGGATCAGTTCATTTTATGGGGGGGGTTTCCCAAAGTATATTGTGAAGTTATGGGTGTGAAGGCGCTAAGCGCCGAGCCGAAGGCGCAAAGCGCCTAGCTTGCTAGGGGGGTCCGGGGGCATGCACCCCCGGAAAATTTTGAAAAAAAGGACGCAAAATGGTGCAATCTAGTGCATTCTGAGGATGATCATTACCAGTTTCAGGCAGCAGATTTTGTCACTGATTAATACCCCAAAAAACACAATTTTTTAAAAAATTTTGGCTGGGGGGGGGGTCCGGAAACCCCAGAACCCCCCCCCCCCCCCCCTTCGTCCGCCCCTGCTGACAGTAGGGCGCAGTGGCCTCGTGGATGAGACGCCGGTCTCCCAAGCAGAATGGCAGGTCGTGGATTCAGTTGAATCCCGGTGGTCAGTGATTAAATGTGTGGGTTTTTTCCGATCTCACAGGTCAACTTATATGTGCAGACCTGCTAGTACCCCTCCACCCCCGCCCCCGCGTACGGAAAAGATCCTGTAATCCATGTCAGAGTTCGGTGGGCTATAGAGACACAAAAATACCCAGCACGCTTCCCGCGAAAGCGGCGAATGTCTGCCTGAATGGCGGGGTAAAAACGGTCATACACGTAAAAACCTACTCGTGCGAAAAACACGAGTGTACGCGGGAGTTTCAGCCCATGAACGCAGAAGAAGAAGTACACTGACAGAGTTATGTGCGAGGACCGGGTGTTTGCTAATGGCTTCTCTGTCTGACCAGAGACATCAATGTATGTCTCTGGTCATCAATGTATGTCTCTGGTCTGACCACTTACACGACTCGCCAGTGTCCACGGGGTGCCGAACGGCATTTCTGTCTGACCAATAGAAAGTTTAGCCCTCAGAAAAGATCCGACTTGGTTGAAAGAAAGAATGGAGAAAAAAAGGAAGGGAGAAAAAATAAAAGATTGAAGTCGGGCAGGAAGAAAAAAAGGAGAAAATGTTCGGTTTCAACGTGTGCTGCAAGCATTCCGATCAGCAGAAAGCCTCCATCCCCTACCCTCAACCCCTTCCGCATCACTGACCTCCCCCACCTGCTAAAAAAAAACCACCTGGAAAGACAACAACAAAACATTCCACCCCACCCACTGCAAAGAAAGATTACGCGAAGACTTTGCTAAGTCTCTTTACCAAACACGCAGTGCCAAAGCTTCGTGCAGTCAGCTTCGTGCAGTCAGCTTCGTGAAGTAGTGTTCGCGAAGCCGGTCGACTACGGACAATTTATGTGAGGCTTCATTTACGTTGAAGTCAGTTTTACCAAACGAATACGGGCGCAGAATAGCTGATTGGCAGCAACATTAATATGTCATTCCGGCTGAGCAAGTGTGATACCATTACGACACGAAAGCAAATCCGCGTCACTGAAATGTTTTGGGTTGTTTTCAGAATAACAAGGACTGCTGTAGTTGAACCGGAAGTATTAATACCAGAACAACACAACAACTGTGTAGCTGAATGGACTCTACAATAGTTTGCTCAGTCATTCGTATGCAACTGTCCTTATCCACGTCAGCTGCACGTGCTCTGCGAAAAACTAAGAAAACAAACACACCAACCGTGACAAGCAGACAGACAAACAAACAAACAAGCAAACACTGACAAGCAAAGAAACGTTCGACACTCATGTCAAGACTTACGTGTCATGCAGCGTCTGTTGCCTCCGCAGTTTCCAGACGGCAACGACTGATGTAAATGCACTCGCTTCCGCCTGGTAACTGAATGTTGCTCCAACAAGTGGGAATAACTTTTTCCGTGTTGTGGTCAATTCCAAGTCAGGCGTTCCGTTTATACTGCACTATAACTGTACTGATTCAGTCAAGAACATCGTTGTCATCATCATCATTGGCGTCGTCTTTGCTTATGTTACTGGCACACAATATCAGTCACCATGATCATCGCACTACACACAGTGAGTTCCAGACCTAACAGCAGTTGCGTGGCCTGTTTATGTTGGTCGCCGCAAGCACGAGCGTGGAGAAAAATAACTTGACACAACAACTGACCGCTCACAAGAGAATACTACAGCAATCTAATACCAGCTGGCAATCAGCCAGTCGCTTGCTTGTGTTTACAGAAGCAGCATCTTCTGCAGTTTGTCTAGTGCCCAAGGTAAGCCGTTCTCGCAGGTAGCAGCCTACTTTCATTCTTCACGCTAACACACCGACACTGTTTACACTTCTTTCTGCTGCACCTGCTCATTTTCTGCGGAAGGCTGCATGCACTGCACCGCACACATTTTGTTTTAGCAGTGGGCGTTCCACTTCAATTGCTCTGCTGGCACGATACAACAGACTGCTTCCAGTGGGTACTTCAGCATCCGAAGCTGTGATGCGAACCGCGCGTTACCTATTGTTCAGTCATACTGCCGGAGACTAAGGATTAAATCCTAAAGAATTTATTTTATAATGGCTGCGCTCAGTATGGAACACTTAACATGCATACACAATTCGACTCCATTTGAAGATCGCACGGCCGAGATATGATCGATTAAAAGTTCGATACAGAGAGATCATGGCATCACTCGCCTGCCATTCTGCAGCAGGAAGAGGGGGGATGAGAGGGTTCCTGGATAGAGGGTAAGGGAGGCTGGCTATCAGTAATCTGATCGCCGTGACCGCGCGCTC
The DNA here is from genome assembly GCF_037325665.1 of Littorina saxatilis. Classification (NCBI taxonomy): domain Eukaryota; kingdom Metazoa; phylum Mollusca; class Gastropoda; order Littorinimorpha; family Littorinidae; genus Littorina; species Littorina saxatilis. Next base: position 19,919,949 of record NC_090246.1, read on the forward strand.
GCCGGATGCTCTCACCATAACTCTGGTCTGACAGCACAACCTGTCTTTGATACCATCTTGCTGGAATCTTCACAGTTTGATTATTTGAAGCAGTTTTTCACTTCAGTCTTTGTGATACACCAGAGCTGCATGGACGTTTATTTGTGGTCATCTACAACTTTAAAACAATGAAGGTTAGTTTTGGTTTGACTATTCCATAAAATACTTTAACTGAAGGTTTTACTGTCTGTACTGCCGCCTGAAAAACTCTCTTTTAGCAAGGATTTGTATGGCTGAACATTCCAGTCAAAATTCCTATTTTCATGTGTTTTAGTTGTTTTCCTCTAGAATCAACTGATTACATAAGTAACATGCAGGACGCACTATATATTATTGTGGTATTTAATGGTGGTGCTGTTATCAATGTTGAACACTACAAATTTGTGTTCATGAAAACTATTTTACTTGCAGCACTTCAAAGGCTACCACAATGGATGATCCATTAAAAACCTGTCCAATATGCAACGAACCATGTGACGTCGAGGTTAATACCCTGGGAAAGAAAGGATGTGCAAGTATGTTCTCTCTCTTGATTTGTTTCAATTCTTATGATAAATTTGAGTTTCTTAGTGTTCTGTATACTATAACGTTTGTTTGTTTGTTTGTTTGTTTTATGTCCTTTTTTATTTTGTTTGTTTTTGTTCTTTTGTTGTTTTTTCCCTTTGGTGGTCTTTTACATGTTGTGCTGTATTTGTAGTTTGTTGTCTTACTGGGTGTCATCCAGTGAGACTTATCAAAGCAAGTGTGTGGGGTCATAGCCGGTTAACAAATTGCGTGCTTCTGTTGAAATGTCTATAAAAAAGAGTTTGTAGTGAGCAATGTTATTTGTTTGTTGATACAGGAATCAAGGATTCGAGCCAGAGAAGACAGAACAGAACCGTTCAGCCTACAGTTGGTCAAAGGGTGCATATCGAGTGTCGAAGGGATTACACCAACGACAATAATATCGAGAAAGACTTAAGACAGCAAAACAGAGATACCGATAAGACTGAGCTTGGAGAGCGAAGCACACGATCTAAGCAACACAGATTTGACTTTGCAAGTTGCTGCTTTTTCTGTGGGACTCGGGTAAATCTTTCCAAAACACGTGGACCTGATGAGGCATACAGAGTCAGAACATTATCTTTACAAACTGAAATTTTGAAAAAATGTGACGAAAGAAATGATGAGTGGGCAGATATCGTCAAGGGAAAGCTTGAATTTGCAAGAGACCTGCATGCAGCAGATGCTGTGTACCATATAACGTGTAACTGTAACTTCAGAGCGTTTGGTCTGTCAATTCCCAAACGTTATAATGACAAGCCAGGTGCATACGCACTGACAAACGCTCCAAGCCGAAGTGTGGGTAGACCACCGGACACTGAAAAACTTGAAGTTTTTGAGAAAACAGCAGAATATCTCATTAACCACGATGACGAACAGATCACCATCGGAGAGCTTGTGCAGAAAATGCAAGAGTTCAGTGGAGGGGTTGGTTACACCACCAAATGGATGAAGGAAAAGCTCTTGGAGAGATTTGGTGAAAATATCATCATAGCGAACATTCTGGGCAAGTCTAATGTTGTAACATTCCGCACAACAGCTAAATCCATTCTTCATGATTTCTACAATTCTCCGAAGACTAATGACGACGAAAGTGAAAAACTGAAGCTGGTGAAAGCTGCTGCAGCACTGATAAAGAATGAAATAAAAGCTGCTTCTGCAACGACAAACAAGGAATATCCAACATCAGAGGATATTTCTTCAGGGGCGTACAACCTGGACTTTGTTCCCCAGTCCCTTCAGCTTTTCCTGCGTTTGATTTTCAGCGAAAAAGATGCTGACAATAAAATTGCATCTGTGGGACAAGCAATTGTCCAGGCAGCTCGACCTAGGGTTGTCATCGCCCCACTTCAAATTGGACTTGGAGTCCAAATGCACCACCATTTTGGCTCCCGATATCTGATCGATGTGTTGAATGCGATGGGCTTCTCGTCTTCCTACACAGAGGTGCAGAGATTTGAGGCAAATGCAGCTGTGTCCCAAAGTACAGATATTCCAGGATGTGCCAAGAATGTGATTCTACAATACGTGGCTGACAATGTGGATCACAATTCCTGTACCTTGGATGGATACAATTCTTTCCATGGTATGGGAATGATTGCTACCACAACTCCTGGAACACGACGAACAACGCCTATTCCTAGGTTGGATGTCACCTCCAAAGATTCAAAAGAAAAGGGAACAATTGACATCGTGTATTTCCAGTCAAAGGCAGTTCATTTTGGGAACACTACATACAGGGAACTAGAAAACCTGCGAGCTGTTGACCCATCTATACACCTTGATGTCTTGTGGAAGGTGGTGTGGCCGCTGAAGCCTGCAAGACCTTCATGGTCTGGAACGATGCAGGCTGTCCACAACGACCGTCACCCTGGTAAGTCGAGCGTTTTCTTCTTGCCAATGATCGACATGAACCCTGGTGATCTGACTTGCATTCACTCTACACTGCTGTTCACGGCGAAGGAAGCAAAGAGACATGGCTCGACTCCAGTGCTCACTTTCGACCAGCCCCTATTTTGGAAAGCCCATGAGATCGTCGCCAACAAACCTGATGATGCTGACTTGGCCTCCATTGTTCTAAGGCTTGAAGGTTTTCACATGGAAATGAGCTTTTTGGGCTGCATTGGACGTTTGATGGAGGGCAGCGGTCTGCAGGAGGTGCTAGAACTGACATATGCACCAACAGCTGTCAACTACATGCTTCAAGGCAAGGCAGTGTCCCGAGCAGTTAGAGGCCACTTTCTGGTTGACTCGGCTCTGAACGCACTCCTGACCTCACAAACGTTCAAAATCTCTCTGCCACTCCCAGACCTGGATGTGACACTAAGTGACGTCTCCATTGAGGAAATTGATAGCACAGATGTACCAGAAGATGTGCAAATTGCTGGGACAGTGGATGATATCGCGCCATCAGCAAATGAAGATGCTCCTGTCTCATGTGAGGAGCCTGATGGGGACCTTGCCCGTGCAGCCAACATGTGGGACTTGTTGATGAGTGGAGCTATCCCGCTAGGAGAAGTTTGCGTTGATGAGACAATCGCATCGATTCAGCTAAAACTAGAACGCCAAAAGCAAACCCTCAAGTGCCACCCCACAGCTGCACTGTGGATTCAGTACATGGACATGGTTGACATTCTGCGCAAGTTCCTCAAAGCTGAACGCACAGGAAACTGGGACCTGCATCTGTCCACTGCCCATGAAATGATGCCTTTCATGGCAGCAGCAGGGCACAACCTCTACACCAAATCCCTCCACCTGTATCTCCAGGACATGCTGCAGCTGAAAGAAACTCACAAGGATGTCTACCAGAGCTTCCAAGCCGGTCACCATGTACGCAGGACGGATCGATGTTGGGCAGGCCTTTCTACAGACAGATGATTAAGAGAACAACTAGCATTGCTCTTTGGAGAATGTACAAATATGTATTGGAGACTTTCTTTATTTCTATGACAGTGACCGGTGTGAGATGTTTTTCAAATGTACAAATGTGTATTGGAGCCTTTCTTTATTTCTATGACAGTGACTGATGTTGTGAGATGTTTTTCAAGGGACATAATTATCATCATTCCTGTTGTTTCCTGATTTTTTTCTGATTGCGGAATGTGTTCACAGATATTTGTATTCAGTGAATGCATTCATTGAGTGTTTTATGACTGCTTTGATGCTCAATTCTGCAGTCTGCAGTCGACCAATGCATGACTAACGCTGTGAATACATTATTGGTCAATAATGTTTATGAATGTTGTGCAATGTTTGTGTAATGATGTTGGAGTTATGTGCTTTGAATTTAAAATGTTGTCGATTATTTGATTATGTGATGCTTTATCTAATCAATTGCCTTGTTTACGTTTGTTGTTTCATTGCTTGTGTTTGAATGGTTTGCTTTTGTATACCCTGCTCCCTTGTCACGCGGTAGACTATCCAGCGACTTCCTGACATCATTCATCTTACTTTTCTTAGTTTACACTGCAAACTTTGTGGCCTTTTTACATGTTGCTTGAGTGCGCTTACATTCTCCTGTACAGGAATACTTATGTTTTTGTAGAACAAAACCTTCACAAAGATGATGTTTGGTTTAAAATGAGTACAGTATTCTACTTTTAGTTGAAAACAATAAATATGACCTTGTGTACCAATTACTTTGGAATTTCCCCTCTGTGTGTGTGTGTGTGTGTGTGTGTGTGTGTGTGTGTGTGTGTGTGTGTGTGTGTGTGTGTGTGTGTGTGTGTGTGTGTGTGTGTGTGTGTGTGTGTGTGTGTGTGTTTAGTGCGTGTATAAAAAAAATATTCGTTATGCTGCTGAAAATGATTACACAGCCTTCACTTCACGCATAAACAACAAATTTGACCTTATGACCCAATGACCTTGACCTTTTGATTTTTAATATCTTAGACATTTTTTTATATTGTAATCATAAACTGTGACTTGCATGTTATATTTGATGTTCGTGGTGTCAAAACAGTTCAGACAATGTAAAAAACGTAGAATCGCTTTGTGACAAAATACACACTGACAAACACACTTGATAACTTTTTTAAAAATAATTATATTTTTCTCGATTTTTGACCAGACATACTACAAACATAGCAGAACATGAATCTGAAAACAGAAATTCTTTAGCAATAAATCCTTGGTTATGGTGCCATTTTCCGTAGACTGACTAGGCAACTACCACAAGCTAATGTTCTTTGCTAGTGGAGAACACTAGAACTACTTCCAGTACAAAACTCGATCTCCGGAATCGCTGGAGCTGAAAGAAGCACGCTCAGTGCAGGGTGTATATTTTTTTGTGAAAGACGCGCGTGTTTCTGTGGTCCCGCTTTAAAAATAGTGTATACTTACGATGTAGAGCGTTGAAAGGCAGGTTTCGAACGTAAACACACACTGCAGAGCCCTGCTGCTTCGGGAAAAACAGCCACCTTGCTTTGCCTGTGTGATGTGTGTGAAGAGAAAGAGAGAGACAAGGGAGGAAGGGAAATAGCGGTTGGAACTAAATATACCGTGCTAGGGTAATCAGCGAGCTGGGGCGACCTCGCCAGGAAAATGAGTTGAGAGAGCGGTGCCGGAGAAATGAATAAAATGAGGAGGAGGAGGGGGGGAGGGAGGAGATAGGGTGGACATACAGGCGCATGACTGATTTTGGTTCTGGTGGGTTGGGTGGGTAAGGGCAGGACAGGGGTTTGACGGCCGCCTCCTTCGACATCCTTTTAGCTATAAACATACACGCTAACGCACAAGCAAACAACAAGCAAACACACACACACACGGGAGGTAAATTTTTTTTAGAGAAATACTGATGTTGCAGCAATGGTATAGAGACAAAGTGACAGTGAACTGGACACCTTCGCTTACCCACCCAACCCGCCCCCCTCCCACAGAGGGCCGGGGGATGGTTGGAACATAATCATACACATGATACTTTGTAGGAGGGGGTTGGGGTGAGGTTTAGCTAGGGTCAGGCCGCCTTTCAAAGCCTTGCACACCACTGTGACCCACCGTCCGTCTACTAGAAGACCGCACAACTCTGAGGGCCCCAAAGGGTTTAAAATCGTGATCGTGATTGGCGTTTTTTGACCTTTCTGTGACCGTGATTGCCGAAATTTCCATTTCTGTGATCGTGATGGGACTTTGCTCGTGATCCGTGATGACAAAAAAATCAAGTCTCGTGATCGTGATCGTCATTTGTTTTCGTGATCGTGATGGGCATTATTGCAAAGCATTTTATTTTCAACGTACATTTTTCACAGCTGTATCACTCTATGATCCTCTATTCGTCAAGGAACCAATCCCGATTGAAGGGAAGCAACAACACATTCAGAAATATGATTTTGACAGCGATTGCTTCCCTTTAAGAGAACCAATCACACAAAAAAAGAGATCCAATCAGAAGGCGAATTGCAAAAGTCTGCCAAACTTCATCCAATGGAAGGGCTTCGTGCTAAAGTTTTGAGTGCATTCAGTCAAATTCGAATTCGAAGATCAAAAATGGCGTGCAGCGGTACTGTCATCAAACTTCTGTTATATTTTATGGATTCAAGCCAGACCAAAGCATGCGGCGAGAATGCCTTCCTTGATAGAAAGGTACGGCTACGGGTCCGTCTTTCCGAAGACGAAATGTCAAGGTATGTTGATCTATTCAGGGCCGGACTAGGTAAGTACTAGGGGGGGTTACAGATGGGGGTCCAGGGGGCACAGCCCCTTGGTGGGGGTCCAGGGGGCGAAGCCCCCTTGGTGCGGGTTGCAAGGGGGCAAAGCCCCCTTGAAGCTGAACGTTTTTTGATGTTTCTGGAGGGAAAGGAAGCCTCTCCTTGAACGAAAAAGGTAAATTCGACAGCAAGCTGTATAGGCAATGAAGAAGAATTGAGATTGTAAGGACTCATACTTTTCATCACAAAAATCGTTGAAGAAAAATGTCTTTCGAAAGGGGGTGAGAGGTGCGATTTCTCCTCGGATTTCATGATGATCCAGATGCAGCAACGTGGACACGCTTGGCATAGATTCTAATTGTCGCTTCTTTGCATTAAGCTTGGATTTATTTTAGCGGCTGTAAACTTATCAACAATGGGTTAAATTCAGGAACTATGGCGGGGAGACGTGCCAGTTTGGGTCACTTGATCCTCATGTCAAAGTCGATCAAAATCATGTTCGTTGGGGATTTTGTTATCATAGACTCTACCATCACACATACATGTACTTTAATTTCAATCCACCCAATACTTTTTGAGAAAATGGGTTTAAAAGATTTAGCTCTGGAGATGTGAAATTGTGCAAGTATATATTCATGTGTGTGAGTGAGGGTGTGGGAGTTGAATGTGTATGAGTGTATATTCCTTCACCCACCTTCATGATCCCTAGACTGACCGTTAGTCAGGATTATAGACTCTACCATCACACATACATGTACTTTAATTTCAATCCACCCAATAGTTTTTGAGAAAATGGGTTTAAAAGATTTAGCTCTGGAAATGTGAAATTGTGCAAGTATATATATTCATGTGTGTGAGTGAGGGTGTGGGAGTTGAATGTGTATGAGTGCAGGGGCGGATTAGGGGAGGGGGGGTTACAGGGGTTCCGGAACCCCCCCCCCCCCCCCGGCTGTCAAAAAAAAAATTAATACTAACTTTAAAAGAAATAACGAGTGGCTGCTGACACCAGTTGATCATGTTTAAAATCAGGGATAAGCCATAAATTGTTCATAAAATAGCTAAATCTCTTCAGCTTCTGGGGGGCTAAGCCCCCCAGACCCCCCAACGGGGCCTTGCCCATGTACCCCACAAGGTCTACCCCTGGACCCCAGGTTGTAACCCACCCCCACCTCCCCTCTAGCTTAACTGCTCCGCCCCTGGAGTGTATATTCCTGTGAGTGTCTGTATGAGAGAGAGAGAGCGAGAGAAAAAACAATGAAAACAACATTCTTGTAATTGTTACTGATTACAAATCATGATATGTATTTCTATGTGTGAATGAAACAGAATCAAAAAAAAAATAATAAACAAGTCGCGTAAGGCGAAAATACAACATTTAGTCAAGTAGCTGTCGAACTCACAGAATGAAACTGAACGCAATGCAACGCAGCAAGACCGTATACTCGTAGCATCGTCAGTCCACCGCTCACGGCATAGGCAGTGAAATTGACAAGAAGAGCGGTGTAGTAGTTGCGCTGGGAAGGATAGCACGCTTTTCTGTACCTCTCTTCGTTTTAACTTTCTGAGCGTGTTTTTAATCCAAACATATCATATCTATATGTTTTTGGAATCAGGAACCGACAAGGAATAAGATGAAAGTGTTTTTAAATTGATTTGGACAATTTAATTTTGATAATAATTTTTATATATATAATTTTCAGAGCTTGTTTTTAATCCAAATATAACATATTTATATGTTTTTGGAATCAGCAAATGATGGAGAATAAGATAAACGTAAATTTGGATGGTTTTATAAAAAACATATTTTTTTTACAATTTTCAGATTTTTAATGACCAAAGTCATTAACTAATTTTTAAGCCACCACGCTGAAATGCAATACCGAAGTCCGGGCTTCGTCGAACATTACCCGACCAAAATTTCAACCAATTTGGTTGAAAAATGAGGGCGTGACAGTGCCGCCTCAACTTTCACGAAAAGCCGGATATGACGTCATCAAAGACATTTATCAAAAAAATGAAAAAAATGTTCGGGGATTTCATACCCAGGAACTCTCATGTCAAATTTCATAAAGATCGGTCCAGTAGTTTAGTCTGAATCGCTCTACACACACACACACACAGACAGACACACACACACACACACACGCACATACACCACGACCCTCGTCTCGATTCCCCCCTCTATGTTAAAACATTTAGTCAAAACTTGACTAAATGTAAAAAGTGCAACAGTTGTTACTTTGTGTTGAATAAACAATAGATCCAGAGGAGCGAATAACTGTGTGGTTGTGTTTACTTTGACACGTGCTTTCTGTACCTGCAACTTTTACCGTGACCGTGATTTGCCACTGGTGTTCGTGATCGTGAAAACAAAAATCAAGGTAACTGTGATCGTGAAAGCTAAAATTTCCCTTCCCGTGATCGTGATGATACCCCCCCTTTGGGGCCCTCAACTATGGATACTGATCATGTCAGTGCTTGTGGCTGGGACAGTGATGTTTTAGGGTGAGAGTCAGTGGGGGAGGGGGCGGGATCCGGCAGCCGCCTCCAAAGCCGTATAGATGTTGTGACCAATATTGTCATCGGTGCAAAAAAAGAACTGCGTGACATTGTGCTTTTTCGGGATTCCTAAAATGCGCGCCATTTTAGAAATTCCCATTTTGCACCACGCAATTCCAGAAATGAACTGCGCTTTTGTTCCAGAATTCTGCTCTTTTCAAGAATGCGTTGTAAAATTCAACGTTGATCGTCTGGTGTTAACAAGAAACTAAACGATGCTTACTTGAAAGAAAGTAGATGGGTTATACCATGGTTATACTGACATTGCATAAAGTTGAACCAGTAGCGGGTAGTTTCTTCTTGACTCGAGTTTGTTCCACAATCAGTAATAACTTTTTAAACAAGTCGATTGCATTGATATAGGCTACCAGACGACACGTCATCACTCGCATTTCATAGTGGCAGCAAGCGTTTTGGCGTCTTTTGATGATGTGCGAGGACTCTGGGTTTTATCAGAGTTTCATTTTCGTACAATGTTTTTACCCTGGGCTTCTATCAATAATGATTCGAGTCTGTTTCTTCTATTGGCAACATCAGTCAGTCGTGTAGACAGTCTCTGTGGACAGTAGGGGCGTGGGTGAAACTAGGCTGATCGCCAAGTATGTGTGTTTACGAGTGTAGATTACACTTGACAAAAAGTTAGCCTACTTCTTGTCATGACGAACGCGAAAGTGCAAAAGCGATCGTCTGCTGCAAATCTTGGATAAAATGAAAGAGTAAATTCAGTTATATACGCCTGACGTTGATATAGGCTAATTTAATCGAATCGAAGTTCAGGGCGTATTAAACAAAATTTGATGTTCAGTTGCAAACATGTTCTACAGTGAGGCCAATGTCTCCACTGAATAATACTACGTACCCGCCGTCCACCCCGTAGCTTGGCCAATTGTGTGATGGTCATGGACGGGGGGGGTTAAACCGGGGCGGGTAGAAAGAAAGTCAGTAGAAAATCAAATCACAGGACGAAACGAGACAGTGGCGAAGACAGGGGACGGACGGAGTACACATTCCTAGAGCCTACCTACTCATTGACATGGCAATCACATTGTAGGGTGGACAGAGCTCGAGTGACAGTGACGAAGACAGGGGACGGGCGGAGTACCCACTCCAGCAGACTGCTCATTGACAAGGGGAGAGAATCAGTGAGGCGGGGGTGATAAGGCGAGGAGGCGTCTCCCTCAAAGAGACTGCGCGCGAGTCTTCCGGCTTCCAGAGTAAACTATCGCAGCCAGTGTAAACCATCTCAGACGGGTTGGGACTTTTACATACGCTTATCAACCTTTCGTTTGAACCCTTTCGGTTACGCCGGACTCAGCAGCTTCGGTGTTCCCTGTAGATATGCAAACGTCTCGGACACACACGCACGCGCACGAACACAGACACACTGACTGACATACACACACTGACACACTACACACACAAACTCACTCACTGTCTCTCTCACACACACACACACACACACACACACACACACAGGGAGGGGGGTAGATGGTTCAAGTGATCGAATGGGTTAAGTTAATCAGAGGCAAGTCGGTGCGAAGAGAAGGTGACCGTGCAGGACAGAGCCAATTTCTCTGACCCTTGCATAGAAACGAAGCTAAATGAGAAAGTGCTGGAAATAAGATCGAAAGAAGGAGAGAGATAGTGTGTGTGTGTGTGTGTGTGTGTGTGTGTGTGCCCAGTGTGCGAGTTATTGACTGTGTGTGTGTGTGTGTCAGTGTGTGTGTCAGTGTGTGTGTCAGTGTGTGTGTGTGCAAATGCGCGCATTGCAAAGTTAGCCGACATTTGAAATGATAAAGGAATTCCTATAAATAATATTTCGGGGAATTTGGTTGTGGAGGAGTTGCGCCTCTTTGAAACATTGAGGCAAACGTGACGAACGCGAGGCGGCTCAGTTTTCGATCAGAACGGAAAAGGGCCATGGCGGGTGTGAAATGTGAGCTTCGATGACTATTTAGCGCATCATTCAATTCATTTTGGGAAGAAAAGGGCATAATATCGAGCGGACACTGCATAACATGAATATGGGAACTGATTATTCACTGTGACGACGCAATCGCTAGAGTCCATTGATGATTATAAGCAGCGCGTGTTTGCCTTGCTGTTTGAAACAGGAGCGCAGAAAGAGAAGCATCGTCGAGTGTACATGAACGGCTAGAACTGGTCAATCCGCTACGCAAAAGACAAACACACCAACAGCGAAACAGATACACACCGGGCCACTGGCACAACCACAATACCATCACCACCACCACCAACAATGACAACAACAAAGAACAAGAAATTCCTCCGAGGTAGGAAAAACACCCCCGTCCTTACCATTCTCACTGCCACCAACTGAGAAGGTTATTTCCCTTTGACCATTAATATGTCCCTCTATAAGTCCTTGTAGAATCTTAATCCACCAATAACTCCCTAACCGTGTGTTTGACTGGTCCCAATTTTTGAAAGGACCGTCTCAGGAATGTATAGAACCTGTTCACCAAGTTTGGTGACGATCGGTCCGTTCATTCTTGAGATCTATATGCGAACACAAACACACAAACACACAAACAAACACATCGACCGAATCCTATACACACCCCTATACCGGGGGTGGTGTAATAATTGACACGATCAAGACATTTAGCTGAAAATCCACACATACACACACACGCACGCACGCAACTATCCACACGCACGCACGTATACGGCACAAACACACTCACTCAAAATGAAAAACGTCTCAGTGAAACAATTAAACAGCCAGTGTCTGCTCCGATGAAATTGAAATCTGCCGATCTCGAAATCGCACGTGCGTCCATGGCAGGGCAGGCAGGCGGGGTGTTATTATTTGGGTCGGGTCCTCTGGGAGAGTGATTAAGATGCCCTCTCATGGCCCCACACTTATTAAAAGGGCCTGGATAGAGGGTGATCAATTGTGAGAATTGCCCGCTCCTCTGAGGGGGGCTGTGCTTCGATGTCGTCGTGGATTCTTGCCATAAATGAAGGAAATGGATACTAGGTTGTCCGGCGGCTTCCGTCCGTGCATGGTTTGTGGACTTGGGGAGTATGGGCGCGTACTGTTGCCAACAGTGAATTACGACGAAGATTACTGCGATCTTATAGCTGATAATTACAAAGGTTAGTGCTGAAAGGCACTCGACCTTTAGCGCTAGTCATGCTGCAAGAGTGATGAGCTAACAGCAACAATTGCAAAGCTTATGTCGATCTTTGCAAGTATTTACCCATAATTACAAGTAACTCTACCGCTAAACAACCAATATCATGTCAAGATTGACAATGTTGACCTTTTTACGTCGGTTTGCGAACAAAGTGTCGCGTTTGTCACGGCTGCGCGACCTTCATTTTGGCTCGATCCGCTGTTCCTCTGTGCTCATGTCGCTTTTTGTAGGTCGGATAGCAAGCACAATTTGATGTTACGGCATCAGTGCACAACTGTCAGAATGCGCTTAGTGTTTTGTTTAAAATCGGAAGAAAGACTCTATACTTGTACCCAGAAAACTTGTGTGTTTTTTCTTTTTTATTTCAATTGTTTATTCAATGACACGTAAATCTTTAGTAACCACCAGTGTTCGTTACATCACAATTACAATGGTCGCAGTGACTGTTAGTGATAATCACGGGTAGCGTCTTAGCACCAAATTAGATTAAAATGTAACTTGTTAATGTTAAATGTGATCATTTTGCAAGACATCGCTGATCAGGTCAGCAGCGTTAATAACTTATAATTCTCAGTGATAGTAAGAAAGATCATCCATACAATATTAATGGTGGTATAAAAGCGCCAACAATACTAGTCTTAGTTATTATATATATTGCAAAGTTTTGAGAAATTCTCAGTGCAGTGGACTTTGTAGTTATCGATGATAACTGAATATTTGCAATTTGCAAAATTTAAAAAAAATGGGCATGGCAGGCTTTTTTTTAACAATTGCAATTAGCACTTTTGGCGCTAGTTTGTCGGCATAGAAGATAGTGAGAGGTACGGGAAGCAGGAGTTGTGATATGTACAACGGTTGTCTTCACAGTTCCGCAGAGGAAGTGCACGCCGTCCCTCGTGATCACTGACATTCTATCTGTGGACACCACTCCATTATAAGATGTACAACCTCCACGGCCGCGTCATCAGTCATAAGGTTCATGTCTGGCATAACGGAGGCCAAAGCGACCACAGTTGAACCCGACAGAACGGAGGCCAAAGCGAACACAGTGGAACCTGACAGAACGGAGGCCAAAGCGACCACAGTGGAACCCGACAAAACGGAGGCCAAAGCGACCACAGTGGAACCCGACAGAACGGAGGCCAAAGCGACCATAGTGGAACCCGACAGAACGGAGGCCAAAGCGACCACAGTGGAACCCGGCAGAACGGAGGCCAAAGTGACACCAGTGGAACCCGACAGAACGGAGGCCAAAGCGACCATAGTGGAACCCGGCAGAACGGAGGCCAAAGCGACCACAGTGGAACCCGGCAGAACGGAGGCCAAAGCGACCACAGTGGAACCCGACAGAACGGAGGCCAAAGCGACCACAGTGAAACCCGACAGAACGGAGGCCAAAGCGACCACAGTGGAACCCGACAGAACGGAGGCCAAAGCGACCGCAGTGGAACCCGACAGAACGGAGGCCAAAGCGACCACAGTTGAACTCGACAGAACGGAGGCCAAAGCGACCATAGTGGAACCCGGCAGAACGGAGGCCAAAGCGACCACAGTGGAACCCGACAGAACGGAGGCCAAAGCGACCACAGTTGAACCCGGCAGAACGGAGGCCAAAGCGACCACAGTGGAACCCGGCAGAACGGAGGCCAAAGCGACCATAGTGGAACCCGGCAGAACGGAGGCCAAAGCGACCATAGTGGAACCCGACAGAACGGAGGCCAAAGCGACCACAGTGGAACCCGACAGAACGGAGGCCAAAGCGACCATAGTGGAACCCGACAGAACGGAGGCCAAAGCGACCACAGTGGAACCCGGCAGAACGGAGGCCAAAGCGACCATAGTGGAACCCGACAGAACGGAGGCCAAAGCGACCAGAGTGGAACCCGACAGAACGGAGGCCAAAGCGACCACAGTGAAACCCGGCAGAACGGAGGCCAAAGCGACCACAGTGAAACCCGACAGAACGGAGGCCAAAGCGACCAGAGTGGAACCTGACAGAACGGAGGCCAAAGCGACCACAGTGAAACCCGGCAGAACGGAGGCCAAAGCGACCACAGTGAAACCCGGCAGAACGGAGGCCAAAGCGACCAGAGTGGAACCCGACAGAACGGAGGCCAAAGCGACCACAGTGAAACCCGACAGAACGGAGGCCAAAGCGACCACAGTGGAACCCGACAGAACGGAGGCCAAAGCGACCACAGTGAAACCCGGCAGAACGGAGGCCAAAGCGACCACAGTGAAACCCGGCAGAACGGAGGCCAAAGCGACCCCAGTGGAACACGACAGAACGGAGGCCAAAGCGACCCCAGTGGAACACGACAGAACGGAGGCCAAAGCGACCACAGTGAAACCCGACAGAACGGAGGCCAAAGCGACCCCAGTGGAACACGACAAAACGGAGGCCAAAGCGACCACAGTGGAACCCGGCAGAACGGAGGCCAAAGCGACCATAGTGGAACCCGGCAGAACGGAGGCCAAAGCGACCACAGTGGAACCCGACAGAACGGAGGCCAAAGCGACCGCAGTGGAACCCGACAGAACGGAGGCCAAAGCGACCACAGTGGAACCCGACAGAACGGAGGCCAAAGCGACCACAGTGGAACCCGGCAGAACGGAGGCCAAAGCGACCACAGTGGAACCCGACAGAACGGAGGCCAAAGCGACCACAGTGGAACCCGGCAGAACGGAGGCCAAAGCGACCACAGTGGAACCCGGCAGAACGGAGGCCAAAGCGACCAGAGTGGAACCCGACAGAACGGAGGCCAAAGCGACCACAGTTGAACCCGACAGAACGGAGGCCAAAGCGACCATAGTGGAACCCGGCAGAACGGAGGCCAAAGCGACCACAGTGGAACACGACAGAACGGAGGCCAAAGCGACCACAGTGGAACCCGGCAGAACGGAGGCCAAAGCGACCATAGTGGAACCCGGCAGAACGGAGGCCAAAGCGACCACAGTGGAACACGACAGAACGGAGGCCAAAGCGACCGCAGTGGAACCCGACAGAACGGAGGCCAAAGCGACCACAGTGGAACACGACAGAACGGAGGCCAAAGCGACCACAGTGGAACCCGACAGAACGGAGGCCAAAGCGACCACAGTGGAACCCGGCAGAACGGAGGCCAAAGCGACCATAGTGGAACCCGGCAGAACGGAGGCCAAAGCGACCACAGTGGAACACGACAGAACGGAGGCCAAAGCAACCACAATGAAACCCGACAGAACGGAGGCCAAAGCGACCACAATGAAACCCGACAGAACGGAGGCCAAAGCGACCACAATGAAACCCGGCAGAACGGAGGCCAAAGCGACCACAGTGGAACCCGGCAGAACGGAGCCGGAGGCCAAAGCGACCACAGTGGAACCCAACAGAACGGAGGCCAAAGCCACCACAATGAAACCCGACAGAACGGAGGCCAAAGCGACCACAATGAAACCCGGCAGAACGGAGGCCAAAGCGACCGCAGTGGAACCCGACAGAACGGAGGTCAAAGCGAACACAGTGGAACCCGGCAAAACGGAGGCCAAAGCGACCACAGTGGAACCCGGCATAACGGAGGCCAAAGCGACCACAGTGGAACCCAACAGAACGGACGCCAAAGCGACCACAGTGGAACCCGACAGAACGGAGGCCAAAGCGACCGCAGTGGAACCCGACAGAACGGAGGCCAAAGCGACCACAGTGGAACCCGACAGAACGGAGGCCAAAGCGACCACAGTGGAACCCGGCAGAACGGAGGCCAAAGCGACCGCAGTGGAACCCGACAGAACGGAGGCCAAAGCGACCACAGTGGAACACGACAGAACGGAGGCCAAAGCGACCACAGTGGAACACGACAGAACGGAGGCCAAAGCGACCACAGTGGAACACGACAGAACGGAGGCCAAAGCGACCACAGTGGAATCCGGCAGAACGGAGGCCAAAGCGACCACAGTGGAACCCGACATAACGGAGGCCAAAGCGACCACAGTGGAACCCGGCAGAACGGAGGCCAAAGCGACCATAGTGGAACCCGGCATAACGGAGGCCAAAGCGACCACAGTGGAACCCGGCATAACGGAGGCCAAAGCGACCACAGTGGAACCCGACAGAACGGAGGCCAAAGCGACCACAATGAAACCCGGCAGAACGGAGGCCAAAGCAACCACAGTGGAACCCGGCATAACGGAGGCCAAAGTGACCACAGTTGAACCCGGCAGAACGGAGGCCAAAGCGACCACAGTTGAACCCGGCAGAACGGAGGCCAAAGCGACCACAGTGGAACCCGGCAGAACGGAGGCCAAAGCGACCATAGTGGAACCCGACAGAACGGAGGCCAAAGCGACCACAGTGGAACCCGACAGAACGGAGGCCAAAGTGACCACAGTTGAACCCGGCAGAACAGAGGCCAAAGCGACCACAGTGGAACCCGGCAGAACAGAGGCCAAAGCGACCACAGTGGAACCCGGCATAACGGAGGCCAAAGCGACCACAGTGGAACCCGACAGAACGGAGGCCAAAGCGACCACAGTGAAACCCGGCATAACGGAGGCCAAAGCGACCACAGTGAAACCCGACAGAACGGAGGCCAAAGCGACCACAGTGGAACCCGACAGAACGGAGGCCAAAGCGACCACAGTGAAACCCGACAGAACGGAGGCCAAAGCGACCACAGTGAAACCCGACAGAACGGAGGCCAAAGCGACCACAGTGAAACCCGACAGAACGGAGGCCAAAGCGACCACAGTGAAACCCGACAGAACGGAGGCCAAAGCGACCACAGTGGAACCCGACAGAACGGAGGCCAAAGCGACCACAGTGAAACCCGACAGAACGGAGGCCAAAGCGACCACAGTGGAACCCGACAGAACGGAGGCCAAAGCGACCACAGTGAAACCCGACAGAACGGAGGCCAAAGTGACCACAGTGGAACCCGACAGAACGGAGGCCAAAGCGACCACAGTGGAACCCATTTTTTAAGACCTCCAAAAATCTGAGAAAATCAGGTCTTAAAATGGAGGGAGTCTTAAAATGGGGTAAATTTACAGATGTTTTGAACAGAAAATCTTTTTAAAAATCAAGGTCTTAAAAGGGGGGAAGTCTTAAATTGCGGGAAGTCTTAAATTGGGGGAAGTCTTAAATTGGGGGAAGTCTTAACTTGGGGGACGTCTTGAATTGGGGGAAGTCTTAAATTGGGGGACGTCTTAAATTGGGGGAAGTCTTAACTTGGGGGACATCTTAAATTGGGGGAAGTCTTAAATTCGGGGACGTCTTAAATTGGGGGAAGTCTTAACTTGGGGGACGTCTTAAATTGGGGGAAGTCTTAAATTGGGGGACGTCTTAAATTGGGGGAGGTCTTAAATTGGGGGACGTCTTGAATTGGGGGATTTTAAAAGGGGGGTTACACTGTAGGAGCAATGTGGTATGGTAAAATCAATATAGGCTTTTGCAATTTTGTTTCAACGAAACCCAAAATGATTTCTTGATTACCCGATTTTTGCCACGTACAACAACACGGATGTCAAAAACAATGTCGTCACAATATACATACTTTCTCATTTATGCATTGAACAAATGGATTTTAATATCAGAAGTAGATTTGTTTTCAAAAGACAACTTGGCATATTTCCTGCATCCAAATGTCCGCGGTCTGTGAAAAGATGAGCGGTGAACTCTGTCCTTTCTTCTTTTTGGTCTTAATCCTGGTTGAATGTTTGGTGCAGAGCTGTACAAAACTAAAGGTTTAACATACATATTATAATGCATCTATCAGGATCTACGCATGCAGGTATGTGTCCGCATAAGATAAAATTAAATTGAAGTGAACAATAAAACTGAATATTCTGAAGAAACGCGCCAAATCCGGTGCTTTGGCTTTTACATATATACACAAATCTGATTAAGTCTTCTTGTTCTGCTTCTTGTAAAAAGTGTCGAGTTAGCCTACATTCCTGTATCAGTATTCTACTAGGAAAGCTCTACGACGTGTCTGTGGCATGCAAAATGTGTTAGGAGTCCAGCGGGAGGAATTGCCGATTGATTGGGAAGTTCCAAATGACAATTTCATGCTTGACGCCACCCCTAAGGCTAAGCTGACATGCACGGCGATGTGCATAAAACTGGCATGGTCAAAGTGGCCAAAGTACAGTTTCTCCAGCTGAATGTGTTCAAATCCAGGGACAGCCAGTGTCCTAGTCAACTGGAGAACGGTTTGCTACGCAGCAAGCGAGTTGTAAGTTAACTGCGTAGGCAAGCGCGTCGTACGGAGAAGTTAGCCTTTGAAACAACGCAGTTCTACCCTTACTTTACAGTCTTTCCTATGACGGCTTGCCAGCGCCAAAACTAAAAATTAGTAATTAACAAGTTACTAATTTTCACGAACAAATTACAATTATGACGTGAAAATTACTAATTTTCACGTGTTAATTACTCATTTTCAAGTGTTAATGACTAATTTTCAGTTTTGGCTCGCCTCCTGACGGCTTATTAGTTGTTGTGTTTTTGTTTTTTTTAACGCCCAGCCGACCACGAAGGGCCATATCAGGGCGGTGCTGCTTTTGACATATAACGTGCGCCACACACAAGACAGAAGTCGCAGCACAGGCTTCATGTCTCACCCAGTCACATTATTCTGACACCGGACCAACCAGTCCAAGCACTAACCCCATAATGCCAGACGCCAGGCGGAGCAGCCACTAGATTGCCAATTTTAAAGTCTTAGGTATGACCCGGCCGGGGTTCGAACCCACGATCTCCCGATCACGGGGCGGACGCCTTACCACGAGGCCAACCGTGCCGGTGGCTTACTAGTGCCAAAACTAAAAATTAGTAATTTTCACGCGTTACTGAATTACTATTTTTCATGTGCCTCGCGACCGTGGAGGTTCAATGCGCATGCGCGACTGTTACACCGGCCAGAGCGAAACATCCTTCGATTCGATACTTTTCTGGTCCATAGTTCTTTATTCCGATGCAATCTAACAATAAGAGCTGAGCGCATGTGTAGATAACCGTGACATACAGCTCTCTGACTGATAACTTGTTGAATAACAAATTCTATCGAAAGATATTTGTGAAAGTGTGTGAGTCTAGACCGCGAACAGAGCCGTCTGCTAGTGGTCAGACCTTCAGCACACGGCCGGCCAGACGCCATTTTTCCTCTCTCGATTCGAACATTTTCGGATCGATTGTCTTTCACTAATACACTACAAAGCAGATGTATGACTCGAGTGTAGTAGTGGAAATAAATATGAGGTACAGCTGTCTGCCCGAAAACTTGTCGAATAAGGAATTATATTGAAAGATATATGTGAAAGTGTGAGACCACAGCCGATCAAAAGTCCGTCTGCAACGAACAGCTTCGATTCGAAAGTTTTCGAGGTCGATTATTCTTTCCTAAGATACCCAAAACAACGTTTAAGGAAAGCGCTATTGCAGAAAACTGTTACATGCATCTTCACGTCGGATAACTTGCTCGATAAGGCCTTCTATTAAAAGATATTTCAGAAATTGAGTGAGAGTTATGTTTGACGGACGTTGTAGCCTCTCAGTGCGGACTCTTAAAGTCCAACTACTGTGACCGAAAACGAGGCAAAAATGAAAATTAGTAATTAACACTGATAATTACTAACTTTCACGTGAAAATGGTAACCCTAGGTTTTGGCACTAGTAAGCCGTCCTACTTTCCATCGATTCCTCCTTCTCGAGTCTCTGCAACGCCTTACTTAGTCACGGTTTCCACAGTCACGCGAGGCGAGTGCGTCGCATAAGGAGGCTACTATTTGAAACAGCGCAGTACAAAACTAAAATCCACCCTCACAATGAGTTTCTCCATCGATTCGGTGTTCCCGTGTCTCTGCGCGACGCCTCGCTAGTGTTTCCAAACTTATTTCCAGCTCTGCTCAGCGTTGCATACTTTATAAATGTCCCAATTGCGCCTCTTATCACGCTGCCCTGACATTTCGCTTCTGACTTCCTAATTTTCGCATTCCTCTGGAAATGGCCCAGTTCAGTGCCAGACTTATACTGCTCTCCGATGGCCGTGGAAATAACATCAAATGTTTTCAACCGTTATCGCACCACGCCGAGAGGGTAATGCGGCGAAATTCATTTACGACGGAATCGTGGCGGATCTCTGGCAAAACCTAGTCCCTCAAGAGATCGCCAGGCTTTCAGAAATATTGATGCCCACCCCAAAAAATAAACTAAGTTAAGTTTTGTCTCGAGCACTTTTGAAGTAAGCTGTGTGTGTGTGTATGTTTGTGTCAGCTGTGGCATGAGCATACTCAAGGTTTCAATGGTTGGTTTGTTGGTCAGTATGTATGTGTGCTTGCTCGTGTGTCATTGTGTGTTTGTTTGTGTGTTTGTATCTGTTATCACCCCAGCCCGGAATCGAGTTGGGGTCATGGTGCATGTGTTTATCAGACCTGTTTACCCCCCCAAATGAAAATCAGGAATGCAGCTGGTACTTTTCCGTAATTTGAGGCATCTTTGAGTAATCTTTTTTATCAACCATAAACCAACTTGAAAACGATTAAACGACACGTTTATTCGCGCGCTACCATGCAAAACAAGTACAAAATTGATAACCATGTTCAACAGTATTGTACTACACACACAGAAGCTCGATGAAACACACACACAAACACACGACACCTGATATATAATATGCAAGTTAACTAAGACAAGTTTACTTTATCTAAAAACAAGTCGCGTAAGGCGAAAATACAATATTTAGTCAAGTAGCTGTCGAACTCACAGAATGAAACTGAACGCAAAGCCATTTTTCAGCAAGACCGTATACTCGTAGCATCGTCAGTCCACCGCTCATGGCAAAGGCAGTGAAATTGACAAGAAGAGCGGGGTAGTAGTTGCGCTAAGAAGGATAGCACGCTTTTCTGTACCTCTCTTTGTTTTAACTTTCTGAGCGTGTTTTTAATCCAAACATATCATATCTATATGTTTTTGGAACCAGGAACCGACAAGGAATAAGATGAAAGTGTTTTTAAATTGATTTGGACAATTTAATTTTGATAATAATTTTTATATATTTAATTTTCAGAGCTTGTTTTAATCCGAATATAACATATTTATATGTTTTTGGAATCAGCAAATAATGGAGAATAAGATAAACGTAAATTTGGATCGTTTTATAAATTTTTATTTTTTTTTACAATTTTCAGATTTTTAATGACCAAAGTCATTAATTAATTTTTAAGCCACCAAGCTGAAATGCAATACCGAAGTCTGGGCTTCGTCGAAGATTACTTGACCAAAATTTCAACCAATTTGGTTGAAAAATGAGGGCGTGACAGTGCCGCCTCAACTTTCACGAAAAGCCGGATATGACGTCATCAAAGACATTTATCAAAAAAATGAAAAAAACGTTCAGGGATTTCATACCCAGGAACTCTCATGTCAAATTTCATAAAGATCGGTCAAGTAGTTTAGTCTGAATCGCTCTACACACACACACAGACACACACACACACACACACGCACACACGCACATACACCACGACCCTCGTTTCGATTCCCCCTCGATGTTAAAATATTTAGTCAAAACTTGACTAAATATAAAAACCACCACAGTATTCAGGGGCGGAGCAAGAGAGCTAGAGGGGGGGGGGTACAACCTGGGGTCCAGGGGTTGGGGGGTTCTGGCTGAAGAATTGTAGCTATTATGAACAATTTGTAGCTTATCCTTGATTTCAAACATGATAAATTGGTGTCAGCAGCCACTCATTATTTCTTTTAAAGTTAGTATTAAATAATGGCAATTTATCTTCATTGATATCTGCTCCCGACAGCAACAACAATTTCACAGACAGAAAATGTCTTTCGTTTTTTTTTCCCACAGACTGAATTTTTTGTTTGTTTGTTTGTTGCTTTTTTGACAGCAAGGGGGGGGGGGGGGGGCAGAACCTCTGTAACATCCCCCCACCCCCACCCCTCCGCCCTTGGACTATTTACAGTCACTTGAAGATGCATGTGAACAAAACCACCTTACATTCTGTCACATCAGACATCCTGCATTAAAACCAGTTATAATAACTCTCTCCAGAAGCTACCTTTCATTTTAGAGGACCGATTCGTTTATTTCATTTAAACTGATTTTGTTGTACGTTTTTCGATTCAAAGAACTGTGATCTTTGCTATATTGGAGAAATATTAATGGAGATCAGTTTTAGACTCAGAAAGACTTGAATTTTGGCAACACGGCCAAGTAACTGATGAGCCGCGCGACCATAGACCTACATCTACGACCATCTACGTCTCTGGCGCGACTGACCGTAGCGAGAGATCGGTTCGCAGGTCTGAGAGATTCTGTGGAAGTAGAGACCTAGGTCAAATAAACTCGATGCGAAGCAGGTTCATGTTTTGCCAAACATAATTTCGTGTTTTTGTTTGTTTCCATGTTCATTTGTGTACTGCATTTTGTTAAAACTAATGCTGCGTCTAACCACAGGCGGAAGGTATCGTTCACTGGACCACTACTTCCATAGAAAGACTACAAGGTACGTCACTCACCTTCGAGTCTTCTGTGTTCTTGGAGTCGCTTCCTGCAAGGGGGAAAATATTGTTCAAGACGGTTTGCTTCTTCCCACAGTCTGTGTAAGGTCAAATAAATACAGTTGAATGATTGTTTGAACTATATGCACCTTTAGTTTTCAGCTTCTGTTCGCTGCAGGTTGTTTTTAACCGTCATTTGGACGAATCTTCGTTTGCGAGCCGCTAATATCCACCTTGCGTCAAATCATGCATCCGGCACCGAATATGCATACCACCGCTCAAACAGTAACTGACAGCGTTAATTAGTAATTATCACGTGATAATGGGTAACCCCAGGTTTTGGCACTAGTAAGCCGTCATAGTCTAGGCCACAGGCGGAAGGTATCGTCCACTGGACTACTACCAGAGACTGTAGAGTACACATACTCTATAGTCTCTGCTACTACTATCACAGATAGTCTTTCTGTGATAGTAGTAGTCCAGTGGACGATACCTTCCGCCTGTGTCTAGGCCGAGTCAATTATCAAATGCCCAATGCTTGCCCCTGATTTAGAACAGTGTAAATGTTAGTCGCTGTTTAAGAAATTCAGTTTGATATCCTTGTCCACGTGTTTGTTTTTTTTAATCACATAGACGCTAAACGCTATCCAATATACGGCTGACTAACTTAACAGGCTGCCGTGCGTTCAATTTATTCTGTTGTCGGAGGACGCGATCTCAGATTTATATATCAAAGCCGAGTGCACAAAGGGAGGCAACGCAGAAGTACACAAACATCTGCAAAGAAAGTGCTGACGAGATTGTCTGAAAGATTTTCGCGTCAGCTTTCCGCGATACATCATGCCAGCTACGAACACACAGAAGCCGCAAAGCAACAGGTACATAGCGGTCGAAAAATGTTGCTTGTGTTGTTGAATGAGGCCTGTTTTGTAGGGCAGCATCGAGATAGATGAGCGATGAGGCTCAGGTTTGGTGCTGTTCGAGCTGTACAGTTGTCTTTCCTGGGGTCGAAGTCGTGAACATTATAAGATGTTTGATGGGTTGTTGACAGACCAGCTTTTTTGTCGGTCCGAGGGGGAGCATATCGTCTTTTGTTTCATATTTATTGACCAACGCCGAAGTTTTGTTCGTTGTGTTCATAAACGACCTCCCAGAAGTACTTGGAGAGTTTATCAATCATCAATCAATATGAAGCTTATATAGCGCGTATTCCGTGGGTACAGTTCTAAGCGCTAAGTTTATGTAGCATGTACGCCGATGACACGAAAATTTACCGATCAGTGGACACTGTCGATGACTTTGCGAAGTTGCAAAGTGACCTGGATAACCTCACAGCATGGGCTGATAAATGGCAAATGAAATTTAATGCGGATAAATGTCAGGTGCTACAGTTGGGACAGAAAAACGTGAAACATGTGTACAGTATGAAAACGGCTGGAGGTGATGGGAGAGTGGACCTGGGTAGTTCAAGTGTGGAAAGAGATCTTGGTGTGCATATAGACAATGAACTCAAATTCTCCAAGCATGTAGAGACCCAAGCTAATAAAGCAAATAAGATTCTAGGACTTGTGAGAAGATCGTACGAGTACCTTGACCAAGAATCAATGAGAATGTTGTTCATAGCTCTGGTGAGGCCTCATCTGGAATTCGCAAACTGTGCCTGGAGTCCACGCTTGGAAAAGAACAAAAAGCTTATTGAGGGTGTGCTACGTAGAGCAACAAAGTGTGTGTCAGGTTTGAAGGACCTAGAGTATGAGGAGCGTCTCAAAGTCATGAAGATACCTAGTATATGTGTTACAGAAGAGTGAGAGGTGATATGATAGAAGTGTACAAGTTCATGCACGGTGTGTATAACTGCAAGAATCCTCTCGAACTCAATCAGCAGTCTGGTACTAGAGGACACTGTTACAAGTTAAAGAAAAATGCATGTAAAACCAGCTTGAGACAGCACTTCTTCACAAACAGAGTTGTAGACACTTAGAATGCCCTGGACAAGTCAACTGTGGAGGCGCCGTCATTAAACAGTTTCAAGAACAGAATTGACAGTGTGTTCAAGGACTACATGTACTGTGCTAAGGTTAGCCACCCAGTGTTTGCCACGAAAGCCACGCATGCCACTCCCAGCCAAATATATACGCCACTGGAAGAAAAGTCCAGACAATAAGGCACGATCAAAAGATCGTTACACTAGGCCATCTCAAAGTTAGGATAGTCAATAGTACTGGTCAAAAGATCAGATATAGGCCTCGCGGCCTTAGACATCTGCAAATTTATCTTATCTTATCTTATCTTATATGCCCCCCGAGGACCGACAAAAAAGCTGGTCTGTCAACAAACCATCAAACATCGTTTTTGTCATCAATTTGGTAGTGAGAAAATAAGTGCACAATCAACCCAGGGAGCCATGCTTTGAAACACGGGTTCTGTGCTGATAACCACACGAGTCCCGGTTTGAAAACCATCGGCAATCAAAGATGGCGTGTGAAAGATACTTTCTGTGTTTTTGAGTTCATTAAATGTTGGGATGAATATGTCAGGTTTGAGGATGCACAGTTCTGTAGGTTCATCTCGGTATTCCACCCCCTCGGCTTTCTGTTGTAAATATTCAGCTGAGTGATCGAATGTGGAAGCTACGTTTGGTCAAAGGTCACAGAAGATTTGCATCGTGCAGCGAAGGAAAGAATCGCGATCTTGTTTCCGACTCGGTACCTCTTTGTTTTTCATTGAAACCTGTCATTCTGCTTGCTCGACTTTGTTAGATGTTTGCATATCTTGTTGCTATTTTCTTTGCTTTTATTATTGTTTCTTATTTGTGCTTCGTTTATCGATACAACGTCTTGTGCACGGGTCAAAATGTGTGTGTCAGGTGTCGTTTTACTTGAACTTGACGTTCGTGTTCTGTGTATCAAAACACAGATACACGCACTCCATGAATCTGTAAGAAGACAAAACATATCGCTAGGTCTGGGGAAACACCAATGAAAAGAGCCGAAGAATCCCCGAGCGTTTCTATTGGGTTTGCTTTTGGTTATCCATGTATAACCTGCTTCCTGCAACTATGGTAACCGGGGATTTATTGCCGGGGGAACATGATATTTATTTCCCAGGTGCTTGTGAATGAAAACTCGTGAAAATGATAACAATGGGGTTTATTTAATTTATAAAATGTTATG
Source organism: Littorina saxatilis (assembly GCF_037325665.1). NCBI lineage: Eukaryota > Metazoa > Mollusca > Gastropoda > Littorinimorpha > Littorinidae > Littorina > Littorina saxatilis. Next base: position 19,945,564 of record NC_090246.1, read on the forward strand.
TCTTGATTTAATTTTTATAGTCATTTGACTTTCTTCATTTAATGTCACACGATCGTATCTTCATGCTGTGCTCCAGGGTCTTTACGTTGTCAGTGCCCGTGTGTGTGTGTGTGTGTACTCTCTCTCTCTCTCTCTCTCTCTCTCTCTCTCTCTCTCTCTCTCTCTCTCTCTCTCTCTCTCTCTCTCTCTCTCTCTCTCTCTCTCTCTCCCTCTCTCTCTCTTTCTTTCTCTCTCTCTCTCTCTCTCTCCCTCTCTCTCTCTCTCTCTCTCTCTCTTTCTCTCTTTCTCTCTCTCTGTCTGTCTGTGTGTGTGTTTGTGTGTGTGTGTACTCTCTCTCTCTCTCTCTCTCTCTCTCTCTCTCTCTCTCTCTCTCTCTCTCTCTCTGTCTGTGTGTGTGTGAGTGTGTGTGTACTCTCTCTCTCTCTCTCTCTCTCTCTCTCTCTCTCTCTCTCTCTCTCTCTCTCTCTCTCTCTCTGTCTGTGTGTGTGTGTGTGTACTCTCTCTCTCTCTCTCTCTCTCTGTGTGTGTGTGTGTGTGTGTGTACTCTCTCTCTCTCTCTCTCTCTCTCTCTCTCTCTCTCTCTCTCTCTCTCTCTCTCTCTCTCTCTCTCTCTCTCTCTCTCTCTCAGGCATGCGGCGCGCGTGTGTGTGCGAGTCGACTTTTCTTTTCCTTTGTATTATATTGACATACATGTACATTTTAATGTTCTATTATGCATTATGTAGTCGTATAGGTAATGTTGTAATTAGTAATACTGTATGATTGTGACTGACAATTGTCCTTTTATTGTCTGAATTTTTATGTCTTAGTTTAGCAGGGACAGATTGTAAGACTAGGCGTGAGCCTAAAATCTCCATCCTTGAATAATAAAGTTCGTTCGTTCGTTCTCTCTCTCTCTCTCTCTCTCTCTCTCTCTCTCTCTCTCTCTCTCTCTCTCTCTCTCTCTCTCTCTCTCTCTCTCTCTCTCTCTCTCTCTCTCTCTCTCTCTCTCTCTCTCTCTCAGATGCATATAATCTAAATATACACCAGTATTATAGCCTCAGTCTGGGTATTTGAAACTGAAACAAAATTACACTGTTTTGTCTGTGCTGCCACAGTTTATTTGTTCCTTCTGTTTCCAGGGCTACTGAAGGGGATACAGTTACCTTCTTCATTAATGGGAAAAAGCAGACAGGTAGCTAACACTCTACATACATGCACATACACACATTCACACACACACACACACACACATACTCTCTCTCTCTCTCTCTCCCTCTCTCTCCTTCTCTCTCTCTCTCTCTCTCTCTCTCTCTCTCTCTCTCGCTCGCTCTCTCTCACTCGCTCGCTCTCTCTCTCTGTCTATACCCCCGCCCCCCCCCCCCCCCCTCTCTTTACACTTTTTCTCTGCACAAACACACACATGCACACACACACGCACACACAATAATCAGCAATATGACTTTACAATACATACACATCTTTTTTAAACGGAATAGCTAGGAATAGACAAGCACATATATCATTTGACCTTCTTGTCAAAAGAGGAATGCTAATTGTGATCTGATGATAATGAACAATAGTCTTTGTCATGTCAGCTAGAATTGAGTTACAAACACTGAAACAGTGAGACACATGATTGAAAATTAATGCCCATCTGAGATATTTAGAGGGGTGTGTGGGGGGGGGATGTGTGTTTGTTTTAAGTGTGTGCATGTTTGTGTGTTCTTTTTCCTCTTTCTCTTTGAGGAGTGTTGAAAAAGATAAAGGGAATACATGTATTGGACTTGCAGGAATACATAATCATTGGCTGGTTGTTGTTTTTTTAAATCAGATGGAAAACCAATATTTTTAAGACGCAGAGCGGAATAAATTGAAAACTAAGTACTGTTCAGGGAAGAGATTTTTGGATAAATCATTGCATCTGACTTTACCTGTATTACTTGAAGTCCAAAAACTATTATTGTATGTGTGTTTTTATGCAGTCCATGTCCAGTCAGGACGCTACTCGGCGAGAAGCACGCTGAGCGAGTACATCCGTAGCCTGGGACTGACCGGTACCAAGACCGCTTGCCAGGAGGGAGGCTGTGGAGCCTGCGCTGTGGTGGCCACCTTTCCTGATGCCCAGCGTCCAGACCACTTCACCACACATGCCATTAACGCTGTTAGTGCTTTAGTTTTGGGTCAATTTTACCATTTCACCACACATGCCATTAACGTTGTTAGTGCTTTGGTTTTGGGCAATTTTACCATTTCACCACACAAGCCATTAACGCTGTTAGTGCTTTGGTTTGGGGCAATTTTACCATTTCACCACACATGCCATTAACACTGTTAGTGCTTTGGTTTGGGGCAATTTTACCATTTTACCACACATGTCATTAAGACTGTTAGTGCTTTGGTTTGGGGCATTTTACCATTTCACCACACATGCCATTAACACTGTTAGTGCTTTGGTTTTGGGGCAATTTTACCATTTTACCACACATGCCATTAACACTGTTAGTGCTTTGGTTTGGGGCAATTTTACCATTTCACCACACATACCATTAACGCTGTCAGTGCTTTTGTTTTGGGGCAATTTTCATGTCAGAGACAAACTTTTTTAAAGTGCTTTAAGGTCAAAAGTCAGACCATTTGATCTATAATCTTGCCAATTTGTGGACTGGTCAATAAGTTGAAGTTAATGTACACCAAATATGAAGTAACAGATGTAGAAGTTATTAGCATTTTTGTGGGTTGCAACTTTGGGGGGTTACCCTGTATGAAGTCTTTTTGGAAAAGTACTTTTGCATTCAAAATTCATTTCTTTGCAGATTAAAAAGGAAAAAAGTCTTGGTTACATTTCTGAATGCTTTGTGTTTCTAATATTCCTCACCACTTTTTCGCTTTGGTGTGTAAGCCGTATAAAATTTCATCTCACACGGCATCACTGCAGAGCGCCTAGAACTGTACCCACGGAATATGCGCGATATAAGACTCATTGATTGATTGGTTGATTGATTGTAAGCGAGTGAGAATACCATTCATTATCTGCATATATATGTCATGGGCTAAGTCTGACATTTGTTTTTGAACTTTTTATATGTATGCAGTGCCTATGCCCCCTATTCAGTGTGGATGGATGGCAGATCACGACAGTGGAGGCCTTGGGAAATGAAAAAGATGGCTTCCATCCCATACAGAAACGCATCGCCAAAACCAATGGCTCTCAGTGTGGATACTGCACTCCTGGTGTTGTCATGGCGATGTATGGGTAAGTTGTTTGGGCTGATTGTTTTTATCTGTGTAGTTTGGGATGATTCTTCTGTCTTGTAATCATATCAGTCTGATTTATGTCATTCAAAAAAGTTAAATGTGGCAGGGACACTGACTAAGGGCTCCTAGCTGTCCAATCTTTACTGCGTTCAATCTCACAGTGGTCAAAGCTTGAACCGTGCTCTTTTTTTTTTTAGAGTAAATACAGTGGAACCCCCCTTTTAAGACCCCCCTCTCCCCCTCAGCCCCTTTTCACCTCCACCCCCCTCTCTCCAACATCATTCCAATTCAGTTAACATGCTTTGTTTTAAGAGTTCACATGTTTCCCATAAGATGTTCAGTCCTGGCAACATTTTGGGCTCCCACCCATGCATAACATGGCTGCTCAGAAGTTTCAGATATTTTAAACTTGATCTTGCTTGTCAATGTCATAACATTCTTCTTAACCATGCATGAATCTATATATAGCCTGTTGCAGGAGAAGCCCCAGCCAACGGAGAAGGACATTGAAGGCAACTTTGACAGCAACCTGTGTCGCTGTACCGGGTATCGTGCCATCTTGGATGCCATGAAGTCTTTTGGAGTTGACAGCAGTGATCCGGAAAAATGCCTCATTGATATTGAGGTCTGTGTTGATTGGGTTAGAATTAGCATTTGAACGTTCCATAATTCTTCTTCTTCTTCTTCTTCTTCTTCTTCTGCGTTCCTGTAATTCAAATCTAAATGCGGTGTTGGTTAGTCTTTTTTGTAATGGTATATATATTCGAACGGACAGTGGGATTTTAGTTCGATTTGGGAATTCAACTCCCATGAAATTTTAATGGGTAAAATTGGTAGTGTGTGAATGAATGCAAATGCGCTAGTACGCTATCATACAGAAACAAACACAACTCCAAATGTAGGTTCCCTCCACTGTATTATACAGGTATGACAGCATACACACAAATACACACAATCATGAACATAAAGGTTATGTACTCAAAAATCCAGTACTCACAGTTTTGGTAGGCAAAAACCACTCGAGATGGCAATCTCGTACACAATTGCAATGACAAAACTCTCTATCCTTCACTGAGGTATAAAACTACAAAAAACAGTCCGTGGACTCACAGGCACACGATATCTAGTTTACAGGTATCTACTCACAACTCGTGTGTAGTCAACAAAAACCAGTTATAGTTTCTACTACGGCAGACTGAAAACACCGTCTGCTCTGTCTACTAAGTATTCCGTATCTCTTAAGTAATTAAGATATTGTAGACATATTTTAATTCTGGTCATACGCAGAATTACACAGCTTCTATAGCTGTTCACTAGGAAATGTATTTTACTACTAATTCCTGCTACTGGTGACCTCGGTCTACTCAGTTTCCACCGCCCTGTGACCACTATGGTCCTACTCTACGGACAAACATAACCGTGCACTAGCTTCTAGAAATCCCGTCGAATCTCAGCTATGCGAGTCTAAAGGCGTAATATTCCGGCGGCTCCTCAGATCCTTCATTCTGTCATCTGGCCGCTATTTTCCTTTATGACCGGTTACACGACGCACTGCACAACATAAATAGCGGACATCTTGTCTTAGATATCTGTCTGCTATGTTTAAAGTTACAGTGTTAGTCGATTCGACTTATGCGATAAACATTAACGGTATTCAAATGCTTATTCCATTTACCTGTTAAGTGCTCTACTCGGGCTTCCTTTCTCCCGGTCAATTCCCGTGACAACCCCTCCCTGTCGCTGGACAGTGGTTAAGTGTAACTATATCTTCGTTGCGATTTACAAAGTCAACTCTCTCGGTCAGTGAGCTGAATTTACAATCCGTGAAACCACACTTCACTACGTCACTCTATTATCTCTGGTTAGCGCTCTAAAAGCGGGGGCCCGGTAGCTCAGATGGTAGAGCACTGGACTTGTGATCGGAAGGTCGCAGGTTCGAATTCGGGCCGGGACGGACACGGGTCAACTTATGTGCAGACCCAGAGACGGAAGCCATGTCCCACCCCCGTGTCATCACAATGGCACGTAAAAGACCTTGGTCATTCTGCCATAAGTGCAGGTGGCTGAATACACCTAAACACGCAGACACCTGGGTAGCGCGACTCCGTTGCTGCTAGCTTTCCACTGGGAGGAAGCGACCCGAATTTCCCAGCGATGGGACAATAAAGTACAGTCGAACTCGCTTAAGACGAATCACTGGGGATCGGAAAAAAAGTTCGTCTTAACCAAAATTCGTATTAAGAAAATTGGGGTTTTTTTGGTTTTTTTATTTAATTTTTTTTTAAGTCTTGTACATTTTATGGTGTTTCAATTTGTTTCTTTCGCAACTTTCATGCTGCTTCACGTTTAGACAATAAAGTGACATATTCAGGTACATCTTCATGTGTGTCTCATGTTGAGTGATGATTGTTGAGTTTGAGTGAGAGTGAGCACACAGATGTTTCATCCAGTTGTTACGTTTTTGGTCACACACACGCGCACACACTGACACTGTCCACATTCGCGGTGTTCCTATCATTTGTCCGGAATCACTTACCTTGGCGACGGGTAGCAAACCTTGGCCAATTTAGTTTTTTGTTTTTTTGTTGCAACATGATGTTCAAATCCAAATCGAAAGCACTGACTGACTGATAAACTATCGCGAACCGGCGAACACAAACGTTGAGAGTGTGGTTTCCCTTGTCCAAGGGAAACCACTCTGGCATCTATATTTTTTGGCTTCCGTTCGATGTTTCGTTTTTGGTATTCGCGAAGGAAATAAACGTCAGTCAGTCATTCATGTTCAGTGTCTGAGCTATCAATCACTTTGATTCTAAATTTGAAATTGTTTTGTGAGTACAGTGTAATCAGTTTAACTTTATTCAGTGATCGGTTGAGCAATGGTTCAAGCAGTCGACGCAAGGGAAGACTTTGACACATGTATTCAAACTTCTCAAATTCCCATGATATATGTCGATCTCGGGACGAGTTTAAAGATTTCGTCATAAGCGTGAGTAAATTACAGACATTATGCATGCTTGGGGATCCAAAAAGTGCTCGTTATAAGCGTAAATTCGTTATAAAGAATTCGTTTTAAGCATTTTTTTTAAGCATGAAGAAAGAGGTATTCAGTTGGGAACTTAAAACTAATTCGTTATAAGTCAAAATTCGTAACTAGCGTGTTCGTTTTAAGTGGGTTCGACTGTAATGAAAATGAGAAGAAAAAAAAAAGAAAAAAAAATATCAAACTTTGCCTGTTAGTGTTATTCGTGATTTCCTTCACATGGTGGTCTAACTGGTACCATATCAGTGGTATTTTCAGCAAATTGGGGGAGGGGGGAGGGGAGCTAGGGGTAGGAGGAAGGAATTCCACAGCTAGATTGGATTTACATGAGTCAGAATCAATGAACTTAATTGTTTGTGTTGGTGTGGAATTGAACAGGTTGAAATGTGTGGAATTGAACAGGTTGAAATGTGTGGAATTGAACAGGTTGAAATGTGTGAAATTAGTTTGTGTCTCTTATTGGTATCCGACCAATTGTATTTTTAGTAATTACGGTATTGGGTTCATTGAAGTTTGAAATAAATCTGTCAGAAAAACATTACCCGAGTATTTCACAACCGCTAGAAAATTGAATTAGTCATGTGCCATGATATACATTGTGAAGTGGGCATGGTCAGGGTCAACACAGGAATGTATGGTTGTGTTGATTCAAGTTTGAGATAAATCTGTCAGAAAACTTGAGTGACAGAGTGTACAGCGGGAACCCCTTCTTAAGACCCCCCAATTTAAAACTCCCTCCTTTTTAAGACCTTGTTTTCTCAGACTTTTGGTTCATAACCTTTATAAAATTACCCCTATTTTAAAACTCCGTCCTTGTTAAGACCCAGTTTTTTCAGATTTTTGGAGGTCTTAAAAGGGGGGTTCCTCTGTATCACAACTGGTAAAAGGCTGAAGTCATGAGGTGAAGTGATCATGCACCCTGATACAGTGGAACCTGTCTGGAGCAACCGCCTGAGCAACTGACCAAAAGTGGTCTTAAAAGACAGTTGGTCACAATGGAAATGTGAACTACATTTGATAGAAAAAAAAATGGTAGGGGATCCGTTGGGATGATTGTAATAGGCAGGTTGTCATTATCAAGAGGTTAAGGTTGTCACTTCGGCAGTAGGGGTATCATTCACATGTGGGGCAAGGTTTTAATGGGTCAACGATGCTTGAAACCATTAGGTTATGAACTTATTTCATCTCAGCAGTAGTCAATGGGACTTGAGCTATGTTGACCTATATATTAGTACCAAGTCGGTTTGAAGTGATCCAACCTGTTGTTTTTAACAGGCAACATGCAGCTTAATATAGGCATTGTTGATGATACGTTTTGTGGTAAATTGGTTTAGACAATAGTGGTTGCAAGATTTTATATCGTTTAATCTATTGTATTAGCAGAAAGCAGTCATTCAAATAGAAACTTAATTTTTAATGTTATGGCCGGTGTCATATCAGTTAATAACCATGCAGTCTTACCTTTGGCCAGAAGCTTATCTTCAATTCAAAAAATGTAATAATGACTCATTTTAGCAAAAATTGTGTGTGTGTGCGTACGTGCATGCATATGTGTGTGTGTTTTTGTGTGTGTGTGTGCATGCGTGCATGTGTGTCTGTGTGTGTAACCATGCATGCATGCGTGTGGAGGTGTGTGTGCATACATGTATATGCATGCATGTGCTCCCATTGGAAATAGCTGATAACAATCACTATGTTGTCTTTAGGACTTGAACAAGAAGCTGTGCCCAGGTACTGGCAGAGTGTGCACGGGGGCTAGTGACCACAATGGACAAGCAGCGGCTAATGGTGCTGCAGCCAACGGTGCAGCTGCCGATGGAACTGCAGGGGACGTTATCCACGAGGCCCCCATCATCAGGCCACTGCGTCTACAGCTAGACGGTGTGGTGTGGGTTCGACCCCTGTCCCTTCAGGAACTGGGCGATGCGCTGCGTGAACACTCCAACGCCAGAGTGAGGATGTTGTTTGGCAACACTTCTACTGGTGGGAATAATTAAATCTCTAATTGTTTTCTTTAACCCCTTCACTGCCCAGCACGTACTAGGTACGTGGTCATGTTTGGTTTGTCATACGCCCATACACGTACTAGGTACGTGGCATTTACATCCGCACTTTTCAGGACATATGTGAAATGGGAGGTAACCACTGTCCAACTTCTTGTAGGGGTTTAAACACAGTTCTTTCCCATTGACTGTTCAGATAAGTTAGTACCACGTAGTAAAAACATTTTTAGAAGTTTTTCCCGGTCTATAAGATTCAAAATGGCGGCCGAAAGTCGGACATCAACTCGTAGACCTGTTTTCAAATGATACAGTGTTCTGGAAGCTCTACAAGAAGTGATTTATGGATTACCACACAGAAGAATACTATTATGGGCTGTAATGTGAGTACCTGATGTTTGACACCAGGTTTAGCTGTGTTTACTGCGGTTTTATGTGCTGCAGTGTGTGTGTGAAAGTTTGGAAACTGTAATTTTTGACAAAAATGGTCATTATATCGATTTTTCAGGCATGAAAATTCTCCGTATTTTCCGTATTTTCCGTATTTTTGAAAAAAATAAACCGTATTTTGTTTTATTTTCAGTATTTTTCCTTTTTTTTTTTTTTTTTTTTTAAATTTTTTTTTTTTTTTTTTTTTTTTTTTTTTTTTTCCTAGTCATAGTTATAGTAAAATAGTTTTGGGGCCATGTTTGAATCCAATTTTAAGGCTCAGATAGCCCCAGATTGCACCAAATTGCACCCTTGAACAAAAAATTTTCCGGGGGGGCATGCCCCCGGACCCCCCTAGAAGTCTTGGCGCTTCGCGCCTGCGAAACTTGGCGCTACGCGCCTGCGAAACTTGGCGCTACGCGCCTTCGAATTTTGTTTTCAGTATTTTGTTTTTTTTCAGTTTTCATGCCTGTTTTTACTATAACCATCACAAACAATGTCCAATGATCATGTTATCACATAATAGCCAAGGGTGTAAGCAAACCACATGCCAAAGATCGAAGAGATATCTCAAGAAATGATTGAGCAGTGAACAGATTAGTGAACCTACCGAAGAAAGCGAAATTTGCCCTGGCGCACAGCAATACCAAAATGCTGTTATACTGTGGCAGTGAAGGGGTTAAATACAATGAAGTGATGGATGTTGCTGAATTAGTTTTTTCTTCAAGCTCAAAGTTCTTTACACCTAGAGTAGTCCCAAACTAAGCCAGCTATATCTAACATCTCTGAATAGTTCACATGTTTCTAAACATGACAGATTTTATCAGTATAGTTTTAAAATATGCAGTCTGGCTTTTTAATTGTTTTTCTACAATTTCTTATTTTTGCTTGGAAGCTTTTGCATGATTTCTTTTGCAGGTATTTTCAAGGAAGAAGGGCCATTTGATGTTTTCATTGACATCAGCCAAGTGAAGGAGCTGTCTGAATTGACTGTGAGTGTAAAATACTAAACTTGTATGTTTGTGTTGTTATGGCAATGTGTCCAGTACATTGTACAGTGGAAAAAAACTCTGAGAAAATCAGGCCTTAAAGTGGAGGGATCGATTCTTAAAATGGGGGTACATTTACACTTACAGAGGTAAAGAACAGAAACTCTGAGAAAATCAGGCCTTAACACTATTGTGACTAGCATTGCCACGGCGTTAACGTCCTGCCTGCCCAAGCTTGCCACCAAGAAACTTCCCAAAAAACAGTAACTGTAAAGAAATCTGTCTAGCAAGCTTGAATTAAGTCCAATCACCACCACATTTTGTGTACTAATTAAAAAATGGATGCCCAGTTCAGTCGTGCTATTTATAAGTTTGTCACGCGATTTGTTTTAGCAAAGGGGGGGTGAAAGGGGGATAATTGTGGTTTTTTACGTTTTTTTGTGTGTGTTTTCTTTTCCACTGCTTTTTTAAAAGTTATTTTTTAACAGAAAGTATTATAAATAATGTTATAACCAAACAAGGTGTAAAACATATGAATTAGCTGAAATATTGTTAACATTCTACACAGAAATAAGGAGACAGTACAAAGAAAAAAACAAGCAAATCCCGCATTCACTCACAGCATCCTGACTCAAATGAAACAAAACTGTGACACTCACCAAATGATGTCTAGGTAATCCATATTGAATATAAGTCACATTTTCACAACAAAGTCCCAACTGTACACCTATGAACATTTCCAAAAGTATTAGGAGGCTCCAGCCATCCATTGTTATCAGTGCTGCCACGCCCCCTTGCAAACTACACGATTCTAAGATCCATGCAGTACCACCCTACCACGTGTAGTTTGCCGACTCATACTAGCAACAACAGGACTGTTTCTTCCTCAATATCACTGCTATTATCGCTTTCTTGAGGCGAAAACAACACGTCGGAATCATGATCTACAGGATCCTCAAGATCCAACATCCGGAGAATCTCCTCCCGTGACAAGGCTCGCCTTCGATTCATTTTTTTTGTTCGAAAAAACCACGCAAATCTTCTCTAATTTGCACATGACGGAAGAGCAAGTCACGTGTATCAAGGGAAACAACTCAATTTATTGCAAGCTTCAAAAACCGGGAAACAATCACGAGTCGTGTACCGTGTATGTCTGTTACTCAAATAGTCACATCCCGTCCATGGGCGTGTCAGAGCTGTTACTAATTTAGTCACCTCCCGTCGCGAAAGTGTTAAAGAGGAGGGATCGATTCTTAAAATGGGGGTACATTTACACAGGTAAAGAACAGAAACTCTGAAAAAACAGGGTCTTCTTCTTCTTCTTCTTCTGCGTTCGTGGGCTGAAACTCCCACGTACACTCGTGTTTTTTGTACGAGTGGAGTTTTACGTGTATGACCGTTTTTTACCCCGCCATTTAGGCAGCCATACGCCGTTTTCGGAGGAAGCATGCTGGGTATTTTCGTGTTTCTATAACCCACCGAACTCTGACATGGATTACAGGATCTTTTTCGTGCGCACTTGGTTTTGTGCTTGCGTGTACACACGGGGGTGTTCGGACACCGAGGAGAGTCTGCACACAAAGTTGACTCTGAGAAATAAATCTCTCGCCGAACGTGTGGAGGAACTCACGCTGACAGCGGCCAACTGGATACAAATCCAGCGCGCTACCAACTGAGCTACATCCCCCCCACCCCTAAACAGGGTCTGAAAAGGGAATTGGGGGGGAGGGGGGGGGGCTTAAAAGGGGATTCCACTTCACTTCAAACACTGGGATACCCTCTTTTTTCAAACTGGACTAAACTTGGTGACTAATTTCCAAATGATTATGCAGGGTATTGGGTAAGAACTACACGCACTCACCTGTTACCTCAGGGGGCTAAAACTCTGTTGTCAAGAAAAAGAAAAAGTGTGTTACTAGCAAATGAACTGAATTGGTGTGTGTATTTTCCCCTCTCCGAAGCAGCTACAACACCGTTTTGGTGTCAAATCATCAGATTTTGTTTCCATTTTTAGTCGGTCTCTGCACCATTGTAGTTGTTCTTGGCTCAATAAATTGTGATGAGTAACTATACATGTATTGTTGACTTTTCAGGTTGTGGACATGGGTGTTCAGATTGGAGCGAATGTGACTCTCAGCGCTCTTTGTGCACACTTAGACCGCCTACGCCCCTCCAGGCCTGGCTTTGCCTACTTTGAACAACTCGTTCAACATCTCAAACTTGTTGGGAACGTCCTTGTTAGAAATGTGAGTACTTTCTTTTGCTATTTGATGTCGATGATCTCTTACTTCTTACTGACCCCTCTCCTTTGAGATATTTGTGAAACTTTTTCTTTGGAAAAAGGGTTGGTTGGTGCATGGCTTATTCAGTTGGTTGGGCATGTGTCCATTTGTTAGTACATTGATTTCTTCATTGACTGGGTATAGGTTGTATGCTATTGAAAGACTTAATAGTTTGTGTTTTGTTTTTGTTTTTTTGTTTTGTTTGCTTTACGCCCAGCCGACCACGAAGGGCCATATCAGGGCGGTGCTGCTTTGACATATAACGTGCGCCACACACAAGACAGAAGTCGCAGCACAGGCTTCATGTCTCACCCAGTCACATTATTCTGACACCGGACCAACCAGTCCTAGCACTAACCCCATAATGCCAGACGCCAGGCGGAGCAGCCACTAGATTGCCAATTTTAAAGTCTTAGGTATGACCCGGCGGGGGTTCGAACCCACGACCTCCCGATCACGGGGCGGACGCCTTACCACTAGGCCAACCGTGCCGGTCGACTTAAGTGTTGATTTTTTCCCCTTATTCCATATTAGTATACAACACACAGCATGATGATAGGTGAGGCAGTGTGCCGGGGGAAACTAAAGCTGAAATAGATGATGTTCGGAAATAACTCTGTCGAGTTTGTATGGGTTAAATTGTAAGGGACAAATAAATGCACACAGCTCCTTGTCTATGTATTCCAGACACACCTCTTGCTAGTGATTGGCTCATGCAATGTTTGTCCCCTTAAAAGCAAGGGTATTCACTCTTTACAACCCATATTAACCTGACAGAGTTAGTTAAGAATTCGTCTACAGTGGAACCCCCCTTTATAAGACCTTCACAAATCTGAGAAGATCAGGCCTTACAAATGCAGGAGTCTTAAAATGGGGGTAAATTTACAGAGGATATGAAAAGGAAATCTGGGAAATGGGGGTAAATTTACAGAGGATATGAAAAGGAAATCTGAGAAATGGGGGTAAATTTACAGAGGATATGAAAAGGAAATCTGGGAAATGGGGGTAAATTTACAGAGGATATGAAATGGAAATCTGGGAAATGGGGGTAAATTTACAGAGGATATGAAAAGGAAATCTGGGAAATGGGGGTAAATTTACAGAGGATATGAAAAGGAAATCTGGGAAATGGGGGTAAATTTACAGAGGATATGAAAAGGAAGTCTGGGAAATGGGGGTAAATGAAAAGGAAATCTGGGAAATGGGGGTAAATTTACAGAGGATATGAAAAGGAAGTTTGGGAAATGGGGGTAAATGTACAGAGGATATGAAAAGGAAATCTGGGAAATGGGGGTAAATTTACAGAGGATATGAAAAGGAAATCTGGGAAATGGGGGTAAATTTACAGAGGATATGAAAAGGAAATCTGGGAAATGGGGGTCTTATAAGGGAGTTAGTCTGACATTATTATCTTAATGTTTATTCATGGTGTCAGACATATATCTGTTTTCAGTCAGGCAGCATAGGCGGTAACCTGTACTTGAAACACGCCCACCCTGACTTTCCCTCTGACGTCTTCACCATGCTGGAGGCTGCTGGGGCCACTGTCAGCCTGTATGGTCAGTGTGTGTTTGTGTCTGTCTGTCTGTCTGTCTGTCTGTCTGTCTGTCTGTCTGTCTGTCTGTCTGTCTGTTTGTGTGTACTTGTATGTGTATGTTTTGAATTTGAGTTTGTTTGGTAATAGAGAGACTAGAACAGGTTGTGTGTTGAGCTTTAGAGTGTGCATGCGGCTTGCTAAGGAGGTTGAGTCAGACTGTTTCTGTGTCTGTCTTTCTGTCTGTCTGCTTGCCTGTCCGCCTGTCTATCTGCATGCCTGTCGGTCTGTCTGCATGAAGGTTTACTTTAGTGGAGTATGCAAACAAATTCAATGTCACTGCTTCTTGTTTCACCACATTAGCCATTTTTCAAGGAGTTTCTAATATATACCATTTTGTACAGATTTTAAATGTGGGTTCAGATTCGTCAGGTGGGTCCGAGACTCGGGTGTCCCTGGTGGACCTGGTGACCTCAGTCCACATGCACGGCAAGGTCATCAAGTCCGTCTTTCTGCCGGCCCTTGATCGTCTGGACCATTACCGATCCTTCAAGGTCACCCCAAGGTCACAGGTGGGGTTCTTCATTATTGATTTTTTTGTACTGTCTGTGTCCCATTATTTTGTAGGCTGATTCATTGCAATGTTCAGAAATGTATCTGTTTCACATATTCATGGGTGGGATTCTTCCAGTATATGCTGGAAATCCGGATTCGTAATGTCTGTGGTGATGTTTTTTGTGTTAATTATACAAATCCTTCAGCGTCTGGGGGCCCCCAGACCCCCCCTTAAAATTCTTCAGGATTCATAACATTTTTCAGTCCCACCCATGCATATCCTTATAATAAATACATTGTGGATGGAGGTGTCGTAGCCAGCATACACATGCATTTTGCTAACTTGTATGACATATACATTTCTTAGCTGAGTCCATTAAATTACATATCTTATCCCAATTCACATATAGCAATTTACTTCAGTTTAGTGCTAGAACGCTGAACTACGCTTCACCCTGGTAAGGGGGGAAGTAATCCTAAAACAGAACGGCCTTGACGGTCACATGACAACGCCAGGTCAAGGCTACCTCCCTACATGCACTGCGCATGCATGCCCTCGCCGCCATCTTTTACTCATTCTACTTTTCAGCGATGACGTCTGAGGACGTGTTTTTGGATTACGCTCGGGCTATTGTTAGCCCACTGCTTCTTGGCAGTACTTACCCTGGTCACACTTTCTGGCTGAGATTTGGTGAGATTTTTCCAATTTTTCTTGTATTATTTGCTTTCGTTTGCCACGAGTTAGTCTTTGTTCACTTTCTACTTTCAAGACTAACGCCTGTATGGCAGACAGTGGTAAGAAGAAGCCTAGCACTAGACAGATAGTGACTACAGAGTCTCATTCTAAGAAAGAGGCAAAGAAAGCCAAGGTTTCTAAAAACCACAGTTAATGTTTTCGAGCCAGTTTCTCAGAATTCATTCACGGTAGAAATTGAGGACCCTGAAACAAGAATGTAAGGCAGCGCCGGTTAAGACTAGCAAGCGGCAGAGAAAGAGGATTTTTCAGCTATGTTTGCAGCTTTTCGTGAGCAAATGAGATGTATGTTTTCGTCAGAATTGCAATCGGCGAGCGCACTTTTGCTCTCCCTCCAGGCAGGAGCGGGAGAAGCTCGCTCACAGTCGAGGGTTAAGGCAACTCTGTCAGCCACTGTTACGTCGGCCGATGTTCACAGCTAACAACCTTCTGGTGAAGACGGAAGTTGGTCCTCTCACCATGCATCCAGTTCCGGTTTCGACAGCGACAATAAAGGTACTGTGACTGTCCCAAGGGAGATACGCACTGGCGTTCCCTACTTCCGCCCGACGCCGGGCAGGAAGCCGTCATAAGGCAGGAGATCTGCAAGGGTTACGACCAGCAGGGGCTTGCACTTAGATCGGGGACACGCACGTGCCGGTTTGCTCTATGGACGCAATATCGGCACAGCTGTCCAAACTTCCTCCACGGGAGAGGAAGCCATTACAAGGCGGGAGATCTGCAAGGGTTCCGACCCGCAGGGGCTTGCACTTAGATCGGGGACACGCACGTGAAGGTTTGCTCTATGGACGCAATATCGACACTGCGGTCCAAACTTCCTCCATGGGATAGGAAGCCGTTACAAGGCAAGAGATCTGCAAGGGTTACGACCAGCAGGGGCTTGCACTTAGATCGGGGACACGCACGTGCCGGTTTGCTCTATGGACGCAATATCGGCACAGCTGTCCAAACTTCCTCCACGGGAGACGAAGCCGTTACAAGGCGGGAGATCTGCAAGGGTTCCGACCCGCAGGGGCTTGCACTTAGATCGGGGACACGCACGTGCCTGTTTGCTCTATGGACGCAATATCGGCACAGCGGTCCAAACTTCCTCCACGGGATAGGAAGCCGTTACAAGGCAAGAGATCTGCAAGGGTTACGACCAGCAGGGGCTTGCACTTAGAACGGGGACACGCACGTGCCGGTTTGCTCTATGGACGCAATATCGGCACAGCGGTCCAAACTTCCTCCATGGGAGCGGAAGCCGTCACAAGACAGGAGATCTGCAATGGTTACGACCAGCAGGGGCCTGTACTTACAACGGAAGACACGCAAGTGCCGGTTTGCTTTACGGAAGCATCATCGGCACAGCGGTCCACACTTCCGTAGTATTCAATAGAGACGCTCTATCTCACTCCGTTTCCGGCCAGACTTCTTAGCCAAGAATCAGAAGTCAGGATAACCATCTTCGATGGTCTAAGTTATTCCTCTTTATAGGATTCTCGCCACAGGCAACCCAGTCTTCTGAATCTGACCAGTTAGATCACTATGCTCCTTCCGGTCTCATACAAGGAGTTAAGATCACAAACAAAAGCTACTCTTATTGTCTTTGAACACAAAGAGAGATAAGGACATAGCTAAGTTGGTGCTAAAATCAGGAAGATTATCTGAAGTCCTAGACTCCGCCTACTGGAGATCGGAGGATGTCTATCAACTATTACCTGCGCGACATTTCCAGTGCGCGGCAGGACGGTACCAAGGCGCTACCAGCTATGGTAGCAGCAGGGCAATTGTTGCCTAGCTCATAGGTGAGCACCCCACCACCTTAATTAGCAATCTGCTATATGTGAATTGGAATAAGATATGTAATTTAATCGAAAATTTTAATAATAAATTTTCATTTGATTAATATACTTACCCAATTCACATAGTAAAGTCCCTCCCGCCTACCCCGCTTTAGATCCCCTAAAAATAAGAGGGCGCTTCAAGCGAATGAATAAAAGATGGCGGCGAGAGCATGCATGCGCAGTGCATGTAGGGAGGTAGCCTTGACCTGGCGTTGTCATGTGACCGTCAAGGCCGTTCTATTTTTAGGGTTACTTTCCCCCTTACCAGGGTGAAGCGTAGTTCAGCGTTCTAGCACTAAACTGAAGTAAATTGCTATATGTGAATTGGGTAAGTATATTAATCAAATCCGATTTTGTGAATTAAAAAAAAAAGCACATGAATTTTGATATTTTTTTTGCTTAGTGCAACACACACTGCTTCATGGTGAGGCTTCCTCCTGTACAGTATGTGACTATGTTAAAGATGCATGTATGTAGGTTGACTCATTGATAATTGTTAAAATGACCATTTCATGTTTCTCAATCATGTGTTTGTTTGTTTCTTCCTTTCTTTCACTGACAGAATGCCCATGCCTATGTGAATGCAGCCGTCAAGATCAAA
Organism: Littorina saxatilis; assembly: GCF_037325665.1. Lineage (NCBI taxonomy): Eukaryota > Metazoa > Mollusca > Gastropoda > Littorinimorpha > Littorinidae > Littorina > Littorina saxatilis. The sequence continues at coordinate 19,962,814 of NC_090246.1, forward strand.
GTGACAGAGGACCACAAACAGATTCTAGGCAGACCAGCCCTAGTGTTTGGTGGGATTGATGACAAACTGGTAAGAAATATAAATACTGAAATGTTCTTTTGTACTTGCATTTACTAAAATGATATATATGTCTTCTTTGTTGCTAATATCCTCCTGTGTGTGTGGGGGGGGGTATGTGCATGTTTGTGCGTTTATTCATGCTTGAATGCATTCGTGTGTGTATGTGTGGGGGGGGGGGTTTGTGTATGTTTGTGCATTTATTCATGCTTGAATGCATTCGTGTGTGTGTGTGGGGGGGGGGTATGTGTATGTTTGTGCGTTTATTCATGCTTGAATGCATTCGTGTGTGTGGGGGGGGGTATGTGTATGTTTGTGCGTTTATTCATGCTTAAATGCATTCGTGTGTGTGGGGGAGGGGGGGGGTATGTGTATGTTTGTGCGTTTATTCATGCTTGAATGCATTCGTGTGTGTGTGTGGGGGGTATGTGTATGTTTGTGCGTTTATTCATGCTTGAAAGCATTCGTGTGTATGTGTGTGGGGGGGGGGGGGGGGGGTATGTGCATGTTTGGGTGTTTATTCATGCTTGAATGCATTCGTGTGTGTGTGTGTGTGGGCTTGTTGTGTGTGTTTTTGCTTATTTGAATGTGTGTGGGGGTTGTGGGGTGTTTTTTTGTGTGCTGAGGGTAAGTTTGAAGTGAAGAAAAGCATCTGGATGTGTGGCAGGTTATTTTTTTAATATTTCTCTTCAGATTCATGCCAACGCAACGGAACAATTTCTTACTGGAAAGGAGATTACCACTGCTGTGGTGCAAGGTATGAATAACTTACTGGACTTACAGGCTTGAATGGGAATTTGTTGTCTCAATGACTTGTTCACAATTTTTGCTTTGATCAAGTCACATCGGTCTCACTTAGACCCTTCTGCCGTGAGCAAGAGTTGAAAATATGAACGCATGTCTTTCTGGCCAAATAATAAAAAACTGACATTGTACTGTTCTTATTCATACTGTAGGGTTTCCCTAATCAGAAGTCATTCCTCGACAATGTTGCTTCCATGCCTTGGTCTTCGGTCATTTACACAAACTTTTTTTTATTTGACTGCTGAAAAAATCCAAAAACAGAGAGACTGCCTACGTTCCAAAATTCTGAATCAAATAACAAGAAAGGTAGGTTGTTGGAACGTTTGTTATTGACAAAACAATACATTCACAGATATTTCGACCCAACGGTCGAACAGACAAACAAATATTCACACAAAACTTCAGGAAGCCGAGCGAATGAATGAGGTTGTCATTCGCTCGGCTTCCTGATGAGTGGGTGAAAACTGATTCTATCAAAATAAGTTTTGTGTGAATATTTGTTTGTCTGTTCACTTAACACTTTCGCGACGGGACACTGATAAATCAGTAACAGCGCTGACACGCCCATGGACGGGACGCGCATTTTTCAGTAACAGCCATACAGGGTACACGACTCGTGATTGCTTCCCGGTTTTTGAAGCTTGCAGTAAATTGAGTTGTTTCCCTTGACACACTTTGCGTGCCCTTCCGCCATATGCAAAATTAGCCTGATTTGTGTGGTTTTTTCGAGAAAAAAAATGAATCGAAGGCGAGCCTTGTCACGGGAGGAGATTCTCCGGATGTTGGATCTTGAGGACCCTGTAGATCATGATTCCGACGTGTTGTTTTCGCCTCAAGAAAGCGATAATAGCAGTGATATTGAGGAAGAAACAGTCCTGTTCAGTGTTGCTAGTATGAGTCGGCAAACTACACGTGTTAGGGTGGTACTGCATGAATCTTCGAATGTGTAGTTGCAAGGGGGGCGTGGCAGCACTGATAACAATGGATGGCTGGAGCGTCCTAATCCTTTTGGAAATGTTCATAGGTGTACAGTTGGGACTTTGTTGTGAAAATGTGACTTATATTCAATATGGATTACCTAGACATCATCTGGTGAGTGTCACAGTTTTGTTTCATTTGAGTCAGGATGCTGTGAGTGAATGCGGGATTTGCTTGTTTTTTTCTTTGTACTGTCTCCTTATTTCTGTGTAGAATTTTAACAATATTTCAGCTAATTCATAGGTTTTACACCTTGTTTGGTTATAAAATTATTTATAATACTTTCTGTTAAAAAATAACTTTTAAAAAAGCAGTGGAAAAGAAAACACACACAAAAAAACGTTAAAAAACACAAATTATCCCCCTTTCACCCCCCCTTTGCTAAAACAAATCGCGTGACAAACTTATAAATAGCACGACTGAACTGGGCATCCATTTTTTAATTAGTACAAAAAATTTGGTGGTGATTGGACTTAATTCAAGCTTGCTAGACAGATTTCTTTACAGTTACTGATTTTTGGTAAGTTTCTTGGTGGCAACCTTGGGCAGGCAGGACGTTAACGCTGTGGCAGTGCTAGTCACAATAGTGTTAAAAGACCGTTGGGGGGAGTCTTAAATCGGGGTGTCTTAAAAGTGGGTTCCACTGTACTACTGTGATGATTGAATATGTGTTACAGAGGGTGTGGCCCTTCTGAAGTCAGAGCTGAACCCAACACCACGACCTGTGCTAGCTTCACCACTGTATCGCATTGACCTGGCCGCCAGCTTTCTCTACAAGGTTTGCATGCACTACAAATCTGGTTTTGTCTGGAAGGATCTGAGAAACAAAGGGACATAAGCGCTCTAAACACATATGACACATGCAACGAGAGTAAGTGAGAGTTTTTCAGAACCAATCTCCTTGGACGTGAGAGAATGACAAGCATTTAAATAAACCAGTGACTTTTATCCTTTTTGTGGGAAAAACATGCATCTGTTCTCCATCAGTGCTGATACAAAGCAATACTGGTTTCTATTCTGTGGCAAATAGACCAAGATGACAGTCGCACAGACAAACACGGACACTATTATACACAGACATACAGACACGCATGTGCATACAATCACACACACAGACATAAAGCAATACTGGTTTCTATTCTGTGGCAAATAGACCAAGATGACAGTCGCACAGACAAACACGGACACTATTATACACAGACATACAGACACGCATGTGCATACAATCACACACACAGACATACAGACACGCACACATGCATGTGCATACAATCACACACACAGACAAAATTGTTTTAGATAACCACTTTACATGGCAATCACTGTGAAAGAACTTTCCTAGTTCCCCCGCTCTTTCCCTGTATGTTCTTACACAAGTCGGTTGAAACGCATCCATCAAATGCGACTTAACAGTGCTTTGTGTTTTAGACACTGCTAGGTCTCGTCTCGCCCTCTGACCCCAAGCTGATGTCCGGTGCCGGCAGCCTGGAGCGCCCTCTGTCCTCAGCCATTCAGACCTTTCAGGAGAAGAAAGATGAGTGGCCCCTGAAACAACCCATGCCCAAGAAAACGGCCTTACTTCAGGTCAGTTGATAAGTTTTGATTTTTCCTGTTTGTTTGTTTGTTTGTGTCATACAGTTTTATCTTTCTCGCTCTTTGTTTAATGTGTGTGTTGTAGCAAGGACTACCCCCCGCGGGTTAGGGGGAGTCCCATATTGGTTGGGACGAGAAAGAATTTACCCGATGCTAACCAGCATGTCGTAAGAGGCGACTAACAGGTTCTGTTTCTCCTTTTACCCTTGTTAAGTGTTTCTTGTATAGAATATAGTCAATGTTTGTAAAGATTTTAGTCAAGCAGTATGTAAGAAATTTTACGTCCTTTGTACTGGAAACTTGCATTCTCCCAGTAAGGTCATATATTGTACTACGTTGCAAGCCCCTGGAGCAATTTTTTGATTAGTGCTTTTGTGAACAAGAAACAATTAACAAGTGGCTCTATCCCATCTCCCCCCTTTCCCCTATCCCATCCCCCCCCTTCCCCCGTCGCGATATAACCTTGAATGGTTGAAAACGACGTTAAACACCAAATAAAGAAAGAAAGAAAGAAAGAAAGCAAGGACTAGCTTGTAGGAAAGGACCATATGGACCTAACGCTATTATCTTTCTGCAATAAAGATTTTGATTTCAAGTTTGAGTGTAGTAGAAAGTTCTGCGACAGAAATATGCACATTTCTACACACAGAAAGAGATGATAAGCTATATCCTGTATCAAGTGTCAAAATCCCAATCCGCTTAGTCATTGTTGATACAGTACTTGCTCTTCCTTTCACCGCTTGATGCTGCGTAAATTAAGTGTTGACCATGTGTTTCTTGTGACTTGCCCGGTGCTGGATTCATCTCTCACGGGCTTGATTGAAATGATTTTTGCAAACATAAGAGTTCAAAAAGGTGACAAAAGTCAGCATCATCTGTCCTGATTCAGTTGTCACCTTCTGGTTGTCGCCTGCCTGTTAATTACATGTTCAATTTATAAGTAGATAATATATTATTTAAGTCATATCATTATTTTATGATGGTTTTCAGACAAGCGGCGAAGCGATCTTTGTGAATGACATGCCGAGATTTCAACACGAGCTGTGTGCGGCCTTTGTCCAGTCCACTGTTGCCCGTGCTCGCGTCCAGTCAGTCGACCCCTCCCCAGCCCTGGTGAGCACTTTTACAATGCTGATATGAAACTTTTTGAAGAAATGATTTTTGACTCACATGCGAAGCAAAAGTGAGTCTATGTACTCACCCGAGTCGTCCGTCCGTCCGGAAAACTTTAACGTTGGATTTTCTTGGACACTATTAAGTCTATCAACACCTGATGTGGCCTGATGGTGTATGGTTACAAGATCTCAAAAAACATGTGTGGCAACTTGACCTCACTTCAAGTTCAAGGTCACAGGGGCCGTAATTGTTGTCTTAAAAACGACCGTTTTTCACATTTTCGCATTTTTTTCTGAAGTTATCGAGAATGGCAACCTTAGCTATGTATGCTATACAGGGCAATGTAAGCCCTATCTTTGGACACCAGTTTGGTTGACCTTGCTTCAAGGTCAAGGTCGCAAGGGTCCTTTAAAGTTGGATTGTATACATATTTTGAAGTGACCTTGACCCTGAACTATGGAAGATAACTGTTTCAAACTTAAAAATTATGTGGGGCACATGTTATGCTTTCATCATGAGACACATTTGGTCACATATGATCAAGGTCAAGGTCACTTTGACCCTTATGAAATGTGACCAAAATAAGGTAGTGAACCACTAAAAGTGACCATATCTCATGATAGAAAGAGCCAATAAGCACCATTGTACTTCCTATGTCTTGAATTAACAGCTTTGTGTTGCATGACCTTGGATGACCTTGACCTGGGGTCAAGGTCACATGTATTTTGGTAGGAAAAATGTGTAAAGCAGTTCTTAGTGTATGATGTCATTGCTAGGTTTAGTTATTTGACCTTGACCCTGAAGGTCAAGGTCATGTCAAGGTCAAGCATGTGAGTCGTATGGGCTTTGCCCTTGTTTTAGAAAAACTAGTGTGTTTTTTTATTTAAAGAAATTAATTCATACAAAATTGCCACTCTGCTCAAAGAAGTCGCATTTAATTGTTGATTTTTAGTATGTATCCAAGTGGAGTGAGGGGGGGGGGGGGGAGTGTCTGTAAAGTCACTAAACAATCTGTGGATCTGTTTTTTTCCAGGAGATTCCAGGAGTGGAGCGTTACCTGTCATCCAGTGATATCACAGCACCAGGACGGAACATTCTATCTCCGTGGTTCCCCTTAGCCAGAATGGAAGACGAAGAGGTGTTCAGACTTTTATTTATTTTTCATCCTCTCTCAGTCTTTGAGTAGTACCTGTAAAATGAGGCATCTCTGATCAGTAAAGGACATCTTCTGATGCCCATCAGTCTTCTGCTTATTCTCGTTTTGCTGACACACTTGGAGATCAGTTCTCAAGATATGAGACATCAGCCTCGTATGCGGAAGGTCGCGGGTTCGAATCCCGGCCGCTCCTGGTGGGTTAAGGGTGGAGATTGTTTCGATCTTCCAGGTCAAATTATGTTGAGACCTGCTAGTGCCTTATCCCTGTTTGTGTGTACACGCAACGCAAGCACAAGACCAAGTGCGCATGGAGAAGATCCTGTAATCTATGTCAGAGTTCGCTGGGTTATAGAAACGTGAAAATACCCAGCATGCTTCCTCCGAAAGCGGCGTATGGCTGCCTGAATGGCGGGGTAAAAACGGCTATACATGTGAAAACCCACTCCTGCAAAAAACATGAGTGAATGTGGGAGTTTCAGCCCATGAACAAAGAAGAAGAAGAAGAAGTTCGCAAGATGAAATTCCTCCACAGACCCGTGCAGTTGAAGGGTGATGGGGGTTGGGCTGTTGTTGCCCGTCAGTATAACTTGATTAAAGTGTAACTGTCATGAACAGGCACCTGCTGTGTCCACTCGCCATTGTTTGTCCAAGATTTTGTTTCCGAGTCAGTATTATTTAAATGATACGTACCTTAGAAGTTAAAACATAGTACATTTCCTCCATGAGCAGTCGCATTCATATCTTTCATGCCAGAATTTGTGTCACTGTCATCTTTTTCTCGCAGTTGCTGTCATCGGGAAAGATCGACTATGCCGGCCAGCCCATAGGAATTATTCTTGCAGGTAAGTGTTTTGTCTCAATTCTGTGTATTAGATAAGAATGTCAGTAGTTTTCCCCGAAAGTAAGTTTTTGGACTATCAATAATTTTGACCAGCTAACACACAGAGGCTTTTTGTTAATACTGACAGTGTGTTGTTTCAGGAACCGTGTGAGCTTGAACTGGCTTCATGTGGTTGTGTTTACAAAGGGATTACAAGCACAGTTAGAAACAAAGAGAATTGCAGTCAAGAAAGTTGTTTGCATCTTTGTGTGTGTGACTCGTGTGCTTGTTTATACTGCTGATCAAATTGGTAAGTTCACAGCCTGCTGTGGAGTCGCACAAAAAGACAGCACAAGTGCTATACCAACTTATGGCTTTTGAAGCTAAAATACTTAAAACTTAAGTTCCAACGTCAGTCTTTCATTGGCGTGATTTAAATTTTGCCTGGTTTTTCTTTTTCCTCTGTGACCTGCCATGGTAATGCCATTTGTTGGCATACTGCCGAATTAACCTTGTGGACATGTCGCCACACACTGAGAGAAGAGCGACCGTTTGAGATTCATTCAGTGGGACTGTGAATCAAGTTACTGCACACTTTTCCTACAGATATTTACAGACGCAAGAAGCTCAAAACAAGCGTTGTGCAAAATGTTTACTCATCTACTAGCTAGTCTTGCTCAGATTCTCAACAACACATTTTTATACTGGAACCCCCCCTTTCAAGGGGGTCGGCCCGCTATTGCGCGGGGCCGCTATTGCGCGGGGCCGCTATTGCGCGAATCTTTAGGGTTAGGGTTAGGATTAGGGTTAGGGTTAGATTCGCGCAATAGCGGACCCGCGCAATAGCGGCCCAGCCCCCTTTCAAGACCTAAAAAAATCTGAAAAAATCGGGTCTTACAAAGGAGGCAGTTTGAAATGGGGGTAATTTTACAGAGGTTTTGAACAGAAAGTCTGAGAAAACAGGGTCTTAAAAAGGAGGCAGTTTGAAATGGGGGTAATTTTACAGAGGTTTTGAACAGAAAGTCTGAGAAAACAGGGTCTTAAAAAGGAGGCAGTTTGAAATGGGGGTAATTTTACAGAGGTTTTGAACAGAAAGTCTGAGAAAACAGGGTCTTAAAAAGGAGGCAGTTTGAAATGGGGGTAATTTTACAGAGGTTTTGAACAGAAAGTCTGAGAAAACAGGGTCTTAAAAAGGAGGCAGTTTGAATGGGGGTAATTTTACAGAGGTTTTGAACAGAAAGTCTGAGAAAACAGGGTCTTAAAAAGGAGGCAGTTTGAAATGGGGGTAATTTTACAGAGGTTTTGAACAGAAAGTCTGGGAAAACAGGGTCTTAAAAAGGAGGCAGTTTGAAATGGGGGTAATTTTACAGAGGTTTTGAACAGAAAGTCTGAGAAAACAGGGTCTTAAAAAGGAGGCAGTTTGAAATGGGGGTAATTTTACAGAGGTTTTGAACAGAAAGTCTGAGAAAACAGGGTCTTAAAAAGGAGGCAGTTTGAAATGGGGGTAATTTTACAGAGGTTATAAACAGAAAGTCTGAGAAAACAAGGTCTTAAAAAGGAGGGAGTCTCAAATTGGAGGGTCTTCTTCTCTTCTTTTCGATCGCCGATCACACTTGGAGTCCAGATCTTGAGATATAATTAGTGGTCCTCTGCAGCGAAGCCACTGGCCCGTACAGCTTGTTGTGCAGGGACTCCGGCAATGGCCAGATTTCCTCTCTCAGCACCTGGTGGTTCCTGCAGTCTCGTAGGATGTGGGCCGTGTCCTGCTCTGCTTCTCCACAAGAACACATGGGGGAGGGCACAACATGCAGCTTCTTGTGGAGATGCTGGTTAAGTCTGTTGTGTCCCGTTCTCAGGCGGAAGATGACCACCTGCTGTGGTCTGGATAGCAGGTGGTAGCTGTCCTGTGGCTGAGGCGTCCTGTGCAGAGAAAGGAGGGCCTTAATAGGCGGGTTCCACTGTATGTACCTTGTGTTTATGCCTTTAGAGACCCAGCAGTTGGCAGACCTGGCAGCCCAGAAGGTGGTGGTGAAGTACACAGATGTGGAGGAACCTGTCCTTGGCATCCGTCAGGGCATCGCCGCTAATAGCTTCAACACTTGTGACATCAAACCTGTAGTCCGTGGCAACCCAGATGGTAATATAGCCGTTCATTGCATTCCTAATTTTCTTTTTCTTTTTCTTTTTCTATTTGCCTGCTTGCTTGTTTGTTTGTTGGATAGTTTGAAGATTATCCTGTACATCTGCTGTTTTACTGAACATGCAGCTGTAGATTCATTAATGGTATACGATACCGATCATGCTCAGCCTAGCGGTGACCTTACGCATAGTTTTCTCCTGCTCATATGACGCAGTCGCCGAGACAAACTTCGTTTGATGTGCAGACGAAGCGACATAATATTTACTTGACTTTCGCTTTTGACATCAGTGGTTTTACTTTGGAAGAGGGAATTAGAAGAGATCTCTTGGTCTTTTTTAATCGGCGTTGTTTGTCTTTCGGTGGTGTAAAAGAATAGGTTTGTTTTGTTTCTTGTCACACTGTGTGGCGTATGTTAGAGTTGATCGTTGGAGCACGAAGGTGTGGTTGTTAAACGTTGCAATTTATCTTTCAAGGACTAACAATGCAGATAACATCAACTGTCAAACTGGTGTGAGCATCTTCTTCAGGTTTATGTCAATTGTCAACAGCCTCACACATGCAGGGGTAGCGCTCATTGCAACATTTTGCATAAATATTGCATTTTTCAGGTGTTCTATGCATTTTAGCCGTATGTTTGGCTCAAGTTCAATTCACTCAAAACCCCTGACATGTCATTACATTTAGTCAAGTTTTGACTAAATATTTTAACATCGAGGGGGAATCGAAACGAGGGTCGTGGTGTATGTGCGTGTGTGTGTGTGTGTGTGTGTGTGTGTGTCTGTGTGTGTGTGTGTGTAGAGCGATTCAGACTAAACTACTGGACCGATCTTTATGAAATTTGACATGAGAGTTCCTGGGTATGAAATCCCCGAACGTTTTTTTCATTTTTTTGATAAATGTCTTTGATGACGTCATATCCGGCTTTTCGTGAAAGTTGAGGCGGCACTGTCACGCCCTCATTTTTCAACCAAATTGGTTCAAATTTTGGTCAAGTAATCTTCGACGAAGCCCGGGGTTCGGTATTGCATTTCAGCTTGGTGGCTTAAAAATTAATTAATGACTTTGGTCATTAAAAATCGGAAAATTGTAAAAAAAAATAAAAATTTATAAAACGATCCAAATTTACGTTTATCTTATTCTCCATCATTTGCTGATTCCAAAAACATATAAATATGTTATATTCGGATTAAAAACAAGCTCTGAAAATTAAATATATAAAAATTATTATCAAAATTAAATTGTCCAAATCAATTTAAAAACACTTTCATCTTATTCCTTGTCGGTTCCTGATTCCAAAAACATATAGATATGATATGTTTGGATTAAAAACACGCTCAGAAAGTTAAAACAAAGAGAGGTACAGAAAAGCGTGCTATCCTTCTTAGCGCAACTACTACCCCGCTCTTCTTGTCAATTTCACTGCCTTTGCCATGAGCGGTGGCCTGACGATGCTACGAGTAAAATGGCATTGCGTTCAGTTTCATTCTGTGAGTTCGACAGCTACTTGACTAAATATTGTATTTTCGCCTTACGCGACTTGTTTTATAGTGTGTAGATATGAATACAGTTGAACCCCCATTTTAAGACCCCTCAATTTTAAGACCCCTCAATTTTAAGACTTCCTCCCGTTTAAGACCCTGTTTTCTGAGACTTTCTGTTCATGACCTCTGTAAATTTACCCCCATTGAAAGACTCCCTCCTTCTTAAGACCTGATTTTCTCAGATTTCTTGAGGTTGTTTGTTTGTTTGTTCGTTCATGGGCTGAAACTCCCACGGCTTTTACGTGTATGACCGTTTTTACCCCGCCATTTAGGCAGCCATACACCGCTTTCGGAGGAAGCATGCTGGGTATTTTCGTGTTTCTATAACCCACCGAACTCTGACATGGATTACAGGATCTTTTTCGTGCGCACTTGGTCTTGTGCTTGCGTGTACACACGGGGGTGTTCGGACACCGAGGAGAGTCTGCACACAAATTTGACTCTGAGAAATAAATCTCTCGCAGAACGTGGGGACGAACTCACACTGACAGCGGCCAACTGGATACAAATCCAGCGCGCTACCGACTGAGCTACATCCCCGCCCTGGGAGGTCTTAAAAGGGGGGATCCATTATATAGTCAGTCAGCTGTTGTAGCAAATAAGATGACTATAAGGCCAAAAAAAAAAAAAAGGTCTGTTTACGGTAACCCGACCGACCCTAGTTTTTTCGCGCGACCCTAGACTTTTTTTTGGGCATTTGGGGGGGAAAAAAAAAACTTGTTTTTTTGGCAAAATAACGTAAAAATATGGTTTTTTAGAAAAAAAAATTAAAAAAAAAGAATCCCGACCTACCGACCCTATTTTTTGGGCCTATGTTACCGTAAACAGACCTTTTTTTTTTTTTGGCCTAAACTAAAACAAACTTTTCTTGTGTCACAGATGCCTTGAAAGAGGCACAGCATACACTTGAGGGTGAAGTGAGCATGGGTACTCAGTACCACTTCTACATGGAAAACCAGGTACTGTTTATATGTGAATGTGTGGCTTATGTGCTTGTTTAGACTTCTGGTCTTCTTCTTCTTCGTCGTTCACTTTCTCCATCATTTTGTGATTTGCGTGATGCAGCGCTTTTTGGCACCCAGGGGGTCCCGCATCTCCGGCTTCGGCCATGGACGTTGATCAGGGGTCCCTCCCCTAGACCAATTGCCTTTCTGGGCTGTTGAGCTTGGTCTGCCCGTGGTTCTATTTCGGAGTTTTCCTTCTCCTAGACTGGTTACCTACCATGGTTGTCGAGTCCAGTCTACCCGTTTGGAGGTTGCTGAGATGACCGCTTGTGTCCTTGGGCCTCTGTGCCGTCACACCGGTACTGTCCAGCACATCCCCGTCTTCACCAGAGCCCCGTTAGCCAGCAACCAACCCGTCCGCCATGGGAGAACCCTACCGGTATACTTCTTACAATGAAAAACACCCCCACGTTTTAGGGACAGTGAAATTTCAGCGATTTTCTTCCGACGGCATAGCTTGGTTCTGTTTCACCACCATACCACGATGAGGAGGGGATGGTCTTTATGGTGGAGACTTCTGGTCAAATTGGTAACTTTACTGGACTTGCAACCTGCTGTTAAGAATTAACTGGTATTGGACGGTTTTATTATGAACAAAACAAAACATTTACAAATCTGTAAATCTGTGAAAACAAGGTCTTAAAATAGAGTCTTGTGGTGGGGCCGGTTCCATTGAACCATGGATTTGTGTGTGTGCATGTGTTTCAAATTGTCAGGAAGGGATGGATGGAGGGGGGGGGGGGGGGGTATAGTCAATAACATTTACATAATTCAGCTGTCTAATTACCTTGGTACCCCCCGCGGTTTAGGGGGAAGAATTTACCCGATGCTCCCCAGCATGTCGTAAGAGGCGACTAACGGATTCTGTTTCTCCTTTTACCCTTAAGTGTTTCTTGTATAGAATATAGTCAATTTTTGTAAAGATTTCAGTCAAGCCGTATGTAAGAAATGTTAAGTCCTTTGTACTGGAAACTTGCATTCTCCCAGTAAGGTCATATATTGTACTACGTTGTAAGCCCCTGGAGCAATTTTTTGATTAGTGCTTTTGTGAACAAGAAACAATTAACAAGTGGCTCTATCCCATCCCCCCCCCCCCCCCCCCCCCCCCCCCCTTTCCCCATCGCGATATAACCTTGAACGGTTGAAAACAACGTTAAACACCAAATAAAGTAAAGAAAGAATTACCTTGTTACGAAACACAGCTTTTTCTCTGCCTGACAAACAGTGACACCCCCTCCCCCCTTTTAAGACGCTGATTTCTAAGAATTTTTGTTCATAACCTCTGTAGATTTACCCCCATTATAAGATTCCCTCCTTCTTAAGACCTGATTTTCTCAGACTTTTGGAGGTCTTAAAAGGCAGGTTCCACTGTATTTTTGTCACAACGTGCAGGTGTCGCTGTGCGTGCCATCAGAGGATGGGGTGGACCTGTACTCCTCCACACAGAACCTGGACCAGGTTCAGGCAGCAGTAGCCACAGTTCTGGGCAAGACTGATAACTTGTCAGTGATTTTTACCTCTAGCTTGCTAGCTGTTTTATTGAAAACTTCTTTCTTTATGTGTGTGTGTGTGAGTGCGATCCCTCTTTCTCTCTTTTTACATTTAGTCAAGCTTTGACTAAATGTTTTAACATAGAGGGGGAATCGAGACGAGGGTCGTGGTGTGTGTGTGTGTGTGTGTGTGTGTGTGTGTGTGTGTGTGTGTGTGTGTGTGTGTGTGTGTGTGTGTGTGTGTGTGTGTAGAGCGATTCAGAGTAAACTACTGGACCGATCTTTATGAAATTTTACATGAGAGTTCCTGGGTATGATATCCCCAGACGTTTTTTTTCATTTTTTGGATAAATGTCTTTGATGACATCATATCCGGCTTTTTGTAAAAGTTGAGGCGGCACTGTCACACCCTCATTTTTCAATACAATTAATTGAAATTTTGGCCAAGCAATCTTCGACGAAGGCCAGACTTAGGTATTGCATTTCAGCTTGGAGGCTTAACAATTAATTAATGACTTTGGTCATTAAAAATCTGAAAATTGTAATTAAAATTATTTTTTTATAAAACGATCCAAATTTACGTTCATTTTATTCTTCATCATTTTCTGATTCCAAAAACATATAAATATGTTATATTCGGATTAAAAACAGGCTCTGAAAAGTAAAAATATAAAAATTATGATTAAAATAACATTTCCGAAATCGATTTAAAAACAATTTCATCTTACTCCTTGTCGGTTCCTGATTCCAAAAACATATAGATATGATATGTTTGGATTAAAAACACGCTCAGAAAGTTCAAACGAAGAGAGGTACAGAAAAGCGTGATATGCAGCACAGCACAACCACTACCGCGCTAAACAGGCTTGTCAATTTCACTGCCTTTTGCACGAGCGGCGGACTACGGTCATTGTGAAAAAAATGCAGTGCGTACAGTTACATTCTGTGAGTTCCACAGCTTGACTAAATGTAGTAATTTCGCCTTACGCGACTTGTTTTTCTCTCTCTCTCTCCCTCCCTCTCTCTCCCTCCCTCTCTCTCCCTCCCTTTCTCTCTTTCTCCTCTTCTGTCTCTCTCTCTTCCTCTGTAAGTGTCTGTGTGTTTGTGTGTGCGCGATCTCTCTTTCTCTCTTTTTTTTCTCTCTCTCCCTCCCCCCTCCCCTCCCTCTCTCTCTCCCTCTTTTTCCTCCTCTGACTCCCTCTACCTCTCTCTCTCTTCCTCTGTATGTGGGCGTGTGTGTGTGTGTGTGTTCAATGACAGATTGTAAGAAAAAGCCAAGCCTTAAATCTTTTTCCTTGTTAAGTTCAGTTCAGTTCTCTCTCTCTCTCTCTCTCTCTCTCTCTCTCTCTCTCTCTCTCTCTCTCTCTCTCTCTCTCTCTCTCTCTCTCTCTCTCTCTCTCTCTCTCTCTCTCTCTCTCTCTCTCTCTCTCTCTCTCTTATGTGAGTGTATCTATATCAGTTTGTAATTATGTGAAGACTTTCTGTGTATTTGGCCTGATCAGTATAAGACAGAAATTATAGTGACCTCAGCTGAGTTACTTCAGTAAATACAAATCTTTTAACTTTACCATTGCAGCGTCAACATGCACGTGCCTCGACTGGGAGGGGGCTTTGGAGGAAAAGCTACGACCTCCATCTTCCCTGCCAGTGGTGCTGCCCTGGCCGCTACCTGTACTGGCAGGTAACTCTCTTCACAATACCAAGGACCCTCCCCCCTTGTGAGATGCCCAGGATATGGGCACCGCCCTCATAAAGCTTGCCCTAGAAAAGTTGAGATCTCTAATATAATTATTATGTCCCTCCCCCACGATCAGACATCATGTTATGGAACTACCTTTATCTTCTCAGATTCTCTGTAAATCGGCCCCCATTCAAGACATGATTTTCTCCTAGTTTTTCAGGTCTTAAAAGTGTACTTTTGTTTGAGATTTTTTTGAGAAATAGAGTGTGGTCTTACCAAAACCAGAGGTGCTATACGACGAGGAAGTGATGCCTTCAGTTTGCCTCGCTGAAGTTTTTTTGAAGTGGTCCAAAAATGACACGATGTATTTCAGACAGCTGCATGCTGTTCTGCATGATAAGGGTTCTAGTGGGTTCTTTACCAGAAGAAAATGAAGGTCTGAAGTAAGAGTGCTGATCTTCCCATGGAATTGGTAGCTCGAAACAATTTTGGTCAGTTTTCATACTCCACAGGCACCTTATATATTACATAGTCTTATATCAATATGCCTGGTAAGTACATTAGTTGGTTGATCATTGGCCAACTGAGGACTTATTTGGTTGATCTACTGGCTGCGTATGTGTTGACTAGCTAACAAACTTGTTCTTTCCATCAGTATTACAGTGGAACCCCCCTTTTAAGACCCCCCAATTTAAGGCCCTGTTTTCTCAGACTTTCTGTTCATGACCTCTGTAAATTCACCCCCATTGTAAGACTCCCTCCTTTTTAAGACCTGATTTTCCCAGATTTTTGGAGGTCTTAAAATGGGGGTTCCACTGTATTTTGTTTCGTGTGGAACCAGCATGGTAATTTTTGTGCTCTTTTTCAGGCCTGTGAGAATGAGCCTGTCTCTTGCAGCCAACATGGCCTTGGCTGGAAAACGCTTTCCTGTGCTGGCCAAGTATAAGGTACATGCTCACATATGTTGTAGGGTCTGGCAGCCTTTGTGTCTGTTTGTCTGTCTGTCTGTTTATCTGTCTGTTGGTCAGTCTGTCAGTCAGTCTGTCAGTCTGTTTGTCGGCTTCTGTGTCTTTTCGTTAGATTCTATGTCTGTCTGTCTGTCAGTCTGTTTGTCGGCTTCTGTGTCTTTTCGTTAGATTCTATGTCTGTCTGTCTGCCTGTCTGTCAGTCTGTTTGTCGGCTTCTGTGTCTTTTCGTTAGATTCTATGTCTGTCTGTCTGCCTGTCTGTCAGTCTGTTTGTCGGCTTCTGTGTCTTTTCGTTAGATTCTATGTCTGTCTGTCTGCCTGTCTGTCAGTCTGTTTGTCGGCTTCTGTGTCTTTTCGTTAGATTCTATGTCTGTCTGTTTATCTCTCTGTCTGTCTGTTTGTCAATCTGTCTGTTGGTCTGTTTGTCAGTTTTTGTGTCTTTCTGTTGGTTTCTATGTCTGTCTGTCTGCCTGTCTGTTGGTCGGTCAGTCTGTCGGTCTGTTTATCTGTCTGTCTGTCTGTCTGTCAGTCAGTCTGTTGGTCTATTTGTCAGTTTCTGTGTCTTTCCGTTGGTTTCTATGTCTGTCTGTCTGCCTGTCTGTTGGTCGGTCAGTCTGTCGGTCTGTTTATCTGTCTGTCTGTCTGTCTGTCAGTCAGTCTGTTGGTCTATTTGTCAGTTTCTGTGTCTTTCCGTTGGTTTCTATGTCTGTCTGTCTGCCTGACTGTTGGTCAGTCTGTCTGTTGGTCAGTCTGTCGGTCTGTTTGTCAGTTTCTGTATCTATGCAACTGCGTCACTTATTGTCTATATATTTTGGTGGAATCAATGGTTCCATGATTTGATGCATATAACTGTCAGATTCGTCACCAACTTGTCATCAAGAATTGTAACTTAGGCCACACACAAAAATAGTCTGTTTACGGTATCCCGACCGACCCTATTTTTTCGCGCGACCCTAATTTAAAAAAATTAAACAATTAAAAAGTCTTCGTTTTTTGTCAGATAACTTAAAAATATGGTTTTTGGGAGAAAAACAAAATAAATCCCGACCTACCGACCCTATTTTTTTTGCCTATGTTATCGTAAACAGATTTTTTTTTTTTTTGCCTTATCAGATGCTGTACATGATGCAGTAAAGGAGTGCTGACTGCTGTTACGGTAGAGAAAAGTAATGAAGCAGGAGAGTTTTTTAAAGAATAAAGTTCAGCACATGCCCCGTAGCTCAGTCAGCAGTGCGCTTTCTGACCAGGTCGTTGCTAACATGATGGGATCGAACCCAAGTAGAACGAGAATTTCTCTGTACTTCCCAGAGTCCACTTTCAGTGCAGATTCCAAACTGTAAGCATCTTACCATCCGCAAAGTGTAAATACATGCACCAGAATGAATGCACACCTAACAGATCCCAAGTTTCCAGCAAAATTCTAGGGACTGCCAAAAGAAGAAGAAAATCAAGTCATGGAAGGTTTCCAGGAGTGATAAATCAGCTCGTTAAGTTTGCTTGTAACTTTATACCAGTATTTTCATGTATTGATTTGTGCATCATAAAAAGGACTAGACATAGAGCTACACAATTTCAGGTTGGCTACACAGATGAGGGCAAGCTGCAGGTGGTGATGGTTGACATCTACATGGACGGAGGATTTACTTTCTCCAACAACGCCATGCTCAACGAAGTCCTGGTGCACATGGATCATGGTTGGTACTGTAGTTGCCAGGAGTACCCTATTGTACATACCACCTACAAGGCAGTACAGCGTATTAGCTGCAGCCTTCAATTTTAAATGTCATGGCCGATCAGTCTTTAAAGTTACCCACAACGGCAGCCCTGACTTTTTTAACCATCTAAAGTCAGGGTCACACCCGGGAACATGCCCCTGATGGTCTTACCGTGAGGGCGTGAAAAAAACTTATCATCCGCAGAAACTGTGACCTAGTTATGAGACATATGCCCACAAAAAACAGCTACCAAATCCCACAAACGTGGATATCTTTACTCAGTGTCATTGTGTATTGTGCTATATTTGCAGGTTACTATGTACCCGCCTGGAAGCTGACCCCCTTCAACGTAAGGACCAACACACCAACTAATGTGGCCTGCAGAAGTCCAGGTCAGTGAACTGCATATCCGTCTGTCTGCCTGTCTGTGTCAATCTGTCTGTATGGGCCTCCGTGTCTGTATCGGAGTCTGTGTGAAATGGAGTGTTCTTTGTGTATGTATCTGTCGGGATGAATGTTTACTGTCCCAATATCAGATTCCTGAAAAAAATTCCTAGCAAATTACTCTTGTCCGTTTTAATTGTTTTTATTTTTTATAATTTATTTTTTTATTGCAGTGGAAGAGTTAAATATGCACCCCTTTTAAAACAATGATGCAAACACGCATGGCCCCTGATGAGCGGAAGCACTTGATCATGGCAGCAGGGAAAAGTAAGCTTTTATAAGCTTGTCATCTAAAGAAAAGGGCATCATATCTAGCGGTCACTGCATAACGTACACACAGGAGCTCACTGAGACGCCATGATCAATTACCTTGGCTCATCATCAGCAGTGTGTGTTTGCCTCACTGTTTGCAAGGGGCACAACTCTCCCACAGCCAATGCAAAAAACTTCTTAGGTATTTCTGAACATCGTCTATCAGCATATGGATAAGAGTCTCAACACATCATCTTCTCATAAAAATTGCTAAGAATCAAAAAACAAAAATGGTAAGGTACTAGAAAATTTTAATTTTAAACAAAGCCAGACTTTTACGAGTACATCAACTAAATGGTCTTTACAGTGGACAGACAGACGATCAAATGAACGAAGTGAAAACTTATATGAGAACTTTTATCTATCTGTTTTTGGATTCATAAAAAAATTGCTGTTATGCTTTACACGTTGCTGACAGGTCCGGTTCCAGCGCTGCTGATCATAGAGACGGTACTGGAGCATGTGGCCAAGAGTCTCAACAAACACCCCGTCATGGTCAAGGAGGTCAACCTCTACGAAAAACATCAGGTAAAGCAACTACAGTGGTACCTGTGATGCGAGGCCCCTGCAGTGAGAGGACACCACCCATGAAAGGACACCTTCTGCTGTCCCTTTGTCTACTGTCTCCACCAAAATGACAAGTCACTTGCAGTTTATGGACATTTTTTGGCGGGTCCACAAGTGTAAAAAATTAAATTCCTGATCAGAAGATTAGATTCCATGTATTCTTTGATATGTTGGCTGTCCTCTTGACTTGCACACTCTGACTGACTCTCGCGTCAGACTCAATTAGTCTAAGTCTTGAAATATGAACACCCATTTCTTTTAAATGTGTGCGTCATTTGTGAGTTATTTCTAAATCATTGGCTGAATCTGCCTTTGATCCGTTTGCGTTCATCTAAGCATTGTTAACAAAATCCATCAAGAAAACGTTCAATATAAAATAGAAACGCAGTCTAGAATACTGGATATAAAATGTTGAATTATGAGAATCACGCATCCCATGTCATCATTCCACTAGTCTGTAGCATTCTAGTGAATGTATAGCTTTGGCTAATGGATAAAGATGTGTTTTATTCTCTAACAGACGGACCTGGGGGGTCATGTACTGACGTACTGCACCATGAGGGAGGTGTGGTCACGGCTGAAGGCACAGGCTGAAGTTGACGCTCGCATTGCTGAAATACAGACTTTCAACGAGGTGGGAATGATTATAGGAAAATAGGTAAAAGTCAAGTGACAAGACATGAAGGCAATAGTCTCCTGTCCGCCCAGCCAACCTTCCCCTTGACCCTGCATGTGACCTCGATGGTTGATGCCCCCGCAAGGGGCACGGTACTCTCTAAGCACCGAAAACCTCAAAGAGAGATAACTGGCGGAAACCTTCCTATTGTAGTCTCCTGTCCGCCCAGCCGACCTTCCCTTGACCCTGCTTGTGACCTCGATGTTTGATGCCCCCTCAAGGGGCACGGTACTCTGTAAGCACCCAAAACCTCAAAGAGATAACTGGCGGAAACCTTCCTATTGACTAGGTGCTTGTAATGCCTGTAGCAATTCCTTCTCAGAGAAATTTCAATTTAGTGGAACTCTCTTTAAGACCATTTTCTGTTCATAACCTCTGTAAATTTACCCCCATTTTGAGACACCCTCCTTTTATGATTTTCTCAGATTTTTCGATGTCTTAAAAGGAGGGTTCCACTGTATTTCAAGCCTGTGATGAGGTCTTGGAGGAGGATGTTTTATGCTTTCATGTTCTTTGTTTTCTTCTGTACTGCTCTCTGCTTTGCTATGCTCTAATTTATTTATTTTTTATTTTTTTATTTATTTTTTTTGCCAAGCACATCATTGTGGGGCTTTTAATCAATAGCGTGCATCCGTCTACAATGTATCATCATTTTCTTCTGGTCTGTCTTCTTGTCTAGTTCTGACATGTATGTATTATTTAACTTGAAACCTTTAAGAATAAGAATAAGAATACTTTATTATCTCAAAGAGAAATTCAGGCGTGGTACATAACAATAATACAAACAGGACATTGTTTTTACATAAGACATATAGCACTATATAACAGGGCAGGTTGTAAACACGCTGTGCTTACTAGGAAGAGCCATCCGAGCACACATGATGTCAGCAAATAAATACTATTTAATACTTCTGTAAATTAGGCTGTTTTAACTGACCAACATCATCGCTGTGATACGTACATACTCATTGATTGGACATTGGAAATTTCCTTCTTTGGGCGATGTGACGTCAAGAGTCCAACTAAAACTCATATTTAGGTGGCTAGCTCAGACTACAAAAGATTGCAGGTTTGTTTGCGTTCAATGGTAACAAAATTGGAATTCTAATCCATCAATACATAACTGTATTTTTCACCAAAATATGACATATTACACTGATCTCGACAGTCATTGTTCAAGCACCTCCACCGCTAGCAAGGTCTTGGAGGAACAAAGACTGTCTGAATGTGTCATATTTTGGTCAAAAATACAAATAAGGTACAATGATTGCAGGCCAACCAGTGGAAGAAGCGAGGCCTGACCATGAGCGGGATCAAGCACGGACTAATGTGGATCGGTACAGGGTTCCCAGCACAGGTCTCCATTTTTGCCTTCGACGGCACTGTCACCGTCTCACAGTCTGGTGTGGAGATGGGACAGGGACTGTTCACCAAGGTGAAGAGGGGAGGGAGCTTTAGGAACGAGAGTTGGAGATACAAGTGTCACGAAGGAATGTGTTCACAATTCTACAGTTCAC
Source organism: Littorina saxatilis (assembly GCF_037325665.1). Classification (NCBI taxonomy): domain Eukaryota; kingdom Metazoa; phylum Mollusca; class Gastropoda; order Littorinimorpha; family Littorinidae; genus Littorina; species Littorina saxatilis. The sequence goes on from NC_090246.1 coordinate 19,983,392, forward strand.
AATAGACGTTTTCCGGAAAATAACTGCCAGGTGTTTTTTTTCTCACAGGGTGAACATTCAGTGATTGTCAGCTTTGTTGTGCATACTTTTATTTAAGAAAAGGTGTCATGTTGACAGGACACTGCATGAAATACTAATTGGGGCTTATTTTTTATTTTAATGGTTTTGTATTGCTTGACACAATTTTAGAAGTGTCAATATTTGCCTCAGAGTCGTATGAGGCGCAGTTCTTACACAAACCATACAATCCCCAGCGGCAGTTATTTTCAAACATCGATCACCTATTGCAACGTTTCATCCTGGAAATCTGCATATTTTTGTTCAGTCGGTCTGCTGGATATAAAAAGACTTGACATACAGTAAAACCTCCCTTGACCCTGCTCCGAGAGTGGTCTTTCAAGTGTAAAAGCAAATGGGGTCAGACGAAGGCCATTGGATTTTGCTATTGCCACGACGGGCGCAGTGGCGTGGTGGTAAGACGTCGGCCTCCTAATCAGGAGGTCGTGAGTTTGAATCCCGGTCGCTGCCACCTGGTGGGTTAAGAGTGGAGATTTTTCCGATCTCCCAGGTCAACTTATGTGCAGACCTGCTAAGTAACTTTACCCCCTTCGTGTGTACACGCAAGCACAAGACCAAGTGCGCACGGAAAAGATCCTGTAATCCATGTCAAAGTTCGGTGGGTTATAGAAACACGAAAATACCCAGCATGCCTCCCCCGAACTCTGCGTATACTGCCTGAATGGCGGGGTAAAAACGGTCATACACGTAAACATCCACTCATGCTAAAAACATGAGTGAACGTGGGAGTCAAAGCCCATGAACGAAGAAGAAGAAGAAGAAGCTATTGCCACAATCAAAGCGCATGGCATTGTAAAGACCTGATGACTACCGCACCTGATGGTCTGTACACAATGCGGGACTAATGAGGAGCATGTGCTGGGTAAAAATGAGCTTTGACACTAACTGATGAAAAGGTGAAAGTCATTATTGACCCTTTGTTTGGAGGTCAGGGCAGAGGTGCACGACAAAGTTACCACCCAAACGGGAGCCACCTGCCATGTTTGATTGGTTGAAACTGAGATGTGTTGTGATTTCAACGAATCAGAACCAGCGGTTTGTTCTCTCCCGTTTGGGTGGCACCCACTTTCCGTTCGTGCAACTCAGCCCAGTTGTCTGAAAAAGGGGGGCGTCGCCATTCAGAGGTCAGATACAGTGTGAAATTCATCTATACCCAGAAAATCGGTCATGGAACAGGGGGTGTCTTTATTAGGAGTATATGTGAGGTTCCACTGTATTACTGAAAACCGTTAATTTCTGTTTCATCCTGTGTGCGACAGGTAGCCCAGGCGACAGCACACGCTCTGGGTGTTCCACTGGACATGGTGAAGGTGCGGCCACTGCAATCCCTGGTCGCCAACAACTCCATGTTCACCGGGGGTAGCACCACTAGCGAGCAGTGTGTCTATGTGAGTTACACTACACCCAAGATTATTCAGTGTCCATACAATGTATCACCGGGGGCAGCACCACTAGCGAACAGTGTGTCTATGTGAGTTACACTACACCCAAGATTATTCAGTGTCCATACAATGTATCACCGGGGGCAGCACCACTAGCGAGCAGTGTGTCTATGTGAGTTACACTACACCTAAGATTATTCAGTGTCCTTACAATGTATCAACGATGGATACCTACTAGCCTTTACTCTGATTGTCTAGAGGCATAATTATCATATATTTGATATTAATTGTTGCAGTATCATATTTTGAAGGGAGTTTCACCTATGTTTGGAAAGTAGGAGAAGTGTTATCTGAGTCCTGTTCCTTATCTTTTCGGTATTGTAACTTGTGCTTTTTATTGTCAGGTCACAACAGCTGGCCTCCCTTCTTTGGGGTGAAAACTTTTTCAGCCAGTCTCAGTATTTTACAGTTTTCGGATCGGCATTCCTCAGACGTGTGTGACTGTACATAAGCTGCATAAACCCTTGTTGAAATGTGTGTTTGGGTAGCTTAAGAACACTATGTCCCTGCTTCCTCTGGTGACATTGAATCTGAATTGAATTCATGCTCGAATGTATGTGCTGCAAGAAACTGCGGGAGAGAATGGAGCCTGTTGACATTAAATCTGAGTTTAATTTATGCTGAACAGTAATTTAATTACAGGCAGTACAACAGTGCTGCAAGATGCTGCGGGAGAGGATGCAGCCAATCAAGGCCAAGTACCCGGACGCAGACTGGGTGACGCTGTGTCGCAAGGCGATGGAGGCCAAAGTGGACCTGGGAGCCAGATACACGTACGTTACATGTCTACACAATCAATCATTACCTCAGCAGCATTTTGCAAGCGAGCCACACGATCTTGAGATAAGTTCTTTATCGGTTTCATAAGTGTTTGTCTGTCTGGTTACTTCAAAGACTTTTGGGTCGACGTACTTGTAAATGTAATGTTATGTTTTGTCAATAATAAACGTTCCAAATTAGCTACCATTCTTGTTTTGGAACATGAGCAGTCTATCTGATGTGTTGTGCCCCAAAAGACATTCTTGTGCTGTGCTCTGTGAGAGGTGTCTTCTTTGTGTTTAATATTATTTTGTTTGGACCTAGCTATTGATGTGTACATTGTTGTTAAACAGTTGTTTGTTGTATGTTTATCAGGGTTTGCTAGTGTGTGATAGGGTTTGTGTCCGTCTGTAGATGTTAGTTTCTTTGTTAGTCCTGTGTTGACAACTCTTCGACAAGCGCTTAGAACTGTACCCACGGAATACGCGCTATATAAGCTTCCTATTGATTGATTGATTGATCTGTTTTTGGATTTTTGTTCTAAGCAACTTCAGGCAAAATCACGCCATCGATGGCTGAGGTTCTGAGAGAATGAAAATTAATGTGACTTCAAAGACTGATAGATACGGTTGGCCTAGTGGTAAGGCGTCCGCCCCGTGATCGGGAGGTCGTGGGTTCGAACCCCGGCCGGGTCATACCTAAGACTTTAAAATTGGCAATCTAGTGGCTGCTCCGCCTGGCGTCTGGCATTATGGGGTTAGCGCTAGGACTGGTTGGTCCGGTGTCAGAATAATGTGACTGGGTGAGACATGAAGCCTGTGCTGCGACTTCTGTCTTGTGTGTGGCGCACGTTATATGTCAAAGCAGCACCGCCCTGATATGGCCCTTCGTGGTCGGCTGGGCGTTAAGCAAACAAACAAACAAACAAACAAAATAGTGGAACTCCTCTTTTCAGACTCCCAACAATGTGAGAAAATCAGGTCTTTAAAAGGTGCGAGTCTTAATGGGAGTAAATTTACAGAGGTTAAGAACAGTTTTAAATCAGACAAAACAGGGTCTTAAATAGGCAGGAGTCTTAAATCGGGAGGTCTTAAAAAAAGGGGGGGTGTGGGGGGGTTTCCACTGTACCATAATAACAATAATAACAACAGTTCTTCTTCTTCTTGTCGTTCGCTGTTAGATCGTCAGTCCGGACTGCAGGGCGAAACGTGCTGTCCTCTCCAAGTCCTCTCTGGGGCCGTATAGCTTCTTTTGTAGCGCTGTCTCCTCTGGCCAGGTGGTGTCCCTCAGAGCACTGTGGTATGGACAAGCCTGCAGGATGTGCTCTGCTGTCTGATTCTTGCCACACGGACATAGGGGGGAGGGAACTAGCTTCAGCTTTGTGGCCATATGATGGTTTAGTCTGTTATGTCCAGTGCGGAGTCTGAGTAGGACGACTTGTTCTTCACGTTGGAGCAGGTGGTAGTCATCTTTCTCCGCTCTGGTTTTCCTCTTGTTTTTGATGATTGTCTTTTTTTCCTTGTACTGCAGCTGGGACGTGAACTGTTAAACAGCCTTGTATTGTCCTTTGAAATGAGTACATTAAAGTAAGAATGTACATGTACAACTTGCCCACTGTATGCTGCAGGAACTTTGGTGAGCCGGGCAGCCCGCGGTTCAACTACTTTGCGTACTGTGCCGGGGTGTTTGAGACAGAGGTGGACGTGCTGACCGGAGAGTACCTCGTCCGCAGAGTGGACATCATGTATGACTGTGGGGAGAGGTCAGTGCATGAGTCTGACAGTAGTGACTCTAAGACATAGAAATCTTTTTTTAAACAAGACGTATCTTTTTGACCTTTTCATTCGAGGTAAAATCTCTGACTGGTGGTTTCTACAGAAAAGTGACAAATTTAGCAACAAAATAGTCGGTGATCTTTCCGGGTGGTCTTTGTGGGCAGGGGGTTGTTATCGAAAGGTGGTCACCAAAGCAGGTTTGACTGTCCTTGAGGACCGCAACACGGTGGCCTAGTGGTAAGGCGTCCGCCCAGTGAGCGGGAGGTCGTGGGTTCGAACCCCGGCCGGGTCATACCTAAGACTTTAAAATTGGCAATCTAGTGGCTGCTCCGCCTGGCGTCTGGCATTATGGGGTTAGTGCTAGGACTGGTTGGTCCGGTGTCAGAATAATGTGACTGGGTGAGACATGAAGCCTGTGCTGCGACTTCTGTCTTGTGTGTGGCGCACGTTAAATGTCAAAGCAGCACTGCCCTGATATCACCCTTCGTCGTGGACTGGGCGTTACGCAAACAAACAAACAAACAAACTGTACTTGAGAAGTATATAATTTAGGAAGTTAAGGGAAACATAACATTGACAAAACAAAACATTTACTAGATTTTGTTGTTGTTTTTCAGCCTGAACCCACTGATTGACATAGGGCAGATCGAAGGGGCCTTTATTATGGGTCTGGGTTGTCACCTGATGGAGGACATCGTCCACGATCCTAGGACTGGCAGGATCCTCAACGACGGTACTTGGGTAGGTGATCTGTGGTTTTTTTTTTTATCATTAGCTCTGTGTGTTTGTCTGTGTGTCTTTATGTCGGCCAGCTTGCCCATGTATGGTGTGTGTCCTCCGTCTCTCTGTCTGTCCACAGTCTGTCTGTTTGTCTGCCAGCCTGCCCATATTTTGTGTGTGTGTGTGTGTGTGTGTGTGTGTGTGTGTGTGTGTGTGTGTGTGTGTGATATAGATGTCTATGTGCGTTTGTGTGTCGTATATGTCTCTGTGTGTATGCGTGCTCCCATCCTCACGCTTGTGTGTGTGTTAACAAGCACACTTTTGAATTTTTTATTCTTATTTTGTTATACCTTTCCCTATTGTTTTTTTTAAATTTTTTAATTTTTTTAATTTTTTTAATTCTTCATATTTGTTCTTTGTTTCATGTGTGTTTTATAGTAGGGACTGGCTGTAAGAAAGGACCATATGGACCTAATGCTATCATCCCTCGGTAATAAAGTTTTCGAGTTCGAGTTCGAGTGTGTGCTGTGACAATAACATAGCAATAATGAGAGCGAGTGATCATTGTGCAGGAGTACAAAATTCCCACCACCAAGGACATCCCAGTGGACTGGAGAATCCACCTGCTGCCTGATGCCCCCAACCCTGTCGGAGTCAACAGCTCTAAAGGTGAGTACTATGCAACCTCTCTTTTAAGGCTAGACTTTTCCCGTTTTGTTAAATCATCTGGAAATTTACCCCCATATTTAAGGCTGCCTCCATTGTTAAGCCCAAATTTTTCAAAAAATGTCTTAAAAAGGGGGTTCCAATGTAGTGCATTGTGGACCAGGACGTCACATCAGAAGCATTCATGTCCCTGAGTATTTTTTCTCCAAGAGTCTGTCTGTATCTGTGTTTGTGTCTGTATCTTATTATCTTTTTACATTTAGTCAAGTTTTGACTAAATGTTTTAACATAGAGGGGGGAATCGAGACGAGGGTCGTGGTGTATGTGTGTGTGTGTGTCTGTGTGTGTGTGTAGAGCGATTCAGACTAAACTACTGGGCCGATCTTTATGAAATTTGACATGAGAGTTCCTGGGTATGATATCCCCGGACGTGTTTTTCATTTTTTCGATAAATACCTTTGATGACGTCATATCCGGCTTTTTGTAAAAGTTGAGGCGGCACTGTCACACCCTCATTTTTCAATTAAATTGATTGAAATTTTGGCAAAGCAATCTTCGACAAAGGCCGGGGTTTGGTATTGCATTTCATCTTGGTGACTTAAAAACTAATGAGTGAGTTTGGTCATTAAAAATCGGAAACTTGTAATTCAAATTATTTTTTTATTAAACGATCCAAACCCAATTTCATCTTATTCTTCGTCATTTTCTGATTCCAAAAACATATACATATGTTATATTTGGATTAAAAACAAGCTCTGAAAATTAAAAATATAAAAATTATGATCAAAATTAAATTTCCGAAATCGTTTTAAAAACTATTAAATCTTATTCCTTGTCGGTTCCTGATTCCAAAAACATATAAATATGATATGTTTGGATTAAAAACACGCTCAGAAAGTTAAAACGAAGAGAGGTACAGTAAAGCACAGCGCAATCGCTACCGCGCCAAACAGGCTCGTCCCTTTCACTGCCTTTTGCACGAGCGGCGGACTACGTTCAGTTTCATTCTGTGAGTTCCACAGCTTGACTCAATGTAGTAATTTCGCCTTACGCGACTTGTTTGCTTCTAAGTCTGTACAAAGAAGAAAAAGAATTTTGCTGTGTCAGTTGTAAGTGACTTTGTTTTAACCTGAACAAACAATGATCCTACATGACAATAATAATGATGAGGAGGAGGAGGATGACGATGATGATGATGATGATGATGATGATGATGACTGTGTGTAGCTGTGGGTGAACCTCCCGTTGCCATGGGCTGCGGACCATTGCTGGCACTGAGACAGAGCATGGAGGCTGCAGTCAAAGACCTCACTGGGTCATCCCCCTTCATTGAGATTGGTCAGTGTACATTTATCACATGCAAGATGTATGACTGCATACTAACGCCAAATGTGAAAATAGTGATATTGTTAATTCCTTATTGACATTGGTAAATATCAGCAATAATAACTAATATCAAAGAAACATTTGTAATTTTCACTCCTGGCGCTACTTTTCCATCATAAAGCAGATTATTTTTAAAGGGGAGGGAGTCTTAACAACAACAAAATTTGAAATAGTACTTTTTAAAGATTGCAATATCAAGAAATGTCGCAAAAATCTCTTTATTTTAATTTTTTTCTGTCTCTCTTTTTAGAGTCTCCTATGACACCAGAGAAGATCCAGCAAGGCTGCAAAGTGACTGTGCAGGACATGATACTGTAGAGTTAATACTGACCAGGGCTGCATCAGGGGGGGGGGGGGGGGGGTCCTGGGTTCCGGAAGCACCCACCCCCACCCTGGTAAATGTACTTTTTTTTGTCACGGAGAGACCAAAAATACCCCTTTTGCTAAATTTCAACTGCAACGCCACCCTCTCTTTTTTTTTAACATGAAAAGCATCGCTTTTCAAATAATCAGACGATTGGTGTTACAAAACAAAATATCTCTTAGCTCTTTCTCACAATGTATGCTTCTGTCTACTTTTCCATGATAGATTGTACAATGTACTACCCAAGTAAGCAATTATATTGAACCCGTCTAAGGATACACTTCTTTTTGACGCAGGTTTTACAGTAGTTTTGTTTGTTTGTGTGAAAAGATACACTCTTATGTGCAATAATTTGTTTTGCGTTGGTGCATTGGAAGGTATTTAATTTCTTTCTCTCAGTGCAGATCTAGTCAGTCCAAAGGTAAAGGTTAAAATAGGCCTGTAAGGCATTCATATTACATACTATCAGTAATGTTGTAGTTTCCCTTGAAACCAAGACTGTGATCTAATAGTCAGCTTTCACTGTACATGTATGACTTAATGGACGTGTGCTTATTTATGTTATATGAAGTCTTATATCGCGCGCGTATCTCCAGACTCGGACTCAAGGCGCAGGGATCTATTTATGCAGAGTGAGATGGAATTTTTTACACAATACATCACGCATTCACATCAACCAGCAGATCGCAGCCATTTCGGCGCATATCCTACTTTTCACGGCCTATTATTCCAAGTCACACGGGTATTTTGGTGGACATTTTTTTATCTATGCCTATACAATTTTGCCAGGAAAGACCCTTTTGTCAATCGTGGGATCTTTAACGTGCACACCCCAATGTAGTGTACACGAAGGGACCTCGGTTTTTCGTCTCATCCGAAAGACTAGCACTTGAACCCACCACCTAGGTTAGGAAAGGGGAGAGAAAATTGCTAACGCCCTGACCCAGGGTCGAACTCGCAACCTCTCGCTTCCGAGCGCAAGTGCATTACCACTCGGCCACCCAGTCCTCGTTGGGTATACATAATCACCATTACTCCCAGGGCGGGGATGTAGCTCAGTCGGTAGCGCGCTGGATTTGTATCCAGTTGGCCGCTGTTAGCGTGAGTTCGTCCCCACGTTCGGCGAGAGATTTATTTCTCAGAGTCAACTTTGTGTGCAGACTCTCCTCGGTGTCCGAACACCCCCATGTGTACACGCAAGCACAAGACCTAGTGCGCACGAAAAAGATCCTGTAATCCATGTCAGAGTTCGGTGGGTTATAGAAACACGAAAATACCCAGCATGCTTCCTCCAAAAGCGGCGTATGGCTGCCTAAATGGCGGGGTAAAAACGGTCATACACGTAAAAGCCGTGGGAGTTGCAGCCCATGAACGAGCAAACAAACCATTACTCCCAGTCAGTATTTTTTTGATCGATGTAGGTTTTGTTAGCCTTTGCTAAGTATGTTATGTTATGTGTTGATTTTGTTATGATTTGTGAGGTACTTATTGTAAATTCAGTCAAAAGATGGGAAAATAATGTTAAAGAGGTAACAATTCTTACCTGCCATGATTGTTTAATTCTCTGTGATTATGAGCGAGTTGTTGAGGTACAAAATGTACAAGAAATGTTAAGATTTTTTTGTTCATTCTACACAATTGTCAAATGTCTTCTTTCGCAATTTTATGATTGCCCTTTTCAAGGAAGAACTATTTTTCAGTGATATTTTGGATGGTATTTTCCATGACTCTTGGCAGAGGATTGTAATTCATGATAACAAAAGTATTTTGGTTGATTATAGTTTGTAAACGTTTGCCATAAATGTGGATTACAATCAGAGTGTTTAAATCAACTGGTGAATACGCTGTCAATCAATATTCAGGTTGTGTGCAGGATGTGATAGTTTTTAGGCATGTGTACGGGCAGTATTCTGCATGTCCAGTGACAATTATTGTTTAAGTATATAAGCTATAACATGTTTTACTTACCCCCCGCGGGTAAGGGGGAAGAATTTACCCGATGCTCCCCAGCATGTCGTAAGAGGCGACTAACGGATTCTGTTTCTCTTTTTACTCTTGTTAAGTGTTTCTTGTATAGAATATAGTCAATTTTTGTAAAGATTTTAGTCAAGCAGTATGTAAGAAATGTTAAGTCCTTTGTACTGGAAACTTGCATTCTCCCAGTAAGGTAATACATTGTACTACGTTGCAAGCCCCTGGAGCAAATTTTTGATTAGTGCTTTTGTGAACAAGAAACAATTGACAAGTGGCTCTATCCCATCTCCCCCCTTTCGCGATATAACCTTCGTGGTTGAAAACGACGTTAAACACCAAATAAAATTAATAAGGAAAGAAATGTTTTACTTTGACAGTTATGCCCATGAACTAAAACAAAAGTGATAGTATTTCAGTACCTATCTTTTTGACTGTCACAAAAGTGATAGGGGCGTTACATTTTGGTGATTTGGACTGTCACAAAAGTGATAGGGGCGTGTCATTTTGGTGATTTGGACTGTGATTCATAAGGTTTATTCTGATTCTTGTATAAATTTTGCTTTTGACTGTCGCAAAAGCGATAGGTAGGTCTTATCTGGGGAATCAGAACAGTGATTTCCAAGATCTTATTCAATTTCTAGTAAGAAATTTAGTTTTGACTGTTCGTAATTTTTGTTTTGATAACCTATCCCTTTTACAGATATTGTTTGGCTTTGTTGATTTTGTTTTAGGATACCTCCGATTTCATGTAAATGACCGAGACATAGGTCTGCCCAGGCTTTTACATAGGATAAGAACATCCTTCCACTTGGACACACACCAACAATCAGCAGCCTTGTGGATTTCTGTGCAAAGTTATCTTACACCAGCGTCCATAGCAAAATAATCACGCATCCCCCCCCCCCTTCATGATACCCTCCCTAACATTTGCTTTCACTCCTCAAATCATTCACTCATTTTTCCTCCGAAAACGGCGTATGGCTGCCTAAATGGCGGGGTAAAAACGGTCATGCACGTAAAATTCCACTCGTGCAAAAACACGAGTGTACGTGGGAGTCTAAGCCCATGAACAAAGAAGAAGAAGAAGAATTCACTCATTTTACAAAATCATGACCAAATTCAAACTTTGAAAATGCATATACAGTGCATGTTACATAATATAATCCTTTGAAATGCTATCAAATGTTTGTTCAAAGTCGACTGCCAATGTGGTACCCAGCAGGTTTGATAACGTGGTCAGATCTACCACATCGTCAATTGTTCTCAATATAACCTTCGTGGTTGAAAACGACGTTAAACACCAAATAAAGAAAGAAAGAATTATTGTTCTCAACAACGTTACAACTGACCTGTCTGATTCTTGTGTTTAATAGAAGGGTGCTCTAACACAACTCTAACTCCATGCAAAAAGCCTGGACAAATCTGTGATGGTTATATGCTGGTTTACACCAGAAAGAGGGTAACTTTAAGTCTTATGTTTTTGCAGTAATTTATTTTTCATAAAACAAGTCTGTTCTGTATGCTTGCTAAAAGAACCTTTGTGCCCAATTGTAATGTAACACACACATAGCCTTTCGTCCAGCAGTCTGCGTACCAATAATCTGACGAAAGATCATGCATGGGACAATTTTGTGGCTTGAAAATAAACAGTTTGCTTTGCTAAATGCAGAAGTGTTCTTTAATTGTTGTGTGTGTGTGTGTGAGGGAGAGAAAGTGTGTGTGTGTGTGAGGGAGATAAAGTGTGTGTGTGTGTGTGTGTGTGTGTGTGAGGGAGATAAAGTGTGTGTGTGTGTGTGTGTGTACGCATGCACATCTGTCCATGTGTGTCGGTCTGCCCATGTGCATGGGCCATTAATTAGCAGGAGGGATGAGCGAGGTGGCATACAGGCACAACAAAGACTGAAGACAGACATAAAATATTCAGGAGCTGATAGTTGCTTCTGTGACCTCCCAACCTACACGCACTCACAAGGAGATCGCTGAAATGAATTTACGGCCTAGATGAATAGGTTTCTGTCTTCTGTGCTTTTGGCCGTTGTTTTATGTGTGTGTGTGCGTGCGTGCGTGTGTCTGGACAAGCAGATACGCACACACAAAAACACACATACACACACACACACACACACACTCACACACACCGACCAATCGATCACCGGCCAAATCGACACAAGTTTCTTATACCTTTGCTGCTCTTAAAATAAAAGAGTAGGCCGACGTTTGAGAAACCATATACATCCAGGCAGGCTACTGAAATACACCACTAAAACATGAATTAAGCAGTTTCCACAAACGTACCAATAACGGATTAGCATGTCTATTTGGAGAATGTATGCATTTATAATTTTGTGTCAGGAAAGATTAGATAGATAAAAGATAATAAAGACCTTCCCTCCACTTGATCACATACCACAATTTAAATGAACAGCCTAGGTGCTTTGTGTGCACAGTGGTGATTTACACTTTTTTCTCTCGTAAGTGGCACGGGTGCTTTTTTCCGGAAATTAATTCATAAAACAAATTCCAACTCACTACAGAAATCATTCAGGGTGTTGAGTTTTGGCATGTGACCAAGTGGAGAGACAGTCTTATCTCCTGTTAAAGCCTACCCATAGCTGGGACGGGGAGGAAAACTGTTCTAACACGAGGCGAGTGGGCCTTTAATCAAGTGATCGCTTGCAGCGGGTCCACAAGGCATTCAAGAAATTGAGAGTTAATATATGAAAAGATAGGACCTTCGACCTTCATATGATACTGTTATATAGATACCCTATGCGCACAATACAGAACCACTTATAACATTAAAATGTCTTCTTCTTCAGCGTTCGATTATGGTTGTGTCTGAATTAGTTGGCTCGTGATGTTGACAAAGTAGGCTGTCAGTCTGAGGTTCTAGGTGCTGCCCCACTGATTAAAATGTCAAACTTTTACAGTCAATGGGAAATTCGCCCTGCGTTTTGACAGAAAAGACATCATTTTTTTGTGAACGAATTGTAAATCTGTCACTTAAGGTGTCGATTGTGATGACTTTTACATATCTTCAGCACTAAATGAAATGAATGAATGGTGAGGGAAAAATAAGGCTAAGGAATACTCTGTGTTTACTAGTGCGTGTGTACGCGCACGTGTAATATTCCGTATATGTGCGATAAAACCAATATTGCATGAGTTCGCCTAAGGCACGGGTCAAAATGTAACGATTCTAATTTGTCATAGCTGACATATTACGCGCAATCATAGCATGCATGCCAATCAGTCAATGCCTGCGTTGTATCAAGTATAATCAATTAACAAATGTTTATCAACTGCCAGGTTCAACTTGACACACATCATTTAGGACGGCAAGAAGCCAGTTGGATATCCCACACTTCAAAAGTGGTCTAGCAATAATACGTGTACTTGCGCTGAGAAATGTGCCTGGCACGCCAGAGACTGAAAACAAGAAGACCGTTTTCTCCGGAATAACTGAAAAACAAAGGGAAGTAAGCGATTTTAATATAGACACTAATTGTAAGTGGGAGTTTGGCGGAACCAGTCTTCTGGCACCTGAGAGAATCTTCTTCTTCTTCTTCTTCTTCGTTAATGGGCTGAAACTCCCATGTACACTCGTGTTTTTTGCACGAGTAGTATTTTTACGTGTATGACCGTTTTTACCCTGTCATTTAGGCAGCCATACTCCGATTTCGCTCGATGCATGCTTGTTTGTGTTATAACCCACCACACTCTGACATGGATTACAGGATTTTTTCCGTGCGCACTTGGTCTTGTGCTTGAGTATGCACACGAAAGGGGATAAAGTATAGCTGGTCTGCACATATTAAGTTGACTTGGGAGATCGGAAAAATCTCCACCCTTAACCCACCAGGCACGGCCGGGATTCGACCACTCAACCTTCCGCATGGGAGGCGGGCGTCTTATCCATACGGCCATTAATTGCGCCCGTCACCTGAGAGAATGCCGACACCAGAAAGATGGGCTACACCTGGAGTCAGATAGAAAAGATGGCCCAGGACAGAGGACTCTGGAGAGCTGTTGTTGGCGGCCCATACCCTGACAGGAGTGACGGGCATTGACTTGACTTGACTGACCTGAGAGAATACCAAGCATTGAAATGAACACACGGCTTTCCTTATCGTTCATTTCGTGTTGACTTGTTTGTCAGTAAAAAGGAAATCAGAGAGCCGGATAACGTAGGTCAAGTAGGCCTAATACTTCTTGGTAGCCTACAGGGGCGGATCAGTTGCTTTGTAAGGGGGGGGGCACTTTGAATCGAAAGTGAATGTTATGGGCGCGAAGCGCCCGAATTTGCTAGGGGGGTCCGGGGGCATGCCCCCCCGGAAAAAACTTTTGCCCAAAGAAGCAAAATGGTGCCATCTGGTGCCATTTGAACTTAAAAATGGTCATAGAATCAGCATGGAAAAACTTTTTTTTTCTTCTTTTTCTTTTTTTTTTCGGGGGGGGGGGGCACGTGCCCCCTGTGCCCCCCCCCCCCCCCTCCCTCGTCCGCCCCTGGCCTATATTCCCAGCCTTCATTGTTAGAATGTTAACTTGACCTGCAGTTCAAAGCGAAAGTTTAAAACATGAAGGTAGAAGAAAGAACAAACAATGATAAGCTATAATCTTTGCTTGAGGCTTTTAATGAAAACTGTAAAATCGGTTTTTGTTTTCTTTCTTTCTTTATCTGTCCTGCTTATCTCTATCCCTTTTCCTGCCTTATCAGGACACCAGTAAAACAAGGCAAACACCATGTGCAGTATGTCAAGGGTTCTTAAAGCTGCTGTTCCATCCATCTGGTGCGACTCTAAAGTGAACTCAATTACCTCAATAGGCTTTTTCAGACCAAGACGGACAAGTGAACTTTAACTTTTGACGTGTGAAGTCCGAGCAAAGCGAACACTACACTACTTAGTAACACTTGCTGCAGCTGCGAAGCAAAGGTGCTAGATTTCAGTGTTTCTACTTCGCAATACTTGTGAGTATAATTACTCTGAATTTGTCAATTCAAACGACGTCGTAAATCAGGGTTCAGGCCGACCTCCTGTGTTGAAACTCTCCACACGTTTGGTGGAGACTTGCGACAGATTGATCGAACACTCGACAACAGCTGTTGGCGATTGGTACAGCCCTAAAGGCGTGCTCAACACTGCATGAAACACTCTATGATCGAAGCTGCACTCGCCCGTATGTGTTTTACACATCGAGGAATCCGAATAAAATAAAATAAACTGTTCTAGGCTAAAGAAAGACCTTGGATTTACTGCGCTTGTTTTCTGTTTGGGTCTCACAGATCAGAGTCCATGACTGATGACTGAATTACTAAACTCTGTCCGGCTGTGTGTGTCACTGTGCTATTGTGTTCTAATCACGTTTACGTGGTTTAGTGTGTGTGCGTATCGAAGTGTGCGAATATAAGCTTACATGTGTGAACATGTTGCATTTGTCTATCTGTTTGTCTGTCTGTCCGCGCAGCGTGTTCGCCCAGTTTTCCTACAGGTAATAATTATATGGAGGGGAGACTAGAAGAGCTGAACTGAACGACACATTATT
>NC_090246.1:20000599-20160599 GCF_037325665.1 Littorina saxatilis
CCCTCTCTCTACTCCTCCCCCTCTCTCTCTCTCTCTCTCTCTCTTTCTCTCTCTTTCTCTCTCCTTCTCTTTTTCTCTCCCCATCCCCCATCTCTCTCTCACTCTCTGTCTCCACCACCACGTACACAGTCACAAACACCAACACCAACACTTTAGTCTAGCAAGTAGTCGATCAATTGAATATAAACAATTAAAGAAAGATTTCATTCACCATTACCACTGCTCGATCAAGCCTCCACTCTCTCTTTTCCCTCCCTCCCTCTCTCTCTCTCTCTCTCTCTCTGTTTTTCTGCCTCCACGCGACACACACGGTGCGATCGGAGACGTCGATATCTCACGCTAGCCAGCCACACGCACACCGTTCTATTACCTGGCCCAGATACTTCTCCCTCTATCCGTCTCTTCTACCACTCACTATAGGCCTTCTACTCAAAAACTGTGCGATCTCCCTCTGTCATTCTCTCCCTTCTCCTTGATCGCTATCCAACGTAGCATCTACCTTTTGTTTTACCGGAGGATACAGTGTACGGTATAACCGTTTCTCGGCCTCAATGGACCGAGGTTTCTCAGCGGTTTCAAAGTTTGTGTGTGTTCGCTGAATCGACTGTGAAGATTGCCCTGTTCGGGAATATATCGGTTTGTGACTGTGACTTCTAAGTTGAACAGAGGACTGTTTCGTCTCGAGCGATCTAGTGTTGTTTTGGGGACTTCAAAAACAACAGGGATTTCGTGTTTTGGGATGATTGTGTTTCTGGATGGTATTGCTCAATGTCCAGCGTGCCCTTCTGATGTGGTCAGTTTTCACCATGGCCGTTCTGGACCCTCGACCACAAAGACCGATTTAAGAGGTCCAGTGAAGTATAATGAGGTGCGTGTTGTTCTGTGTGGTCAGCGAAGAGCAGTGGACACAGCTTGTGACCAGTGTGTTGACGTAATAGTGACTCCTGATTGTCTTTTGTGAGGTGAGCGATTTGCACATCAAATTTAGGCCATTGGTTTCATAGTAGTTCGTCTAAGTTACAACAAATATTCGTTTCATCGACTGTGTGTCTCTGTAACAAATACAAGCTGTTGCAACATTTTATGTAAGTAAACCTTCACGCAACGGCTTGTTTAATATCATGAACTGTTTAGTAATGTTTATGCTGCTTGGATAAGTTTTGCCTGTTTCCCGGTACAAACCTTATCTCTTCTAGTCTTTTCACGTTGTTGTGTTTTTAACGTGTGGTCATTTTGTATTATCGTGAACTATTTTGTTTGGTATCGTATCTTCCAATAAGCCGTTTGGCAATTCTTATAAGCAGAAAGTCCGCCTGGCGTCTGGCATTATGGGGTTAGTGCTAGGACTGGTTGGTCCGGTGTCAGAATAATGTGACTGGGTGAGACACGAAGCCTGTGCTGCGACTTCTGTCTTGTCAGTGTGTGGCGCACGTTAAATGTCAAAGCAGCACCGCCCTGATATGGCCCTTCGTGGTCGGCTGGGCGTTAAACAAACAAACAAACAAACAAACAAATAAGCAGAAAGCTTTCTCTTGAAGAGTCCCGTGACATGTAGGCTTACTGTGCACTGGGCAAACCTAATATTTAGTATTCTCATAAGGACATTTTTAGATGACCTCGATGCAGCTATGAATCCTGAAGAACTTAGCGATAACGGCAGCCGTTCACTTCAGAAGAGGCCTACTGTCTCATTGGACAACAGGGCTGATAAGAGGTGTTTTATTGTACAATGGAACCCCCCTTTTAAGACCTCAAGACATTCGACAAAATCAGGTCTTAAAAAGGAGGGAGTCTTAAAATGGAGGTAGATTTACAGAGGTTATGAACAGAAAATCTGAAACAGCAAGGTCTTAAAATGGTGAAAGTCTTAAATTGGGGGGGGGTCTCAAAAGGGGGGGGGGTGTTCTACTGTAGTACATGTAGTAGCTTCTGTACGAACCTTTTTAAGGTCACGAAGAAATACATACCCTGTCTTTCCTTGGAAGACTGACGGGTTTCGTAATCGTGACTTTAGAGATCGGGATAGAGTTAAACGGGTGTGTTTGTGGAAGGTGGTGCATACCATTGTGTCTTCAGTTTTAAAGAGTTAAAGGGGTGTGTTTTCGAGGGTGGTACATACAGTAAAGTATAACTCTGTCTGTCCACGTGATGTTCTAAAGACAAGGGTAGGTCTTGTGTATCATAGGACAGAACTGGGGCACATGGGTTGCAAAGCCGCACCCACTGTACCATATTTTCCAAGGTGGTGCATACAGTGAAGAATAGTGAAATGAAGTGAAGGTATAGAGTTATAGGAGTGTTTTTAATGGAACATGCAGTAAAGTGTAGCTGTGTCCAGGTGATATTGGAAAGCACAAGGGTAGGTCTTGGGTATCATAGGACTGAACTGAGACACATGGGCTGCGAGCCGCACCCACTGTACCGTATTTTCCAAGGTGGTGCATACAGTGAAGTGCAGCGAAGAGAAGTTATAGAGTTATAGGAGTGTTTTGTAAGGGTACATGCAGTAAAGTATAGCTGTGTCGGAGTGTCCAGGTGATGTTGGTAAAGACAAGGGTATGTCATGGGTATTATGCCGGGTTATGACAGAACTGAGACACATGGGTTACGAACCGCACCCAATGTACTGTATTTTTCAAGGTGGTCCAAAAGTGAAGTATAGTGAAGTGAAGTTTAGTTACAGAAGTGTGCTTTCAAAGTGACACGTGCAATCAAGTGTGCATGTCTGAGTGATGTTGGTCAAGGCAAGGTGGTAGAGGTCTTGAGTGTCATCCAAGACTCGGACAGGATTGAAACACATGGGTTGCAAGCCGCATACAGTGAAGAATGGTGAAGTGACGTTATAGATTTAAAGGAGTGTGTGTTTTGACGGTAGCACGTGCAGTGAAGTTAATGTCTGTCCGAGTGATGCTGGTCAAAGCAAGGGGGTAGGTCTTGAATGTCATCCTGGATTTGGACAGGAGTGAAACCTATATGGGAAATGAGCCGCACCCATCTACCTGGTGATAGAACTGGGCCGCTAACACCTGCGCCTGTGCCTGTGGCGAACTTAAGGGTGGTTTTGGGGTGGATTTACTCGTGACAGATTACATGCCTGTGGGTGTTTTGAGTGTCTGGTTGTAGAGATCCTGCATTCCTTCTGATGTTTGTTTGTTATTATTGATCTTCCTAAGGAGGGCCTTCTTAAAGGCATAATACCCATGACCTACCCTTGTCTTTACCAACATCCCTTTTCCGTAACAGTTTGTCTCATCATCTCAGATCGGGCCAAGCTTCCACACGCGATTCTTCTTCTTCTGCGTTCGATGCTATTATCGTGGAAGCGTAGACAGCCGATTTTCTCCCCACGCCAAGTTGGCTGCTGTCTTCCGTCTTCGGTGGTTGAGGTTCTTACTCAGGGTTGCCTCCTCCCCAAGAGTAGCTGCCTTGCTGGGCTGTCGAGTCCACTCTACCCGGGTTTGACGTCGAAGTTTTCCTTCTCGTAGCCTTTGCCTTTCCCAAGGCGCACACAAGGCAGTGCGGGTTTTGAAATCGGAGTTGTCCTTCTCCTAGATGAGCGACCATCCAAGGTTAACGAGCCCCATCTGCCCGAAGCAGCTGGTTTTAAGGCGCCAGTGACCCGCCTGCATCCCTTCTCCTGTTAGTCGAAGACAGGGCCCGCCACGTGAAGGCCAGGAGCTGGATTTGACTGTCAGAGGTGTTTGGAGACACGAAGCCATATGGAGCATTTCTTGGGAAGTAGGCGCTTATCTCTACTTCCACCCCGGCATAACAGTCCTTGGGCCCCTTCCACACGCGATAAGACCATCCCTCCACTTGGTCACATACCAAATATGTACAGCCTGGGGGTTCTCTGTCAACAGTTGGATTTGTGTATGAATTGTAAAATGGAATTGTTAAAGCCACAAGTGGCCTTCTAAGAAATTATTAATTAAAAAAAGCCAACTCGTCATAGCAAGCAGTTGAGTTTTGGTATGTGCATGACCGAGTAGAGGGATAAGTGCGTACAATGTGTGTAGTCTTGTAGTATAATTATCTTGTTTAGACTGTGCTAGCGCTCGGTCTTCTTCCTAATCTGTAATTTGCGGTTATGTATTGACGTTTATTTCATCCCTTTACAGTCGTGCGAGGTGCATCAGCTGGGAAAGCTGACAGAGGAGTTAGGTGCCTGACAACATCATAGCATTCCAACAGACAGCCGCGAACCGAGGGATTACTGTCACAAACACAGAGGAAGATGAAGCTTGTGCTATTGTTTAACGATTCGTGATTAACAAACTACCGTCGTTCCACGAAGGTCTCCATGCTTCTCAGTAAAATGAACTAACGTCAACAAGTACACAGATAACAGACGTTTGCAAACGTCAGCCTTTTGCGTCCCAGGACTCGAATGAAATGAAAAGTACTTGGACCTATATGGTCTTAGAAACTATGGTACTCTCAAAATCAGGGCTTCGTTAAAGCTGTACATCGAATCTGTATCATCAGAACGTCTTCCGTCTTTTGGGAGTGCTCGCGCAATCATTCCTTCTAAAGCAGTTTGACAAATCTGCAGATCGTCAGAACTTCAGTAGCTTTTGACTGGAGATTCCACACGAACCTCTCAAACGTTCTATACCTTCTTTTACATTTGTGTGTATAAGTGAGGGCGTAAACCCCAAAGAACCTTCAAGATGAGTTACGGAAATCGCGCGATGGTGGACCGTTACATCAACGCGGCCAAGGACGGTTACCTGGACGTGTTGAAGGACGCCACCAAGAAGGACCTCAACACGGGGGACGAGGATGGCATGACCGCCGTCATCTGGGCTGCCCACAATAATCACCTGGATGGCCTCAGGCTCATCATTGGACGAGGGTGAGTCGAATGGTGCATTTGTGACTGTTGGATTGGATGGAGGGTGAGTTTGAATGGTGCATTTGTGACTGTTGGATTGGATGGAGGGTGAGTTTGAATGGTGCATTTGTGACTGTTGGATTGGATGGAGGGTGAGTTTGAATGGTGCATTTTGTGACTGTTGGATTGGATGGAGGGTGAGTCGAATGGTGCATTTGTGACTGTTGGATTGGATGGAGGGTGAGTTTGAATGGTGCATTTTGTGAATGTTGGATTGGATGGAGGGTGAGTTTGAATGGTGCATTTGTGACCGTTGGATTGGATGGAGGGTGAGTTTGAATGGTGCATTTGTGACTGTTGGATTGGATGGAGGGTGAGTTTGAATGGTGCATTTGTGACTGTTGGATTGGATGGAGGGTGAGTTTGAATGGTGCATTTGTGACTGTTGGATTGGATGGAGGGTGAGTCGAATGGTGCATTTTGTGACTGTTGGATTGGATGGAGGGTGAGTTTGAATGGTGCATTTGTGAATGTTGGATTGAATGGAGGGTGAGTTTGAATGGTGCATTTTGTGAATGTTGGATTGGATGGAGAGTGAGTTTGAATGGTGCATTTTGTGACTGTTGGATTGGATGGAGGGTGAGTTTGAATGGTGCATTTTGTGAATGTTGGATTGGATGGAGGGTGAGTTTGAATGGTGCATTTGTGACTGTTGGATTGGATGGAGGATGAGTCGAATTGTGCATTTTGTGACTGTTGGATTGGATGGAGGGTGAGTTTGAATGGTGCATTTGTGACCGTTGGCTTGGATGGAGGGTGAGTTTGAATCGTGCATTTGTGACTGTTGGATTGGATGGAGGGTGAGTTTGAATGGTGCATTTGTGACTGTTGGATTGGATGGAGGGTGAGTTTGAATGGTGCATTTGTGACTGTTGGATTGGATGGAGGGTGAGTTTGAATCGTGGATTTATGAATGTTGGATTGGATGGAGGGTTGTCGTTGGTTTGGATGGTGGTTCGGTTGATTGGTTGGTTGCTCATTTGTTCGCTCCTTGATTCGTTTCGTCTGTTTGTCTATGTGTACGTTCGTTTGTACTTGCATCAGTTTTTAATGCATCGTTTTTGCACACGACGCAGAGCAGTCTTCGCTTTTATGTGTATAGTTTTGTCGTGTCTAAAATCGATTTTATATAGTTTCTTATTTTAGACTGGCAGTCATAACTATAACACCTTATTAAATAAAATGCTTGCTTGTTTTTATCAATGGAGTTCTTTTAAGGTAACCGGGAAGCTAATAAACAGACATTGGAGGAAAGAAAAAGATATGTCAAGTGAAGTCGAGAAGCTACCGGTATCTGTTTTTTGGTGTGTGTGGGTTTTTTTTACGGTAACTGTTGAAAGGAGGAATGTTTTCGCTGACACGATTAAGTAAACAGCAAAAACCACGCTCGCTTTTCTCAACATTTTAATGATTTCGCCAAATTATTTCATCACGGAGAAAAGGGTACATTTTTGTAGGTGTGCGAGCGAGGGGTGTGCATTGTTAAAGCTTACACCTCAGGCAGTGAAATGTATCGTTCTAGTCGGCTCCAACGTTCACATTAGTACGTGAACGACATTTTCAATTTAAAACAAGGAAATTCAGATTTACTACAAGGTGGTGGTTTAATGCTAGGGTGTTTGTTATTGTATTTGTTGGCTCGTTTCGTGGTCAATATTCTGCACTGGATACCTGCCACGTCCAAAACTCTAGCCCTAAATAGTTTATAGCCTATTGGCGTTTACATAATGTCTTTTGATTTATGAGCACTGAAATTGACTCGGTTTTGTAGAAGTAACGATTTTTTTTCAGCGTAACTTCCAACCCTTTTTTGTTTTACATTAAAAAAACTGAGACAGAGAACACACAACATAAACATGGGCATATTTTGCTATGTGAATTGGTCTGGTCGTGCGTGCATGTTTGTGTGTGTGTGTATGTGTGTGTGTGTGTGTGTGTGTGTGTGTATGTTTGTGTGTGGGGTGGTGGTGGTGTGTGTGTGTGTGTGTGTGTGTGTGTGTGTGTGTGTGTGCGTGTGTGCGTGTGTTTGTGTGTGTGTGTGTGTATGTGAGTGTGTCTGTGTGCGTGCGTGCGAGCGTGCGTGCGTGCGTGCGTGCGTGCGTCCGTCTGTGTCTGCATCTCTCTTCCTGCCTGTCTGTCTGTTTGATCATGATTTTTTGGTTGTTGTTTTGGGTGGGTTTTTTTTTTTTTTTTTTGGGGGGGGGGGTGTTTTTTTTGCGTAAAATGTCAACACCAAAGACACAAAAACCTAGCTAGGTTCGATGGATCCCAACACTTAATCAAACACCTCCAGTTTTTAAGTGTTTGCCGGTTTTTGTTTGTTATTTTTTAACCTCAGTCGCATTGCAGGCTGCTTCAACCCTTACTTTTTTGCCCTTGTTTTTTTTATTTAGTGTTAATAAAAAAAACAATACGTGTTTGCCGTTGTCTTTTTTTTTGTGTTAAAGCCGTTACCGAATAGGAAAGCGGGGTCCGTTTACCCTACAATGATTCAGAGCCCCTTGGCTGAAGCGGCCAGCGGCCCATTGTTTTCGTATTTATGTCACTGTTTGATCAGGGCCTCTCTCTTCCCTCGTGATCGTTTTTCTTGATAAGACGGATTTGCATTGCTTTAAACAAGATGTAAAAAAAAAAATTGGAACAAGGTAGAGAGAAAGGAAAGTTGTGTGTGGGGGGGAGGGGGATGAGGGTGGGGGAATGTGTGTGTGTGGGGGGGGGGGGGGGGGTTGTGTGTGGGTGTCTGTCTGTCTGTCTGTCTGTCTGTCTGTTTTTGTCTTTTTGTGTCTCTATGCCTGTCTGCCTATTTCATATTTCAGGGGGAGCTTTACATGAAGAAAGTTCTAGGCTGCCCGCAAATCCGTTCAGCACAGGTCTCAGTTTTCAAAAGAAAAGGAAATGAGGGAGGGAGGGGGGGAGGGAGACAAACAGGCAAACGGACAAACAATATGCACAGGCAAGAGCGCGGCCAGAACTATGTACGGAACCCTGTTTCTGACTCGCAACAAATCATTGAGAGCGGCTCGGATAACAGTGAAGAAAGGGCAGTTGAAAGAAAGGCATGAGATGCCTTCCATGGAGAGAGAGAGAGAGAGAGAGAGAGAGAGAGAGAGAGACAGACAGACAGACAGACAGACAGACAGACAGACAGAGACCGAGATATATATATATATATATATAGAGAGAGAGAGAGAGAGAGAGAGAGAGAGAGAGAGAGAGAGAGAGACAGACAGAGAGAGAGAGAGCGAGAGAGAGAGAGAGAGAGAGAGAGAGACTAAGAAAGAGAGAGAGACAGACAGACAGACAGACAGAGAGACAGACAGACAGACAGACAGAGAGAGAGACAGAGAGACAGACAGAGAGAGAGACAGAGAGAGAGAGAGAGAGAGAGAGAGAGAGAGAGACAGAGACAGAGAGAGAGAGCGAGAGAGAGAGAGAATAATTCCCGAATGACGTTTTGTTAAAAAAAGTTTTTTTACAATATCATTTTTTGCTGAAAATTGTGTTTAGGTTAAATTACGTGAGCGCCATATTGTATACAATATATTGACAGGAGAAAAAGGCACAATGCAATAACCTGGTCAAATGATATTGAGACAGCGGTGTGTTGATTCAATAAGTGTAAACACATTAAATGTAAATAAAATAACAAGTCGCGTAAGGCGAAAATACAATATTTAGTCAAGTAGCTGCCCTTTTTCAGCAAGACCGTATACTCGTAGCATCGTCAGTCCACCGCTCATGGCAAAGGCAGTGAAATTGACAAGAAGAGCGGGGTAGTAGTTGCGCTAAGAAGGATAGCACGCTTTTCTGTACCTCTCTTTGTTTTAACTTTCTGAGCGTGTTTTTAATCCAAACATATCATATCTATATGTTTTTGGAATCAGGAACCGACAAGGAATAAGATGAAAGTGTTTTTAAATTGATTTCGAAAAAAAAATTTTGATAATAATTTTTATATATTTAATTTTCAGAGCTTGTTTTTAATCCGAATATAACATATTTATATGTTTTTGGAATCAGCAAATGATGGAGAATAAGATAAACGTAAATTTGGATCGTTTTATAAATTTTTATTTTTTTTTACAATTTTCCGATTTTTAATGACCAAAGTCATAAATTAATTTTTAAGCCACCAAGCTGAAATGCAATACCGAACCCCGGGCTTCGTCGAAGATTACTTGACCAAAATTTCAACCAATTTGGTTGAAAAATGAGGGCGTGACAGTGCCGCCTCAACTTTCACGAAAAGCCGGATATGACGTCATCAAAGACATTTATCAAAAAAATGAAAAAAACGTTCGGGGATTTCATACCCAGGAACTCTCATGTCAAATTTCATAAAGATCGGTCCAGTAGTTTAGTCTGAATCGCTCTACACACACACACAGACACACACACAGACACACACACAGACACACGCACATACACCATACCCTCGTTTCGATTCCCCCTCGATGTTAAAATATTTAGTCAAAACTTGACTAAATATAAAAATGAACTGGCAAGCATCTTAAGCTTTATGTATGTCCACATTCTTTATTCTTTGGGTCTTTGCAATGCATATCAACAATGGCACTGCTCTGTTCATCCCACATCATCCTACTTCTGTAAATAAAATATTTTGGCAGTGATAACGGACATACAGAGTCGTGCCATTGCAAACATTTCGAACGTCAAATCGTGTGTACACGCAAGCACAAGACCAAGTGCGCACGGAAAAGATCCTGTAATCCACTTCAGAGTTCGGTGGGTTGTGGAAACACGAAAATACCCAGCATGCCTACTCAACGAAAGCGGAGTGAAGCTGACTATGCTCTCAGAGTATAGTGTGGGGAACCCAAATGGGCAAACGAGCTCACACTTAACCAGACAATTCTGGAACGCGGAAGAAGAAGAAGAAGAAGAAGGTCAAATACAGGCCTAAACTAAGAGATAGACAGAGAGAGAATGGACGGAGGGAAAGGACACCATTTTTCAGATGACAACGTAAACTTTAACGCGACCTGAAGTCAATTTTTAACGTCCAGGTGTGCATGTAGTTACGTAAGCTGTTGGTTAAATAAGGTTCAATTAAGCAAGGGCATGCACAAATTGAACCCTCTTTCACCAACAGAAAAAGGAGTGGGCAAAGTTTTGGCCCAGATTGTTGCTGTTGTTGCAGCTGCTGCAGCTTTCATCATCGTCCTTGATGCAGTTGCTGATGTTACAAAACTGACAGCAAACGTCACTAAGAGATGTTCATGTCGAGTGGATGTCCACAATCGAAACTAACCACCCCACATCAGTCAGTGTGTCAGCCAAATGTCCAAAAGCCTGTATGCACGATGTGCGATGTGTCTCAATAGAAACAAGATAGAAAGAGGGGGACTGAGAGTGAAAAGGGGAGGAAGTAGAGGAAAGCCAGCGACAAGCGAGTGGCGGCGGCTTGCTGCCCAAACGGAGCCACGTTTGCTGAGAGGGTGTCGGGGGTTTGTTCGGCGCCCGGGGTTCAAACTCTGGCAAACAGACTTTGGGGCTCTCATCCCTTCTTTTCGCTGCTCGGCTTGGCCACTAGGCCATTCGTAAGGCCATTATAGTAGAGAGAGCAAGCTAGCTGTAGCTCTTCGTTGCAGTCATGAATCGGGGTTTTTTCAGTGTCTTCTTGATCTGACTCTGTGTCATGTTGTTCGTTGCTATTGCTGTGAAGATTGAAGGAGGTTGACCCCTCTTCGTTGCACTGTCAAAGTGTGGTGCTCATACACGGCGCATTTTTGAATGTTTTCGGATCTGGCTTTGTACTTTTTTCTTTTGCCTCTTGGGGCTTTTGGTTTTGTGTTTTTTGGGTTTTTTTGGTTGTTCGTGCTCCGTTTTGCGGACCTAGTTTGTTTCAATGTGGAAGTGTTGCACCTTAATAGTGTCGTTGGTGCCAAGCCACGGCTGTGCACAAAGTCTTTGCCTGACCCCAGAACTGATAGCTTGTCGCGCGCAGTCACCAACCTCGAGTGAAATAGGGGCGGAGAAAAGTTTGTCGCCAAATCAACTGTCGCAGGTTGTTGCGAAATCAACTGTCGCATTTTTTTGTAAACTCCGCCTGCTGAGTCGCAAAACATGCGACAAGTTCCTGACCTTTGCCAAGCTTTCAGTTGTACCAGCTGTCTTCCTCACCTGAACTTGGCGATATCTCTTTAGGAGTACCCATTGCTCCGCTTTTCAGCACGTGTCATAAAGAACTGTCTGCGGCAATTTTCTTTCAGCTGGTAGCACTCTGGTTAGTTGGCTGGCTGCAAATGGTATCTGGTAAGGTCCTTTAGAAGCACCTGGGATAATACAGAATATTTTATCACACAAGTTTAGGAATTAATGCAGAATAAAACCCATCACAGCAACAGCAACAGCATCAGCTCTCTCTCTCTCTCTCTCTCTCTCTCTCTCTCTCTCTCTGTCTCTCTCTCTCTCTCTCTGTCTCCCTTGTCTTTTATTTCTCTTCTGCCTCTTTGGCTACATCCAACAACCCCTAACAGTAGTCGGCCTTAATCTGCTCAGCGTGGTCAAAGTTTTGCGCCCACATCAAGGACATTCCAGCAATTGTTCCTTCTGATGCTGGTTTTGGTAGCCCTTGGAAGCACCCTTGATTTTACTTCCACTTGCTTAGCCCATCACACAAAGTCTCAAACCATGGCTCCAACGGGAAGCGCATTTCTTCCATTCTTGGTGTTAGAGCTTGTTTGGTCTTCTCTTTGGCTCTTGCCAATAGTTAAGCTTCTCTGGTGCTTATCCCTGTACCTTTTTTTTTACCACTCTCTTTATTTTGGTCGTTTTCTCTAGCCCTTGTTTAGATGCGAAAGGAGAATTGTTTTCGGTCGGTGTGTTTATTCCAGTGTGTGTCTGCTTGGTTACCGTTTTTTACGTTCCTGTGTTGGCCCAACGTTACGTTCCTCGGGCAATGCTGGTCAGGGCCCCCCCCCCCCCACCCCCCACCCCATCCCCCTTTTTTTTCTCACGCCCACGATGTTATCACATTCGATGTGCTCAATGAAATTAACACAGGCTGGGCATTTTCCGTGGGAACTTCACACAAAACATTGTAAGAATTAGGAGTTTATCCGTGTTCTTTGACTCTGTCCAGAAAGGTTTCACATAGTCCATCAAGCCCAAAATATGAAATAGCACATCAGAATGAACCTTGTTTATAATTCAGTGCATCATTCTTAGACTTGCATCATTTTGGTCAACATTTTGAAAATTTAAGCTATGAGTCTAATTAGTGTAGGTTGTCCAGAAAACCTATCTCGCTTCCACCCGTCCACCTACCAAGCCCACCCAGTCTACCTCACCCCTGCTCCCTCGGTTATTAACCCTTATCATATCAAAACATATTCAGATTAGTATCTGTCATTTATTTTATTTGTCTCGTAATTATTTTTTCTGTGTACACAATAAAGACCATTGGGTCGATGTACTTGGGGATGTCTTGTTTTGTCAAAACTTTAACGTTCTAAATACTTAAGGCGGTTTTTAATTGAGCCCGAAGTCGACTTCGCGAATACTTCGCAAAGTCTTTTTACCGAAAACTCAGTGCTAAAGCTTCGTACGGCCAGCTTCGCGAAGTATATTTCGCGTAGTCAACTTCGCCCAGTTAAGGGCAGGCTTTACCTTTCTTGTTTTTCACCATTTACATTATTCTCAAACCCGTCATCCTTTCGGCCCGAGTCATGCCTCGAATTCACGCCCTCTGTCTGTCCATCTGTTACATCGATGATCTTTAAGTGTGGATCGAAACTGAGACAAGGCACAGGAATGTTCAAACTATGATAATTATTATCATCGAAATCGTGACTTCACTGATACAGATAATTATGAGGACGCCTGTGTCCGAGGGCAAGGTCAAGCTGACCAATATCCAGTGGTTGTCGAACTTTGCTATGTTGAGAGAGTTGATCATAAATGAATTATGAACGAGATTTTATTCCCCCCTCTGCTTCTTTACCTCTGTAAACTTGTAGAGCTAGTTATTTTTCGATAAACACCCAGCAACCAAACAAATAACGACCCAGCAACAGCCTGAATCCTCGATAGCGCAATGGGTTGAGAAGCTGTTCTGCGTCGGTACTACTTTTGCGACTGAAAAGTTCCGAAGGCTCTAATGTACGAAGTATACATCTCTGGAGCAAACAATACAAACATACCGCATTTAAATTAACAACTACAGGCTTGAACACATGAACCTCCATATAAAATCCATGAGTTTGGTTGTTTTCTGAATCTAGGTCTGCTGTGCACGAACGTTTATCACAAGCAAATTCCCAAGGCAAGTAACTCTCATACTTTGTCTAGCGACAAGAGTAGTTCCCCTTTCAAATTTCTTTTGACACAGTTTCTTCGACAACAGACTAAAATCCGACGGTCAGTTTTCAACAATATTTCATTTAATAAACAGATCACACGCAACTAAATGCACACATCTCATCAATTTAAACAACATAAAGCGGTTTCATACACTATTTTCCCCAGAAAACTGAACTTCATACAGTTTTTAACGTTGGAACACGGGTGCAAAAGTTCGTCTGCTAGTCCCATTTGACGAAAGAACATTATCCTAAGCAATACCAAAACATATACAGAACACACAATATCTGCCTTTGCCGCCACAGCAGAATAACAGCATATCTGTGTACTTGATTTTAGTCCAAAATAGGAAAACTGACAAGCTGTGTTCACAGAATGGAATGATTTGCACGGAACTATACAACCGCGCATTAATCGATCGCTTGCGCAGGTTGACTGGTTGAGTGAATAGGATTCGATCAAACTTTCGCAAAAAAACTCATCTTTTCTTTGAATAACTGAAGAAAGGAGGAATAAAGAGGTTACACACCTCGTCTCAGTGATTATCAAAAATAATGGTCTCAGTTCGCGGTCATGAAAAAGCTCGCTAAAGCTCGCATTTTTCATGATCCGCTAACTTCGACCATTATTTTTAATAATAACTGAGACTCGGCATGTAACCTCTACATATCAGCCAGTGTCTTCTCAGCTTAGGGTCCGTGGGTAGCTGTGTGTAGAAAGTATTAAAGTCGGTGTGTGTGTGGAGCGGGGGGGGGGGGCGTGTGTGTGCGTGTGTGTGTGCGTGTGTGTGTGTGTGTGTGTGTGTCTTTGTGTGTGTGTGTGTGTGTGTGTGTGTCCGTACTTAAGTGTATATGAGGGCTCCTGTGCGTACGTGTATCAATGTGTTAGTGCGTGCCCTGCCTACCTGTCTGTCTGTCCGCCTACCTGTCTCTGCCTTTCTGTATCTGTCTGTCTGTCCGTATACCTGTCAGTCTCTGTCTTTGTGTCTGCATGTCTCTGTCATCTGTACCCTATTTCGTAATCTCCTCAAAATGTTAGTTGCGAATACAAGTGTGTGCCCGGTTAGCTTAATAGAGCACTTTCAAGTGTCGTGTCGTCGCCGAATTACTATCTGCATCACAATTTCCTCAGGCGACGCATTAGGCGTAAAACAAAAAAGAAGACGAAATCTTATCAGCAGTTATTGTTAGCTGTTCCTAGATCGTTTTGCATAGAATGTCTCCAGACGATAAGATATAGGTTTCAATAAAAGTGGGCGTAACTTAGTTTTGTGAATTGTAATCGTGAAAGATGATGTTTAATCTTATGAACTTTGGACTTCCATTTCGTACTGAGAAATGAAGAGATAAAATGTTGAAATAGGAGGTGGGGATGGGGGTGTAGGGTTTTTCCGGGGAAAAAAAAGAACCCCAAAGAACATTTCACTTTGCGCGTTTGTATATATTTGTGTGTGTGTGTGTGTGTGTGTGTGTGTGTGTGTGTGTGTGTGTGTGTGTGTGTGTGTGTGTGTGTGTGTGTGTGTGCGTGTACGCGTGCGTGCGTGCGTGCGTGGGTCTGTGTGTCTTTCTGTCCGATTGTCTGTTGTCTAACTGTCTGTCTGTCTGCCTGTCTGTCTGTCTTTCTGTGTCTGAAAATAAGAAAGAGACAGTGTTAAAGCTATAAAGCTCTATCTTCATTTTTTCCTCACATCTTGAGAAACGAATACCTGGTATGGCCTAATATGCCTCAACGATGTCAAGAACGGCAATAGTTATACTTACGAACACCATAAGGTTTGTGCCACGTTATGAAGCCTAGTGCGAGTAAATCTCACTAGACATGGACGACGGTCACGGACATCGTTCCGGCCACACGGTCCCACCTTGACCCAAATTTGATTCAGAGCTTCGCGTTGTCGGGTATGTATGGGGTGCGAAACAGTGAATACTCTTGCTTTTAGTGAGACAAGCTTTTCGCGCGTTTTCCTTGTCCACGTGTTTAAGAGTAAAGACACACCCCTCGCTATGACAGGCTTATAATGTTACGTGGGAAAGTTGACTCACTATGAAGTCTTTCACAACCAATATTAACGCGACAGGGTTATTTCCGAACATCGTCTAGTTACCAGGATGTCTGACGTTGCACGAAATTACAGAAACCGTATGCAGCTCTTTAACCAAAACGTGACAATTCAGATTACCGTAGGCAAAGTGCATGCAGTCGACTACACACATGCTTCGTGAAGGAACCTGAGAGTGGATTAGGCGCATGCATCTGTTTGTCGAATCAGTTTTAGCCAACTGTAAACTAATTTAGGGTGACAGCAAGCATGCGTTGTGCACCCTTTCCCATACGTTGACGTCAGTGGCTGACGTGGTATCCAGACTGTCTGTTTACGATTTGTGACGTAATCACAAAGTGTATAGGGCGCATATACATCTGTGACGTAACAAGCAAAGGCATCAACCTGTTGTAGCCGACTATGATCGTATTGGCTGATTACAGATTGCTTGCAAGCGTTTTGTACGCTTTCCGTTGACGTCGAAGGGTCGACGTTTGATCGAGGTTACCCATTTTTATCTGCCTACTTGTCTCGAAGCCAAAACACCTGACATTTACCATAAGCTTGACATTGCGATACACTGTTCTTGAAAACAGACGCTGATTAGATAATTCATGCGTGCACTCTGTGCGACTCAACTGCGCATTGTTCTACTTTCGTGTTTTTACAAGTCAAGTTTTGACTAAATGTTTTAACGTAGAGGGGGGAATCGAAACGAGGGTCGTGGTGTATGTGTGTATGTGTGTCTGTGTGTGTGTGTGTGTGTGTGTGTGTGTGTGTGTGTGTGTGTGTGTGTGTGTGTGTGTGTGTGTGTGTGTGTGTGTGTGTGTGTGTGTAGAGCGATTCAGAGAAAACTACTGGACCGATCTTCATGAAACTTGACATGAGAGATCCTGAGTATGGTATCTCCAGACGTTTTTTTCATTTGTTTGATAAATAGCTTTGATGACGTCATATCCGGCTATTCGTGAAAGTTGAGGCGGCACTGTCACGCTCTCATTTTTCAACCAAATTGGTTGAAATTTTAGTCAAGTAATCTTCGACGAAGCTCAGGACTTTGGTATTGCATTTCAGCTTGGAGGCTTAAAAACTAATTAATGAGTTTGCTCATTAAAGTTGTCATTAAAATTGATTTTTCGCAAACAGACTTAAAATTGATTGCATCGTATTCTTCATCATATTCTGAATCTAAAAGTATAATACATATGTCATGTTTACTCTTAAAATGTGATCACAATTAACGAAAATAGATTAATTAGTCTTACGATAAAAATTTAAGAAATCGATCCAAAAATGATTTCATCTTATTCTTTATCATTTCCTGATTCCAAAAACATATAGATATGATAGGTTGTATTCAAAACAAGCTCCGAAAGTTAACAAGAATACAGAAAAGCGCGCTTTCCTGCTTAGCACAATACGCTACCGCGCTATTCTGGCGTGTTAATTTCACTGCGTTTTGCACGTGGAAGGTGAGCGATTTCCTTCTCTCTCTTATGCGTCCATGCATGCACCACTGCCTGCGCTATATATGAACCTAATTTCTTGGTTAAAACTTGTCTAAATTTCTAAATTCTTTCTTAATATATATCAATTCCACACTTTGGCCTTAAATCAAAGTGTTTCCCTTCACAGATATCCCCTTGGGGTTGTCAGATGAGGGTAGTCTCCCATGCCAACAGAAGCTACCATTCAGAGAGTGGTTTGCTTCTTAGTTGGATACCATGGGTTGACAACTCTCGCCATCAGTACCACCTGACCACTGATGAGACACAATACACGCCTTATGTTGTACTGTCATGCAGGAACACCACTATAAGCTTCTAGCTTGTTGCTGTTTCTGTGAACTTTGTATACATGTCATGATTGTAATCTTTGTTAAAATAAACTTATGTTTAAACCAATAGTGTCGAAACACGTGTCTGGTCTAGGTACAAAAACAATGGTCCTCCTTAGGACTAGATTTCCTTGTGATACGTCCCCCCCTCTCTCTCTCTCTCTCTCTCTCTCTCTCTCTCTCTCTCTCTCTCTCTCTCTCTCTCTCTCTCTCTCTCTCTCTCTCTCTCTCTCTCTCTCTCTCTCTCTCTCTCTCTCTCTCTCTCTCTCTCTCTCTCTCTCTCTCTCTCTCTCTCTCTCTCTCTCTTTCTTTCATTTAGTAATCGTTTATTATTATTTCCATAAATGCCAATGCAGAATTTTGCTCACAATTTGCGAGGGTCCACGCTCTAAACCTAAATGGCATTCTACGTGCTAAGACTTGCTACCAGTCCAAAAATTACGGTCCGTTTTCCCACCAAATGACAGTTCATGGGATAGGATAATCATACGTTACCTATGGGGATAGAGGCACCCTGGTTGCTAATGAAGGGTTAACTGTATCTCGTTTACCTATGGCGTGAGTGTCACACGCAGGGCTCTGTACCCTTTGTTCCTTCGTGACTCATGAGGTCCTATTAATCAGGAAGTTCACATTAGATGTTTTGAAAAGAAGATTTTTGGTTCAGAGATGCTAACGTTTTTCGTCTGTGGGACAGTATTTTCGACGTGGATTGCCAAGGTTAGTACTGTTCCTTTCTTACATGGAAAGTCCATGTCCAAGGGTTGTTTCACGAAATTTAAAATCGTGGTATCGCCTTCTCTTCAGCAAAAGTAGAAACTTCGAAAAGATATTCAAATGTGGGTAAAATTCAAGAACAGTGTCCCAAATTCATGGAAGGTTTGTCATGGTACCAAGCTTTGCAGATGAAGAGAACGCTGGCAGTGCCTTGAAAATGGGGTAGGCTGCAATCGTGGTGAAAAGCTATAACTGTGACATTGAAATTCAGTTCATTCCGCACACCTTTGGGTGTTGTTGGATTTTTTTTAACCTTAAAGGGACATAACTAGCGTATATGGCAGACTGTTGGCGGACAGATTTAATTAGAGACACTGTTTCTGAATTGTACCCAAGTGTGTTTAAAGGCTGACGTCGACTGCTCACAGAGGAGTCAGGGTTAGCGTTTACTTGCGAATTGCTGGCGCAAACTTACTCACCAGGGTAACTTTTCTTTTTCTTTCTGCGTTCGGCTTGTCGGTGTAGGTACATGCATGGCTAGTCGTTTCTTCATCCTTGCTACTTGTGCAGTCACTTGCGATCTTTGCAGGATACTTCAGGGGCACTAATAAGGAAACCTTCTCAGTCATGCAAGTAAGTAACTATAAATTGTTTTACTGATAATATGCATCAATATTTCTATATGTCGGAAAACTTTAGGATCGGTTGCGCCTGTAAACTATACTCTTCTTTTTCACGAAGAAGAGCTTGTTTTCGTGTAAATTTCTGATTTTGCATTGGCCTGCATTCTTCCTGGTATGATAGCGAAAGACGAACAGTCTTGCATGGGAAGACATGACATAACACAAATCACCATTCAGACGGCTCCCTTGCAACACAAAATAGTACATACTCACCAGGCATTCTACCGGCTCG
Organism: Littorina saxatilis; assembly: GCF_037325665.1. Classification (NCBI taxonomy): domain Eukaryota; kingdom Metazoa; phylum Mollusca; class Gastropoda; order Littorinimorpha; family Littorinidae; genus Littorina; species Littorina saxatilis. The sequence goes on from NC_090246.1 coordinate 20,019,332, forward strand.
ATATGCGAGTAATATATATATATATATATCCGAATTGACGGAAGCTGACACTAATAGGCTTATAGAAGCTTATACATTATGCACATTAGATGGACATATAGGTTGCACGAAGCAGACCACACCCCCTATGAGACAATAGGATCCTATGTGGGCGTAAGGTGTATTAATATCACTAGCTTTGCATATATGCACACGCCCTGACCCTCAACCCATAGTGGGGGTGAGGGAAGAGGGGGAGAGGGGGGAAACTGTCGATGAGGGCGTCGGCTCTCATAATTGATTAACGCGGGTGAATACGTTATTCACTGACATCAAAGACTGCATGGTGTATAGAGTTATACACTGGTCGTGAATGTGCGAGTATTTTACTGCTTCTTCCCCCACTTCCTCTTCCTCTTCTTCTTCTTCTTCTCAGGGGCGGATCAGTTCATTTTATGGGGGGGGGGGGTGAAGGGTTCTAAAAGTATACTATTGTGAAGATATGGGTGTGAAGGCGCGAAGCGCCGAGCCGACGGCGCAAAGCGCCTAGCTTGCTAGGGGGGTCCGGGGGCATGCCCCCCCGGAAAATGTTGAAACAAAGGATGCAAAATGGTGCAATCTGGTGCATTCTGAGGATGATCATTACCAGTTTCAGGCAGCAGATTTTGTCACTGGTTAATACCCAAAAAATTGAAACTCAATTTTTTTGGCTAGGGGGGGGGGGGGAAGGTTCCGGAAACCCCAGAATCCCCCCCCCCCCCCCCCTCGTCCGCCCCTGCTTCTCTTTCCGTGCAGCATTCTGCTTTATTCTTTGGACAACATGGAAGACTCTGTTAATCCTGAGATATATACTCTTCAAGAAACGCGTAGGTTTTTAATGATAGTTTTTAATGATAATTTAGCAAAGTCCTGTAAGAATGTATACAAGTCCTGTTCTAATTATCGCAGTTATATGTAGATACACGTTGTCATTATTTACGGTATGTTTTTTGTTTTATTTGTCGGAAAATTTCCATACAGTCAACATGTGGATGTCACGCTTCTTCGGCATCCCAGTCAGGGTTGTCGTTCGGAGTGAGTTTCCACAATATCCCTTCTCGAAAGTGTTACTACATCCCCTTAGAATTAAGCATTGAATACGAACGTAGATGATTCATCAAGGGCGAGCAGTTTTGGCCCAGTGAATAGATCAGCCTGTTTTGAGACTTGTCAGTGTCAAGTGCATGGTAACAAGTGCAAACACTGCTCATCCCCAGCAGCGGAACATCAAAGGGGGACAATTTAGTTCAGTGTGTGGAGTGCAGTGCCCTTGCTACCCCTTACTAATGAGTTATACCGCGAACACAATCCTTTGTTTTCCTTGTTGTGCGGAGTTGCGTAACAATAGGGAGTGTATAGTCGGGTGGTTTCACGAATGAATATAGCATCATGTGTGCGAGGAAAAAACACAGCTTTTTCAAGATTCCAGGGTCAATGACTGAAAAAGCGGTCTTTGTGTGAAATATGCGTTTCTGTTAAAAATCTATGCAGAGAGGAAGTCAAGTCGTTGTTGTTCTCACACCATCGGGCGCCTACCCGCGTGCGCACAGACACACATACGCACACGCACATCAGTTTACACGCACAAACATAAATTTAAACACATGGTTCACACACACATACACACGGTACACACACACACACACACACACACATACTCACACACACACACACACACACACACACACGCACACACAGGCACTCACACACACGCACACACACACACACACACACACAGCCGGACACACACACAGCCACACACACACACACACACACACACACACAGAAGAAGACGCTATTCGCCCATGGAGTTGAGGACTGAAAGTAACACATTGATGCTATTCACCTCAGAAGCACGAAGGGCCTAGAGCATACAAACGCCAAGAATCCTTTTTGGAGTCTAAATACAACAACCCATTTAACTTTGTTTTCTGTCAAGACATTTCATTAACTGGCTTGGGCGTGTATAACAACAGGTACGGCTAGAGGCACGGCGACAATTTTGGGTTCAACTTTACCTGTACATGTGTGGGATCGAGGCATTACGTGTGTCAAATTCCGATGTATGTTCGAATCCTGCCATTGATGTATTGTTGTTGGTGTTGTTGGTGGTGGTGGTGTTGTTGTTGTTGTTGTTGTTGTTGTTCCTAAAGGTATTTGTTAGTTTGTCTGTCTGTCTATCTTCTGTTTGTTTGTTTGTTTGTGTAGGTGGTTGTTGTTTTCGTTTGTATTTTGTTTGTTGGTTGGTTTTTATTTATTTATTTTAAGAGGTTGTTCTCCGGTCCCTGTCAGCTTTAGCAAAAACCAGAGGCAAAAGACACTAGTGGAACTGGGGAGAATAATTCGGATTCCTGCTCGCATAACCCTGAGCCCCTTCACCTCTCCCTACAACCCCCCCTCCCCCTCCCCCTCTTCTCCCCCAAAAATATGGACAAGTAATACCAACAGCCTCATGTTTTATCCCGCCATTTTTAACACGAGAACACGACTTGTTGTTGAGTGTATGCACTTCAAATCTATCCTCTGCAGTCGCTGCATTCTGATCACGGATATTGTCGACACACACACACACACACGGTGCCCGGTACCAAGTCGATCTAGTTACATTAAAACCTGCATTTTGACACAGTCCATCATGCTTTATCAGTGGGGAACAAACTTTCTGCTTTTAATCCACTCAGGTTGGAATAGCATATTACTTAGCCCAACATACTATAACACATGCAAAACCCAAAAGAAACAGTCTGCAATAGTCTTAATTCATGAAATATATATAACATATCATTAAATCAATCAAAGATAAATATGAAATGGAACAAAATAATAGTTTGACTAAAGCAGCTTGATACCAACTTCCAACAGATTAATGAGAAATATATCTGTAAGCGAGCAAAACAGATTGCAAAGTTACTGAACAACATTAACAGCATAATTAACAACGACAACAACAAGAACAGCAACTACAGCATTAGCAAAAACAACAAATAGCAGTGAAGACATCCGTTGCCTTAAGGCTTAGTAGACGGGATTACTTAGAATTTGTTTTAATACACTCTCTTATGAAAACAACGCATATTCACCACTAGGTACCATTCCAGGTACTCCACCCTTAAAACTGTAGGTAACCATTTACCAATGTTGCCATACATTTCAGCACAACAAAGCCTATTGTCATCAGACACCAGCAAAGCAAAACGACTTCCTCGATTGAAGTCTCCACTAACATAAACACTTTCCAATAAGTTTTATTCACTCATAAAACCTGGGCAAATACTTTGCATGCAAATGAATCGAACTATCCGTTTCAAAAGCCCGCAAGGTGTTTTCTTGATTTACAATGTTAATGCCAGTGTGTACGAATTGTTTGCTTCAGAGCAGTGAAATTTCCATGCGTTTTATAGATTGAAAACGAGCGAGTCATTTCAATCTTTACATTGACGGGCGCAGTGGCGTGGTGGTAAGACGTCGGCCTCCTAATTGGGAGGTCGTGAGTTCGAATCCCGGTCGCTGCCTCCTGGTGGGTTAAGGGTGGATATTTGTCCGATCTCCCAGGTCAACTTATGTGCAGACCTGCTAGTGACTTAACCCCCTTCGTGTGTACACGCAAGCACAAGACCAAGTGCGCACGGAAAAGATCCTGTAATCCATGTGAGAGTTCGGTGGGTTATAGAAACACGAAAATACCCAGCATGCCTCCCCCGAAATCGGCGTATGCTGCCTGAATGGCGGGGTTAAAACGGTCATACACGTAAAAATCCACTCGTGCTAAAAACATGAGTGAACGTGGGAGTCTAAGCCCATGAACGAAGAAGAAGAAGAAGAAGAAGAATCTTTACATTGATGGTGTAACGTTTCACGCAACTCACCTGATAAAACGACTTATTCCCCCCTCTGCTTCTTTACCTCTGTAAACTTGTAGAGCTAGTTATTTTTCGATAAACACCCAGCAACCAAACAAATAACGACCCAGCAACAGCCTGAATCCTCGATAGCGCAATGGGTTGAGAAGCTGTTCTGCGTCGGTACTACTTTTGCGACTGAAAAGTTCCGAACGCTCTAATGTACGAAGTATACATCTCTGGAGCAAACAATACAAACATGCCACATTTAAATTAACAACTACAGGCTTGAACACATGAATCTCCATATAAAATCCATGAGCTTGGTTGTTTTCTGAATCTAGGTCTGCACAAACGTTCCATACAAGCAAATTCCCAAGGCAAGTAACTCTCATACTTTGTCTAGCGACAAGAGTAGTTCCCCTTTCAAATTTCTTTTCACTCAGTTTCTTCGACAACAGACTGCAATCCGACGGTCAGTTTTCAACAATATTTCATTTAATAAACAGATCACACGCAACCAAATGCACACATCTCATCAATTTAAACAACATAAAGCGGTTTCATACACTATTTTCCCCAGAAAACTGAACTTCATACAGTTTTTAACGTTGGAACACGGGTGCAAAAGTTCGTCTGCTAGTCCCATTTGACGAAAGAACATTATCCTAAGCGATACCAAAACATATACAGAACACACAATATCTGCCTTTGCCGCCACAGCAGAATAACAGCATATCTGTGTACTTGATTTTAGTCCAAAATAAAAAAACTGACAAGAAGTGTTAACAGAATGGAATGATTTGCACGGAACTATACAACCGCGCATTAATCGACCGCCTGCGCAGGTTGACTGGTTGAGTGAATAGGATTCGATCAAACTTTCGCAAAAAACCTCCTATTTTCTTTGAATAACTGAAGAAAGGAGGAATAAAGAGGTTACACACCTCGTCTCAGTGATTATAAAAAATAATGGTCTCAGTTCGCGGTCATGAAAAAGCTCGCTAAAGCTCGCATTTTTCATGATCCGCTAACTTCGACCATTATTTTTAATATTAAAGGCCTAAAAAAAAAATAGGTGTGGTTACGGTAACCCGACCTACCCTATTTTTAGGGGCCGATCCTATAACTTTTTATTACATTTGTCAAAAAAAAAAAAAAAAAAAAAAAAAAACCAGTGCAAAAAACGCAATGAAAGCAAAAGCGCCCGTGTCGCACACTTATTTCCCTGTCAAGTAGGCTTAATTTGTACACATTAGAAAAAAAAGTTTAAAAAAAAAAAGTGATTGCCTACCTACCTACCCTATTTTTTTTGGCTATGTTACCGTAACCACACCTATTTTTTTTTTTTGGCCTAATCACTGAGACTCGGCATGTAACCTCTACAAATCACGCAGTCAAATCTCTTCTTGTAGTTAGATTGTCACGTACTTTGTGTGATGGGCTATTTCGTATAAGGAAAGCCATCCTGGTTTAGAAAATAAATTTCAGTTAGTGTAAAATTGTTAAATAATTTCGAGCACTCTGTCTTTGCTTGTGCGTGCGTGCGTGCGTGCGTGCGTGCGTGCGTGCGTGCGTGCGTGCGTGCGTGCTTTGTGTTTGTTTCATACTCAAAATATCGATGCTTTTAGCTAAGGATGCATGACAAAAGATCAAAAGACAAAAGATCATACGGTAAAAGTTCTACCCGACACAACATCAACACGAGCCAAAATCGCCTAAACATGAGATGCATGCAACAGATGGCCGACGCAACAAAGGATGGACGCTGCTGAAGAATGCATCAACATAAGATCGAACGACACACTGTACTGTCAAACCACACATTATCGAATACAATCTTTTGTCGACCTGCGATCAAATCGCACTTGCGAAGACACGTTGATCCAAACTGTAATTCATGTACACTGTTTTATCTTCATACAGTATCAAATACAATCTTCTTCTTCTTCTTCTTCTTCTTCTTCTGCGTTCGTGGGCTGAAACTCCCACGTACACTCGTGTGGTTTTTTGCACGAGTGGACTTTTACGTGTATGACCGTTTTTTACCCCGCCATTTAGGCAGCCATACGCCGCTTTCGGAGGAAGCATGCTGGGTATTTTCGTGTTTCTATAACCCACCGAACTCTGACATGGATTACAGGATCTTTTTCGTGCGCACTTGGTCTTGTGCTTGTGTGTACACACGGGGGTGTTCGGACACCGAGGAGAGTCTGCACACAAAGTTGACTCTGAGAAATAAATCTCTCGCCGAACGTGGGGACGAACTCACGCTGACAGCGGCCAACTGGATACAAATCCAGCGCGCTACCGACTGAGCTACATCCCCGCCCGTAAATACAATCAAATCAAATTAACTTTATTGTCTCAAATCTTAGAAATTATATTGGTGGTGCATAAACATAAAGACAAACGGAACAATACAGCATTGTTAACATCAAAATAAATGTACTAACTAATACGATGCTTAGTTATCTAACCACAAATCTCGCCGATTACAAATAATCTGTGAAATGGGTATAGGATCAAGAATTGAAAACCAGAAAGGACAATCCTCACTCAGTCAGCTCTTGCGCTTGTTCTTTTGTTTGAGGAAGGCCTTGGGCTCTGGTGCGAAAGAATGGTAGGGGTTGAATTGGCTGGGCACAGTTAAAATGCGCACGGTCAACTCGACCTAAACTTTTGCCATGTGAGCTACAGTGTGTTCAAAGATTTGTGAGGCACTTGCTGTCCCCTCAGTTGTCTGTGTGCAGCATACAAAAAACCGTAATTTTTGCTTTTATTTTTTTTCACGCAGAGAGAGAGAGAGAAAGAGGATGGTGGTGGAGGTGTGTGTGCAAAATGTTTCGCATTTATCGAATACGATCTTGTGTCGACCTGCGATCAAATCGCACTTGCGAAGTCCTAATGTAGTGTTATAATACAGTATGCCTGTTGTTAGTTGCGTTTAATTTGTTGTCCTATAAGTCTGTGTTACATCTTCGTTCTGTTTTAGATCTGTACGCTTTTATGTGAGTTCTGTTTTATTGTCAGACTTTTTATGTGTAACTATTTGTCTATTACTTGTCTTACGGGTGGTTTTTTTCTCATCTTTTTAAAAACAATTTTTCTAGATTATCTTATATAACTATAAGTGGTCGTTGTCTATGAATTGTTTTAATACTTGTATGTTATTTCTTACGAGAAAACTTTTTATATGTAAAATGTTAAATTTTAATATCTAATGTAAAGCGCCATGAGACTGCCATTTGGCGGTGAACAGCGCTATAAAAGAATGGGTTTTTTGGGTGTGTTTTTTTTTCCCAACAGCTTTTGGAAGATTTTATGAGTTTAGAGACACTTCTTCAATGTAAAACATCAATGCTTTGGCTGATTAATTTCCTTAAGGTGTGTTTCTTTGTTGAAGCCTATTGCATTGTATTGTATTGTATTGTATTACTTGTATTGTTTTATAATTTATGGTATTCTATTGTTGGACTTGACAGGAATGGGTTGGATTTGATTTGATCGAATTAGACTGGATCGGAAATTGGATTGTGGATCCTGTCGTTTCATGCCGTTACGAATCATAGGGTATGCAATTTGTCTTGTCTTGTCTTGTCTTGTCTTGTCTTGCATTGTATTGCATTGCATTGTATTGCATTGTATTGTATTGTCTTGTCTTGTCTTGTCTTGTCTTGCATTGTATTGCATTGCATTGTATTGTATTGTATTGCATTGACTTGCTTTGCACTGCATTGCATTGTATTGAAGTGTATTGTATTGTTTTGTACGTGTATTGTATTGTATTGAATTGCCGGTATGCAAAGCTCTCTTCTTGCACTGATGTGAACATTTGGACTTTTGGGGCATACTGACCACAGTCATATTATAGTAAGTACAACAAGAGCAACAATGGAACAAACACACACTTTTGTGCACAGTGTTTTCAACACATGCACACACAAAAAAACACCCTCAAAAGTGGCACCCACCTGCAAAACCGTTACTTACTGCCACCTTACCTGGCCACAGTAATTACACAGTCCAGTCAGACAGAGGGAGGTGCGAAAGGTAAAGATTTCACAGTCCCAGGTCCTGACACCCCCAGCCGTAGACAAGTAGGTTCTGACGCTCTCAAAGTCGTATAAAACGTACCAGGTCTTTGGACAGGTACGAGGTGGGAATGCTGAGTGCAATACTGTGGGTATCATTCAGTGTTGAGTACCTGAGTTTTACACCGTATGGTTTGTGGACAGGGTAGTTGGTTTTAGGCAGTGACTGGTAGTAGTAGATCTGTGGTGTTTTTCGTAATGAGAAACCTACCGGCGCGCGCGCACACAAGCACTCACACATAGATACGCACGCACGCGCACACACACGCGCACGCACGCACGCACGCACGCACGCGCGCGTACACACACAAACGCGGCACGCACACACACACACACACACATACACTCGGGCGCACACACACAGGAAGATATGTTTTGCGTCCCCCCCCCGCCACACACACACACACACACACGTACACACATACGTACACTCATACGCACACACATACACACGCACACACACAAACGCACGCACACGCACGCGCGCACACACACACACACACACACACACACACACACACACACACACACACATCATTAGTTTCACGTCACTTTCAACACGATATAGTCAACACAGTTTTTGTCACGTTCACACTTGGCTTATAAGTATAGGTCCGTCTCACAGTCTTTGGTTTTCATTTACTCAAACGTGCATACATCTTCTTAGCCATCAAGACACAGTGACAATTCCAGCCGTTAAAACCGGTCACATTTTAATCCATGTAGACCTACATTTACCATATGGCACTGAAAGGGAGAGTGATTAATAGGACAACCAAACATGGACCAACTTTACAATGCACATTATGGGCCTCGGACGTTGCGTAAATGGAACCCGGTAGATCCGGGTACTTTAGGCGCCATTACTTTGTCAGAATGTCAATCATGGGGCGGCTTTAATATCACAGTAGGTTTAACCGTCCGAGATAGCTATGGCGTTGAACTTAAAGCACGATGATTAACTGGAAAGCAACACTGATAGTCCACGGTACTGCTGTGGTCTGTGCATAAGGAATTAAGTCATTGACTTGTGTGTGACGTTTGGGCATTGAGGACATCAGAACATGACTTTGCGGTGATTAACTAGAGTAAAGTTACATAAACCACGACAGTGCTGTGGTCACTGCAGAATTAGCTTATTTATTGACTGTGTGGTTTCTTGTAAATTAGAATGTAAGAACATAAAGTGCGATTATTCAGAAAAGTGACACAGTTTAATGCAAAGACACGCATACACACACACACACGTACGGATAAACACACACACGGATACTGAAACACACACACACACACACATACGCTCGCACGCACGCACGCCGGCCCGCACACACACACACACGCACGCACACACACACACACGCACTGGCACACACACACACACACACACACACACTGGCACACACACACACACACAACACACACACACACTCACTGACACAGACACACTCACACACACACACACACACACACACACACACACACACACACACACATCCTTGAAGTTCACAATCACAGAGCGTGTGAATTTAATGCATGTTCCTTTATCTTAGTAGTCAGTGCAGAAAGCAAACCCGAGGCAACAGATGTGGTAATAACATTACCTTGCCCTCGGCAATAATGATTTCAGCTACTGGTACAGAGTGACTGTACACCAACACTCCATTGTAGCAAGAGCGATCCAGTTAAAAGGCAAACCTAACTAGCAGTCGTGCAGTCACTGCTCCATTAATTATTTCTGGCTGTTCGAATAAATTATTTATCACCGTAGTTCCTGATCAGATTTTTCCTTTCTGGTTACACACGAGATCGTTACAAGAAGGACGGAGTCTAGTATGGGGCTATTTGTGACGTTCACAGTCAGAGGCCAAAAACAACATGCGTGCAGCGTGTTTAATTGTCTTGTTTGTATTTATTTTATTTTTTGTGTCTGTGCATCTGTCTGTGCATCTGTCTGTGTGTCTCTCTCTGTCTCTGTCTGTCTGTCTGCCTGTCTGACTCTGTCTCTCTGTGTCTCTGTCTCTGTCTGTCTGTCTCTGTCTCTCTCTCTCTCTCTGTCTCTGTCTGTCTGTCTGTCTGTCTCTCTCTCTCTCTCTTTCTCTCTCTCTCTCTCTCTCTCTCTCTCTCTCTCTCTCTCTCTCTCTCTCTCTCTCTGTTTCACTTTGCATTCGTATTTTCATGTTTCAAAGAACTTTCGAACATCTAATATGTGTAGGGGGCAACACTTTCCTTGCAAGAACCGGCAGATTCCGTTTAAATTCTGTTCTGATTTCCATTTCCTGAACGGGAACACACACAAAACAGCAAATGGAAACGCGGTTGCTCCTGACTCCGACAACCATCCCGCTTTTCTCTACTTGCTGTGAGAGAAAACCTTCCCCACAAAAGTCTTTTGCCGAAACCAAATTGTTTAATTGATATATTTCGTCTTTTGTGTTGGAATAAGGATATCTCACAATACAAAAATCTTCCTTTGGTAGTACATGACGCTCCGGTGACGAATCGAGACTCGAAATGCAAGAGAGTTCTGGGCGGCTTCATTGCAGTTATTGATTTATTTAATTATAATGCTTAGGATGGGGAGCAAGGGGGTGGGGGGGAGGGCATACTCGAGGAAGACAGCACTTGTTTGCTTCAACTACTCTATGTCCTTTCTAAGACTTTAATTACACAACACAAAGCGGTTCCCTACAGAGACACGTGCAATTTAGAATCTGTAATCGAATTGTATGCATACTCTTTTTTTCCAAGCAAAATCTGTCGCATCTCTTTTCATCAATGTTGAATCTGCCTTTCATTGCGCTAGATTTGAGTATATACCACATAAATACCCTCTATTCATTTATGAAGCTTTGATTTTAACGATATAAAGCGGTCAACAAGGACCCGCAGAGACAAATACGTTAACTTAACTGTGCGTTCCATCTTTTTTTCTTTCTTTTTTTCTGTTTTTGGCGGCAGATTCTGCTGAGTTGTATGCTCATATTGATCCAGGTTTTGTCACGCTTCATAAAAATATATAACACAAGGAACTTAGTCGATAAATATCGACAGGGGGCGGACAAATGGTTTACATGTGAAATGTGTGTATATGGGTGTGGTTCTGAAACAAACAAACCATGTGAACCCCCCCATCCCACCGCTCGCGGGCTGAACGACTGACGCGGTCTTTTCCAGAAGAACACCGCGTGTACATAATACACAATTCGATCGCGTAGCACTGCCAATGCACATTTTCGCAACGAAAACCGTGCTACTGTTTCTTGTGTGTTAAATCTGAAAGCAATATAAGTGAACGAACAATTGAAAACTGATATCACGTTACTAAACTCCCAAAAGTAATAAATTACTTCTGACTGCGGTACACAATACGGCAGTCACCTCTGCGAATGCTGTCGAAGAATCTAACCGAAAGTAAACATTCTGGGAATCTACGCGCATCGGCCTTGACGCAAGTTCAATACTGAGCCAGTGAGCGCGCCGCGGCGAAGTTGGCCGCTGTAAGTCTCGCAGCGCTGGCTGGCTGAGCGAGTTGCGTGTCCATCCATATTAGGTCCAAGCCGCACCGTAGATCAGATTAGTAGGTGCTTGATTTTGGTATTTTGATTTTACATAACATTAAACCTTTCTTGGGGTTCATGGTCATGGCAACAGCCATAATAATATTATATCATGTATAATATTACATTTCAGCATATTTGAATTACATGTCATCATACCAAACTGTCATACATTTTTATTCCTACATCATTCTGATTGATCACAACCAAACCTACTATTAGTGGACACATCCAAATGTAAGCGCCTGTTCTTGACAACTTTTAATCGATCTAAAAATAGCAACTTGCTGGGCCCTTTGCCGCCAACAGACACTGTTTGGCCTGTAGGTAAAATGTACAATGTATTTTCTGATTTGTGCACAAAAGCTTTTTTTCTTTTTTCTTTTTTTTAACATAACAATGTTTAATGTCACTGTATGTTTAAAAGACCATGGTCATATTTGTAAAAAAAATGTTAAATTAGAAAATAAATAACATTTTGGTTCATGATTTTTCCTACACCTGTGCTAAAAATAAGAAATAAAAATGTCGGGTATATAAGTCACTCAAATACAGCTAGGTATGAATGGCTCGGTTTGAGTTTGTTGCAGTTGACCCTGCACAATGCGACATATCATGTTTTTGTTGAACAATTTTGACGTCACCCCTCCCATAGGGTGACGTATTTCACAACTTCCTGTGTTACACAAACTCTGTGATGACCAATTTTGACGTCACCCCTCCCATAGGGTGACGGATTTCACAACTTTCTACAGATGAACAATGTTGCCTTCACCCCTCCCATAGGGTGACGGATGTCACAACTTCCTGTGTACACAAACTGATGACGTATTTCACAACAAAATGGCGCTGCCCATGGTCAACCTCTAAACTATCCGTATAGAATGGGGGCGTCCTCGCCCCCATAATAAACTCTAGTGACCGTGGGACGCTTGGCTTCCTTTTTACGGAGTCTGTATCCTGTTCTGGGCGGGGGGGTGGGGGGTGTGTGGGGCTTGCGCGTTGGGGGATTGGTTTTGGGGGCGGCTTAAGAGAATAGCAGCCTCGAGGCATGGTGAACTATTATTTTTGCTTATGACGTGGGGTGCCGCAGGCACTGCTTTTGAGGCTAAGTAGGGGATTGACGATTGTGTTTCAGAATTACTGAGAGTATGACAATCATGACTTGAAACCTTTTTTTTTTCACCTTTTTATTTTGTAAGGCACAGTCCTTTCCGTGAAAGCAATCCGGTGTAACACGACATTTTTACTCCACGAAAAATTTACTCCGGAGTAAAAATTTCGTACGAAATTCTTACTCCGAGTACACCTTTCGTACGAGAAAAGAACTCCCCAAGGCACGAACAAATTACTCCCTCCACGAAATTTTTACTCCCCATTTTTTTCACTTCCAGTAAAAATCTCGTACGCGAAAATGGGATGCGGGCGAAGGGACAATGCCAATATGTGATCTAGCACAAATAAATGTCGCGCTACCCTCCCTCCACCCTTTACACCACCAAGACTAACAGGGGACAGGGGAGTAAACATTTCGTATACCTGGCATGGGAAGTTAAATTGCTCGTTTTAGGGTGAAGTAATTTATTCGTTATTTATTCGTCAGGGGAGTAACATTTGTGTACGAAATGTTTACGAGGAACTCACCTGTCGTGGGGAGTAATTTTCTCGTGTAATGGGGGAGTACCTTTTTCGTAAAGGGAGTACCATTTTCGTACGAAATTTTTACTCCGGAGTCAAAATCTCGTGGGAGTAATTTTCTCGTGTTACACCGGCTCATCGTATCAGACCTCGCCAGGCTTTTTACATGGGATAAGAAGATCCACTTAGAATAATACCATTCATAAACATGTATTGCTGGGAATTCACCACCGAAAGTAGGGTGGGTTTTTTTATTCGGCTGCACATCCCTTGCAGATCGTGAGATAGATTCAAGTTCGACCTACTCTATGTTCACAGACAGATCGTCAGATAGATTCAAGTTCGACCTGCTCTATGTTCACAGACAGATCGTCAGATAGATTCAAGTTAGACCTGCTCTATGTTCACAGACAGATCGTCAGATAGATTCAAGTTAGACCTGCTCTATGTTCACAGACAGATCGTGAGATAGATTCAAGTTCGACCTGCTCTATGTTCACAGACAGATCGTCAGATAGATTCAAGTTCGACCTGCTCTATGTTCACAGACAGATCGTGAGATAGATTCAAGTTAGACCTGCTCTATGTTCACAGACAGATCGTGAGATAGATTCAAGTTCGACCTGCTCTATGTTCACAGACAGATCGTCAGATAGATTCAAGTTAGACATGCTCTGTGTTCACAGACAGATCGTCAGATAGATTCAAGTTCGACCTGCTCTATGTTCACAGACAGATCGTCAGATAGATTCAAGTTAGACCGGCTCTATGTTCACAGACAGATCGTCAGATAGATTCAAGTTAGACCTGCTCTATGTTCACAGACAGATCGTCAGATAGATTCAAGTTAGACCTGCTCTATGTTCACAGACAGATCGTTAAGCAGAGAGATAGGAAGACGGACTGTTAAAATAATAAAGATTGGAAAGGGATGGTAAGCTTAGATCTAAATCAAGTAATTTGTCGACCACTGGCAGATAAGCTGTATTGATATCGGAAGAGGATTACAATATATTACTATCATTGATCAACCCGGGGGTGGGCATCAACTTCCACTTTGACTTTAAGTATGTTTTATCTCCATTAATAAAACATTATGTTTATGTGTACTAGCTGCGGGAAAAATCCGATATCACAATGCTTCAAGGCCGAATCCGCCTCTTGAAAACCAAGCTTTAACATGAGATAAGACCATCTCTTCACTTGCTGTGGTGAGTTGGGATATTTTGATGAATTAATTTCCAAACAAGGCACCAGTGCCTTTCACGAATTTAATTCTTGAAAACAAAATACCAGTGTGGACAGAGAGGTGTTCATTTTTTGCATGTGAACAAGACAGTAGAGGGATGATCTTATCCCATGTAAAATTCTGGTCAGATTCCGATACTAATCTTTCTTGTTTTATGGTTGTTCTTTCTTAGTTCCTTTGGTTGTTTGTTTGTTTGTTTGTTTGTTGTTGTTGTTGTTGTTTTGTTATTTGATTGTTTGTTTGTTTGGTTGGTTGGTTGGTTGGTTGGTTGGTTGGTTGGTTGGTGTTGAGCGTACCCGCGGTTAACACTCGCTGGGCAACTTGGTACAGAGAAGATCACACACACACACACACACACACACACACACACACACACACACACATACGCACATGCACGCAAGAACGCTCACAGCCCCCCCCCCCCCTCACACACACACACACATTCACACACACACAAACACCTACTGCCGTTTTTGTTTATCTTCTTCATTGCTTCATCTCGGAGTATGCATAAATATGCTAGTGTGTTCGAGTACCTGCACGGATGAGCACAATTCTGAAGACCTTTGACAACACTGGTGACCCCAAGCATCGCCACGTGCTGAGATAACAAAAGCTCAGGTGTTTTTCATTCGCTCCAAAATTCCTAGTAGCTTTATCAACTCGAGTGGAAAACAAACAGTCGAATGTGTCATGTGTTTTCGAGATATGGCCGTAACAATAAGTCACCTTGACAAGGTGACGTTTTGGAAATGCTGTCTCACTTATTTGTGCAGGTTTTTTCTTTTTGTTGAAATAGTCACCATTCAAAGTGTTGATGCAGTAGTTCATTCAAACTTTTCTTTGCTTGTGCCATCACAAAATACCTACCTTTCCATGTATAGTATCGTGTGGCGAGCACAACCACTGAGATATCCATGCATTTTATACGTATTGTTAGCTAGTTTCTCGTCTTGAGATGCTTTTTGGGGCCTATGCCTGCTTTAAATGGACTGAGAAGAGCACCTCATGTTACAAAACGTACGAATAGATGACACAACTTGAGCGGGGGGAAGTGAATATATAACTTTAGAGACAAAAATGTTGCTTTTTGACAATCACATATGATATTTACATGTATAAATATAAATAAATGAGCGACACCAAGACTGAGTTTTTTTGGAAAAATGGTCTTAACCCTTTTCACCTTTTCGAGTTCTCTGCCTATGCATACCTGTCAGCGTCTTTCTCGTAAACGACCTCAGAACGATAAGAGCTGCGACTGTTATCTCAAACAGACACATTGCACATCTTTATCATGATCCTGGGACCTTGGGTGCATTTACGTTTTTTGACAGTTTTATCTCATTCGTTTCAAACATTACCTGTAATATCAACAGTGCAGATACCAATGTTGCTAAGAAGATTTTTCTTTTTTCCATGTGGGTTAGGATCATATTCCCAGATAGCAGTGGCTCCCGGCACTTGCATCCATCCTTTTGGGGCTTTATCTTCCCTACGGCACATGAGAGAGTTGATAAGGGACATAATTACTTAAGACCTTTCTAGAAGCGTATGGGTGTTGTCACCAAAAAAATTAAACTATTGTGAAATGCACGTGTATAAAAACTATTTTGTTTTGAGATAGAATAGAAGTATTTCACATGATACAGAAGTAATTTTGAGTGTCAGCAACTGATTTTTTCTAACAGACAACCAAACATACAATGTGAAAACCCCCATGTAAACTTTTTGAAGGGATGCCATTTTTCATATCCAAATTTTTTGCAAGGACCAGTTGCGTGCTATGGTTGACGTTTTCACATTGTGGATTTTCATCATCTTCTTCGTGTCAGTCTTTGTCAAAATCCAATACATCAAACCTGTCACACATGCATGTTCTTATCTGATTCTCCTAAACTCCAAACACAACACGAGAACACAGCTTCTGATCGAATCTTCAATACCAGCTGGTGGACCGACAAAATTTACTCCACCCTTTCACTCACGCCGTATATTCGGCTATACCGAGAGTGCGCTGACGCCAGGTGTAAACAAAGCGTTGTCGCCGACTTCACGGCAAGCGTCCACCATTCAAAACAAAATGTGTCTCTTTGAAACCACGTACAGCTTGAATTTATGGTTGTGGGAATGAGTGAGGTGTGTATCCACTACATGTGTGGTTTTCAACGAGAAATATACACGTAAACGAACATACGAACCGATTTTCTGTAGATCTGTCCTCACTCAAGCATATTCGTCCACTTTTCATCCCATATCCCACACACCTCTTTGTCGATAAATGGACAGACAAGCCACACTATTATGTTCATTGATGTTTCGTGCGTTGATTTTCTGAAATATCACCATTCAAAACGATCTGTATTGTGCAAACATTCAAAAAGAAATGAAGCTGTCAAAACTGTGTGGTAGCGCACCGCCGCAACGTCTGGATCGGAAAAAAAATTGCCTCCGCGCGTTGGAAACCACACAGCATCAACACACCCAAGCTAACAATCGCTTGACGGTACGGCAGCGCACGCTCGGTATAGCCTTGAATATACGGGGGGGTTACACTAAAGGCCGACGGTCCGAACTAGTTTGTGAACGATGCGAATCACTGTTATTGAAATCAATAACATATAGTCTGCACGGAATGAAGCAAGAGAGAACAAATTCGCCGCCAAAGGCGAATCGATAATACACCAATGTTGAGGGTAGTTTTTAGTAGTTTGGACGTGTTTATACCGTAAAGGAACAGCTTAGTTGTGGAAGAGTTAATTAATAATTGGATGCTTAATGGTGGTGGGTTCCGCACAAAAGAAAGTCCTGTGTAGTTAGTGGAATAAACCTGAGCCTATATTTATAGATATCTTTTGTTTTCTCGTAATATTCTCTCTCTCTCTCTCTCTCTCTCTCTCTCTCTCTCTCTCTCTCTCTCTCTCTCTCTCTCTCTCTCTCTCTCTCTCTCTCTCTCTCTCTCTCTCTCTCTCTCTCTCTTTCTCTACTTTACACCCAGCTTTTATCACTATCTGAACACTACTTCAACACATTCTTTTCCTTCTGCAATGTATTTCATGTGTATACCTTAGGTTCTTACTTATTCCGTAACAATTGTAATAAGTCCTGTATATTCTTAAGCCATAGTTGATTAGTCTCACTTTAGAATAAAGGCCCATTTCAGTGCTCATCTCTTAGTATTACCTTCGTAAAATAGGGAATGGTCTTGTCTTGTTTTGCCTTGTCTTGTCTTGCATTGTCTTGTTTGGCCTTTACTTTCCTTGCCTTGCCTTATGATGTCTTGTCTTGTCTTGCCTTTCCTTTCCTTTCCTTGTCTTGTCTTGTTTTGCCTTGCCTTGTCTTGTCTTAACTTGCCTTTTCGTAATTTGGCTTGGCTTGTCTTGTCTTGTCTTGTCTTGTCTCTCATTCAAAGGTCTTGGTCGGCGTAGCCATCTTGCTCGTGTTTGTCATCTTCTCAGTGGCAGCGCTATGCTCGTTCCAGTGGGCTTGGAGGATTTAGAAGGGGTCTGCGAGACGTTCCTCACGTGCTTCTCTCACTTTTCTAGCTGACCCCTGGCCGCGTGTTGTGTCCACAACACATGTCACACTTTTTTCAGACTGCACTTCAGTGTGAACCTCGGCTTCTGTCGTCTAAGGGGGGTCGCTCACGGCGCGTCGCATCAGCGGCATTACAGCTGCGCGTCTGATTATGACGGACTACTTTTTCAGGCGTCGTGTAGTGTGAGCAAAGAAGAATTGGCGTCAGACAAATAAATGCACGCTCCGTGGGCGACACCCTTAAGGCTTCAAGAGATTTTAAACGAGGCTACAATAGCCTTAACTAGTCTTGCTGTGCGTTTATTTCCCAAAATTCCGTTACATTCAATGCCGGTATCTCCAAAGTAAGTACTTTCAGTTTGGTTTGATTTCCCCAGGGATGGTGTGCTCGAGAAGGTGCCCATCTGGACAATTGGAATTGAGATTTGTTTTTGATTTCAATCAAATCTACCCTGCGGCTGGTCCCCATCCCAGTTGAGTACTTTCTCATGCACATCAGCCGAGGACTCGATACGATTTACTTTTATCATTTTAATTCTTATATCAAAGTGTGGACTTCAACACACACAAAACACATCTCCGTTCGGGACGGACTAAAAGTATTTCACTCCCAACCAAACCGCAACACGGTGGCCTAGTGGTAAGGCGTCCGCCCAGTGGGCGGGAGGTCGTGGGTTCGAACTCTCTCTCTCTCCCTCTCTCCCTCTCTCTCTCTCTCTCTCTCTCTCTCTCTCTCTCTCTCTCTCTCTCTCTCTCTCTCTCTCTCTCTCTCTCTCTCTGTGCTCACGGCGCGTCGCATCAGCGGCACTTTTTTTTTGTTTTGTTTTTTGTTTTGCTTAACGCCCAGCCGACCACGAAGGGCCATATCAGGGCGGTGCTGCTTTGACATTTAACGTGCGCCACACACAAGACAGAAGTCGCAGCACAGGCTTCATGTCTCACCCAGTCACATTATTCTGACACCGGACCAACCAGTCCTAGCACTAACCCCATAATGCCAGACGCCAGGCGGAGCAGCCACTAGATTGCCAATTTTAAAGTCTTAGGTATGACCCGGCCGGGGTTCGAACCCACGACCTCCCGATCACGGGGCGGACGCCTTACCACAAGGCCAACCGATCAGCGGCACTACAGCTGCGCGTCGGATTATGACGGACTACTTTTTCAGGCGTCGTGTAGTGTGGAATACCTAAGACAATCTAGTGGCTGCTCCGCCTGGCGTCTGGCATTATGGGGTTAGTGCTAGGACTGGTTGGTCCGGTGTCAGAATAATGTGACTGGGTGAGACATGAAGCCTGTGCTGCGACTTCTGTCTTGTGTGTGGCGCACGTTAAATGTCAAAGCAGCACCGCCCTGACATCACCCTTCGTGGTGGACTGGGCGTTAAGCAAACAAACAAACTCCCAACCAAGACAATAAAACATTTTTTTTAAATGTTGGACTCTTGTTTTGAATACTTCCATTAAGCTGATGATTTAAAAAAAAAAAAAAAAAAAAAAAAGACCACAGTCACTACAGAAACGCATGCGTCGAAATTAGAGATCGAGGATGACACTCAGTCGTGTCCTGAACTGCAACACATCCTCAGTCTTCATTCAGACCTCTCAGGCTTCACACAAGAAGAAGCGCAGGTGGGGGTAGAAGGAGGACGTGGGAAAGACACGAGGGGAAGGGAGGGGAGGGGGGGGATTTTCTGTCCGATTTTCACGTGCTTGTCCCAGTTGCGAGGTGGTGTGACCTTTGGTGCGGACAGTGTCAATAGAGACGCATTCTGTGCTGGCTTTGCTGTCGCCCCGCTGGCCCTGCTCACAATGGGCCCGTGTTGACAGGGGCATCACAACTCTTCAATCTGGCCCGCATCCACCTCGCTATCTTTTCAGAGGTTGTGTGTGTGTGTGTGTCAGTGCACGTGCGTGCGTGTGTGTGTGTGTGTGTGTGTGCGTGCGTGCGTGCGTGCGTGCGTGTTTGTGCCCGTCTCTCTCTCTCTCTCTCTCTCTCTCTCTCTCTCTCTCTCTCTCTCTCTCTCTCTCTCTCTCTCTAGCTCTCTCGTGTGTATTCACTTTTTTCAACCTTTTTCTTCTACTTTTGAGAAAACTGCGCAGGAACTGGTTCTGACTGATTAGGCAGACTTCAATTAAACAGAAACATCAATGGGGGGGGGGGGGGGGGGGTGTTGAGACAATGACAATCGATATCTTTAAAAGAAGCTCGAAAGGTTTGTTTCAAAGGAAAGAGAGGCGGAGGGTGGGGTGGGGGTGCAATGACCGTTATTCAGGAGGGGACAGAAGCTCGTTTCAACAAACGTTACACGAACCTGTATCATACGATATCATGTTCTTTGTAGTTCAGTAAACTTGTCCCGCTCAGCACAAGTTTGCATACTTACAGACTAAGCACAATAAAAGGACTTTTTTGAGACATCCAAGTATAAAGTTGAATATGGATGATTCAGGCTCGTGTGTGCATGCCAAGCGTTTGCTCGTATCGTGTTTAACATCAGAATGTTGGTCCATTTTAATATCCAGCTCTCGGTACACTGACACTCGCTCTGAAGAGGCTGGGTAAACTTTGAACGACATGATTGAGAGAGGCGAGGGGTGTATCACTTTGTAAGCTGTCGTGACATTTTATCGCTTCCACTTGACAGGTTCGATGTTGTAGCCTACTTTTTAAACAAGGTGCGAAAACGGTCAAACAAGGGTGAGTTTGATAAACAAGCTCCAAAAAGATGTTGATGATATGACGTCATATGACAAGAAAGTGACCCCACGCAAGAGTGAAATCTGTTTTACACAAAGTAAATGGATAAATCATTCAATTTTGAGCGTTAACGGTCTGTTCAACCTCTTAAAACACTGTTCATTCGTCTGCCTGTCTGTCTGTCTTTCTGTCAGTCTGTCTGTCTGTGTGTCTGTCTGTCGATCTGTCTGTCTCTCTGTTAAGTGTGGACGCAATACCCGTAACAAATATATGGTATAAACATGTAGTGTTAAAAACTAGGATCATGTAGTTTCACGGCATAAAGATGTCAGAATTCGACCCTTTCAACAATTCACAATGTCCTCGATTTCGTCTTGTCGTGGACGGGTGTGTGCAAACCCTTGAACACTCGATCCCGTCAGGGTAATTTTCAGCTTTGGGTGACAAGATCGGCTTAAAAGTTTGTTCCTCATCATCCGTGTATAATCGTCTCGATTGCAGTATTCACGACGCCGCATAATTTTGAGCATCATTTGCATGTGTAATTTAATGCTTTCCGACTTGAATATCAGCATGCGATGTCTGTTTGAAGCGTTTTAGGGTGAAGGTCAAAGGGCATGTGTTGGAGATTTAGACAAAAGGTTTGCTATACGAAGCTCTATAGATATCAGATTTTGGCACTGGTTTTATCAGTCTTCCTTTTCCTTGTTGTAAATAAAAGATAAAAGCATAGAGGCACATATATACAAACATACACACTGACTCGGTCACAGACACACCTCACAGACACACAGACACACGGACATACAGACGGACGTACCGACACAAAGATATACGGACCAGCACACTGACACGGCCCGACAGGCACAGACATACACAGACACACAGGCACACGCACACACACACACACACACACACACACACACACATACACACAGACACACACTCACACACACACATACACACACACACACACGCACACACATACACACACACACACACACACACACACACACATACACCGATGTGATCTATTGCACAAAGCCAAGTTGTCGATCTCGAACTTGTTCGTGTCTCGTAATGTTAGCAAAATGATGCTTTTTAAAAGTGTGTTGAGGCGAAATTCCTACATCCTCAAACAAAATATGTCTGAAAGATTATAGCCTACTGCAGATGTGGTTCATAAAGACGGGAAAAATCACTTTTAGATTTGAGTTTCTTGGAACAATCAGTTTCCACACTGGCGCCTAAATCATAGTTAAGGTCAACGAACGTAAAACTAAAAGGTCATGTCATGTATTTTGAGTAACATTCTGTTTAAACCAAAACTAAAAGTTAATTTACCACCCAAACGTATTTCTCTATTTCACGTTTGTACTTTGTATTAGCACATGAATCTTTTCCTGGTATCTTACTGATATGAACACTGGCTCTGTCATTACCGATAACTAACAACGCTCGCGGGTTGACTGGCACAAGGCAGGATGTGGCACAAGGGTGCAGCTCTGTCTGTGTTACGTAGTCAGATGTAGTCTTCTTGCTGTCTCATTTCGTAATGGCAGTCATTGATCGTGAGTTTCTTGCATTCCTGTGATTGTAACTTGGGAATTTATGTCGTCGATGTTATCTGATAGGTGTGAATGGAGATAAAGACAGACAGTTCTCACCAAAGAGAGGACCGGCACGGTTGGCCTAGTGGTAAGGCGTCCGCCCCGTGATCGGGAGGTCGTGGGTTCGAACCCCGGCCGGGTCAGACTTTAAAATTGGCAATCTAGTGGCTGCTCCGCCTGGCGTCTGGCATTATGGGGTTAGTGCTAGGACTGGTTGGTCCGGTGTCAGAATAATGTGACTGGGTGAGACATGAAGCCTGTGCTGCGACTTCTGTCTTGTGTGTGGCGCACTTTATATGTCAAAGCAGCACCGCCCTGATATGGCCCTTCGTGGTCGGCTGGGCGTTAAGCAAACAAACAAACAAACCAAAGAGAGTATATACGCAAATGGAACGTTTCTCTCTCTCTCTCTCTCTCTCTCTCTCTCTCTTTTTCTCTCTCTCTCTCTCTCTCTCTCTCTTTTTTCTCTGTCTGTCTGTCTCTCTCCCTCTCTCTGACTCTCTCTCTCTCCCTCTATCTATCAATCGATCTATCTATATAGCTATCTATCTATCTATCTATCAAGCAAGCAAGCAAGCAATCCATATATCTATCCATCTATCTTTCCATCTATATAATCTATATATATATCTACCCGTCTATTTATCTATCTATCTACCCCCCCCCCCCCCCCAATCCCAATCTGTGCATAATTCAGCCCTTGCCTCTATCACAGAAAAGGGTTCTGCCGGATCGAATGAACAAAGTGAAAGTTAAAGCAAAGGTCACACGTCACGACAGGTAGACAAACAAGCAACGACAGTCGTATAACTTTGCAACCATTCATTATATTCAGCTGATTTATTGATTTTCTATTTGGCCCGAACTTTTGTTGGCGTGACATAAAGTATGCCTCGTGTCCGTCGCCGTAAGCCGGCCGCCAGACCTGGGCTAAAATCTCAACTCGCTATCATAACAGGGACTAGTTGTAACCGTTTGACAAAAATGTGGTCCTACGTTGAAAGTTATGGATCCTACGTTGTTTGAATCGAATCGTGATTTTAGTCTTGGAATGTGGCACCTTCTTCTTCTTTTTCTCCTCCTCTTCCTGCTTCTCCTCCGTATCTTCCTTCTTCTTCTTTTTCTTCTTCTTCTTCTTCTTCTTCTTCTTCTTCTTCTTCTTCTTCTTCTTCTGTGTCTTCTTCTTCGTTCCAGAGCTTATTTTGGCACTGATTGCCCTGGAAAGGACTAATATATAATTTAGCTGTTTAAATTTTAAAGTTGACACGTCATGTTCTTGGGGGGGATTATTAAAAGTGCCCGCGCCTACCTGAAACACATGTGTACGGCGTTCTTTGTCTCTCGCCTCCTCCTTCATCTCCTCTGTCTCCTCCGTGTGTTTTGTCTCATTGTGTACACCTAAAAAAACAAAGGGGGGGGGGGGGTGTGGGCTGATAACTCAGAGGCAGTGCACTGGACTTGTGTTCCTTGGGACACGGGTTCGAATCTAGGTCGGGACGGAAACGGATCAACTTCATGTGCAGACTCAGGGACGGTATCCATGTCCCACCCCCGTGTCACCACAGTGGCACGTAAAAGACCTCGGTCATAGTGTCATAAGTGCAGGTGGCTGTTTACACCTAAACACGCACACATCAGCCATGGTAGGCTATAATAAAGTAATGGAAATGTACAATCGGTCCAGCAAACAATAAACATCACAGTCATGTTGCTTTAGTAACATCTTACCATCTTACTCGTCATATCAACGTATGGGTGGCACGGGTTCAGTAATATCACAACAATTTTGGTCGTAGTTCTACTAAGTTAAATACAAATAATAATAGAGAAGGAAAAAACGCCATGGCACAAGTCCAAGCCGGTTTCATGGTGATTTAAGACAGAAGTCACGTGAAAACCCAGCATAATTCTTCTGTCTTAGAGGAGAGTTGCCTAACAGTAATGACTTGAGCATTTTCCAAATTCTTGTTTTTTCTCAAATCTTCAAAAATGGATATATGCAATTTGTTTACGATCGTGACGATAAAACTGCGTCTCGGTTCAGCGATAGCAACGTAGGGCACTTCGCTCACACCGTAGGGCCGCTAGTTTCTCGTTGTCGTGCGCGAACACTACACAAGTCTGTATTGACTGACTTGACAGGGAGGGGGTTTGAGCGGCCGGACCGACAGCTATTTAGATCAATGGCGACATGAAACTGCTCTTACCCTGCACGCAATCAAAGTGTGCTTGATGTTAATTACTGCCCTGGTACTCCTGTCAGCCGGTCCCTAGGGTCGTGTTAGTTGCACAGCATGCTTCATGCTCTGTGACACTACATGTATCACACTCTCGCTTCATTTGCATCGTTGGGTATGATTTCTATCAGCTAAAACGAAGTATTAAAACTACCCCCCGATAGCATCGAATGATAGAGCTTTTTATTGTTGAAGGGCTAACACACACGCACGCACGCGCATACGCATGCACGTAGGCACACGCGTACGCATGTATACACACACAAACACACACATACATGCTCGCACAATCACAGACGCACACGAACACACACACACACACACGCACACACACACACACACACACACACACACACACACACACACACACACAGAAACACACACACACACACACACACACACACACACGCTTAGACACACACACACACACACACACACACACACAAAGTGACCACCAACCTAGCCCATGATAATAAACAATTTCTTAATGGTGGGAAGGTAATCAAATCTGGCTCGTTATTTTGAATCATTTAAAATGGGAAACTTCCATTGTGTGGAACCATGCAAGCTAGACACTTAAAAGTATCTCTTGAGACTCCATAACGTCACTAAAAAAATAGACACCTAGTTCCAGAGAGTTGCGGTCAACGTACGTGAACAAGATAATTCCCAACACAAAAAATTGCTAGCGTGAAACGATCGAAACAAAACTAAGTCATTCTTCGTTTACGTCCGTAAAAACCCAGTTCATGTTCAGACACGTATATATGCACTTACAAAATGCAATGTATTGTTCTGCTTTAATCAGATGATTAAATACAGACATTTTCTATTGTGCTGTTCAGACTTGTATTGATAAAAAGAAAAAAACACGATTGTATACCGTATTGTACATCACAGCACCCCTTAAAGATAGCACTTCTTAGAAACCAAACCTGGCAGGCAGCAGATCAAATTCGTTTCTCAAAAATGACGCTGTATCTTATCGTTTCCCACGAGCTGCTTTTGTTTAAACAGTTATTCTATTATTTCTCAAACATTATCCTCTTACTTAGTATATCCCATCCCGTGCGTGCGTACGCGTGTGTTTGTGTGTGTGTGTGTGTGTGTGTGTGTGTGCGTGCGTGTGTGTGTGTATGTGTGTGTGTGCGTGTGTGTGTGTGCGTGTGTGCGTGCGTGTGTGTGTGTGTGTGTGTGTGCGTGCGTGCTTGTGTGTGTGTGTGTGCGTGAGTGCGTGCGTGTGTGTGTGTGTGTCTGTGTGTGTGTCTGTGTGTGTGTGTGTGTGTGCCTCGGTGTGTGTGCGTGTATGTGTGCTGTTGTTGTTGTTTTTTCGGGGATGTAATTGTTATTGTTATGTTTTGGTGTTTTTTCTTGTTTTAGGAGGGAGGGGGGCGATCGGGGGGGGGGGGTGTTTATGTTATTTACGTCATTTCAGCCAAACTGGAGTTTTCGTTTTATTTGCCTGTTTGTATAGAACTGGCGAGAAAAAGGGGATCGCACAGTCATATAACCACCCACACAGATGACTCACCTGCATGTGTCTCGTGTGTTACAGGGGTGATGTGGACAGGTGTGACTACCTGGGGCTGACCCCGCTTCACCACGCGGCCCAGAAAGGCCTGCTACCTGTGGCAACCTACCTGGTCAACTGGGGCGCAAACGTCTTTGCCTTGGACAACGACCACCATTCCGCCCTCGATCTGGCCAGTCTTCACGAGAGAGTCGAGGTAGGTGATGACTGATTACCACACGCAAGATGCCTGGGCCGAGGTGCACGTGAAAGTTACCAACCGGGTGGGAGCCAGCCGCGGTGTTGGATTGGTTGAAATTGAGATTTGTTGTGATTTCAACGAATCAGACCCCGCGGTTTGTTCTCTCCCGGTTGGGTGGCACCCATTTTCGGTTCGTGCACCTGGGCCCAGGAGGATACATCCCACAAGCTACCATATCGAAGCAGTTGTTGTCTTTGGTTTAAACGAATTAATTAAGATCATTACAATTAACAATGCAATACAATCATACAATCAATCGAATAAATGGAGCACATCGAGCTAAGCTAAGTTGTTGTCTTTGCACATCGTCTTCAGTGCCTGTCTAATCCACACAAAACATAAAAGCAATAGTGATACACACGTGATGCCTTTCAGTGGATTATTATCCGAAAACGGCGTATGGCTGCCTAAATGGCGGGGTAAAAAACGGTCATACACGTAAAATTCCACTCGTGCAAAAAAACACGAGTGTACGTGGGAGTTCTCTCTCTCATTCTCTCATTTCTCATTACTTTATTGTCCCATCGCTGGGAAATTCGGGTCGCTTCCTCCCAGTGGAAAGCTAGCAGCAACGGAGTCGCGCTACCCAGGTGTCTGCGTGTTTAGGTGTATTCAGCCACCTGCACTTATGGCAGAATGACCAAGGTCTTTTACGTGCCATTGTGATGACACGGGGGTGGGACATGGCTTCCGTCTCTGGGTCTGCACATAAAGTTGACCCGTGTCCGTCCCGGCCCGAATTCGAACCTGCGACCTTTCGATCACAAGTCCAGTGCTCTACCCACGAACGCAGAAGAAGAAGAAGTAGATTATTATATAATAAACAAAAGACAGATAAAATCAACAGTGTCTTCTGTCTTCAGACATTGTAGCCTGTTTAGTGCCTGACTGCTTGATGAATTACAGATGAATAAAAAAAAATTAAAAACACTGACCCACATTCACATAAGCTATAGAAACACAACAAAGGCAGAAAAAAGGAGAGAGAGAGAGAGAGAGAGAGAGAGAGAGAGAGAGAGAGAGAGAGAGAGAGAGAGAGAGAGAGAGAGAGAGATACGATTGAACTGATTGCAACAGGCACGTGCAATAATGCTGTGAATGCAAGGTTTTTTTTTACTGGTTTATGTTCTTATGTTTTATGTTGTATGTCGTCTGATGCTGTGATACACCACACCTGAGTTTCTCTCCTTGAAATAATACAGTTTTCTGTGTCTATATCTATGTCTATGGCAACTACACACCCTTGCTGTCATTGGGTAGGGGTTTCCCGACACTGTCAGTTGAAGCCACTGCAAACACACAAACCCCGACAACATCTTTACACCCTTACTGTCAATTAGGTTGGGTTTTCAATACGCTGAAGCCACTGCAAACCTACATCTTTACTGTCGTTCCGCAGGTTGTTCAGTACCTGGACAGCGTGGTGGCCCAGCAACAGACGAAGAACCCCAAGCACGTCACAAAGCTGAAGGAGGAGGCCCTCAGACAGGCAGAGAGGAACGCCAAGCGATACGAAAAGCTGCAAGAAGAGGCTGCCAAACGGGCGGAAAAACAGCAGAGAAAACTGACAAATACAATCAGGTAAGGATTTGGGCAGACGGGGTATGGTAGAGATGGTATGGAGGGGGAGGGGGGGGGGTGCAGAGAGGTTCGTCAAGCGATACAAAAAAAACTGCAAAAGGCCGCCAAACGGGCGAAAAAAACTGCAGATTAAACTGGCCAATTCCATCAGGTAACTGTTAGTGACAGAAGGGTATAGCAAAAGTTATGGAAGGTATGGTATCGTATGGGATGGGATGGCGATGCGAGAGGGGAGAAGGGGGGGTGTGGGTTAGAGAGGAACGCCACGCGATACGAAAAGTCAACCAATACGAAAACACTGAAGGAAGAGGCCGTCAAAAGGGCCGAAATTCAGCAGAGAAAATTAACCAACTCCATCAGGTAATAGACTTTAGGAAGCTGTTCAGAGCTCCCGAGCCATATGCACAAAATATAGGGCCTGGTACCATTCTTTATACCCTTTATGTTGATCTGTGTCTTTGTTCGTGGAGAGAGAGGAGGGAGAGAGAGACACTAAATGCCAGGAAAGTTTCTAGAAGCAGCCAGAAGAGCGAACTTTTAACGAGTCACGAAGATTGTACTATCAGGGGTGGGGTTAGCGCGGCCTTTATAAGCATTTATTTTAAGATCAAATTACGCATAGACGTAAAGACAGAAAAAACATTAAAAGACGGGTATTTCATGTATTTATACAAACACACATTACATAGCAAATGTAAAATGATAGCCCTATCAATACATTCCGTTTTCTTCTTTCAGTCAACACTCAAGCTCCGGCGAAGGTGAGCAGCCAGGAACACATCGGAAACAGAACCTGTTCCAGGCACTGACACTGGCCATACGCGGCACCAAGTCACGCAAAGCCATGAACGCTTCTTCGGGAAAGTCGTACTCCGACATCGCAGGCATCAGCCACAACACCGGCGCTAGGGGTGGGGTGGCAAAAAGGATCAGCCAGCGACGCAACACGGACTTCGGCGGGGCGGACGTGGATCAAGCGGACTTCAAGATCAGCGACGTGGATGAGAGCGGCAAGAGAACGCTCCGCTCCATATCCACGGCCCACGGAGTCCGGAGCAAGACGTCCGACGTCATGTACCTCACTGGTCAGCGCGGGGACGGGTCAGGGTCCGCCGGGGAGGTCAGTAGCAGCAGGCCGGCCGTGTACGACGTGTTCGGCGGCCAGCGGTCAGTGTCCAAGTCCAAGTCGGAGTCCGACCTCCTGGACTCTGGGGTGGACAGCTACCAGGGCGACGAGGAGGAGGACGAGGAGAACGCCCCGGGCATCTTCAACCGGCCAGGCTTTGGCAAGACCGCCTTCTTCACCACCAACAACTTCCTCAACACCCTGCCTTCCTTCGATGGGCAGCTGGATGAGGTGGACAACAACGACGACCACGACCACGAAATAAACTCCACGCCGGCCATCAACGGCTTCCCGCATCATCACGTCAACGGGGAGGGGAGCGGCAACGACCTCCTGGACGACGTTCTGGGCGAAGACTCGACGTGGTCGGGGCCCAAAGAGCTGCCCTGGGACCAGGATGAGGTGGACCAGCTCGACGACGATGACGAGACCTCCACGTCCTCCGCCCTGGAGATGTTCCTGTGGTCAGCCGGGCTGGAGACCTACCTGCACAAGTTTTTGCAGGAGAAGGTGGACATGGAGGTCCTGGTCAAGATGTCCGACAGCGACCTCAAGGTCATCGGCCTGCCCTTCGGACCGCGCAAGAAGGTGCTGGATGCCATCAAGAGGCGTCAAGATGTGCTGGCTCTGCCCAAACACATGACGGACTCCTACTTGTGAAAATGGAACCAGACGGCTGTTCTTGAGAGATAACTGCTGTGTATGACGTTGAGAAGCTTGCTGACTTTTCACGTGGTAGACTATTTGGCCCTCTACTCGCATGTGTCATCGACACACACTTCTTTTGCAAGTGGATAAAGCTGGTTGCTCTTAAAACCGAGTGATGTGTATGGCAATAAAGAACAGGTTGTCTGTTCTGGAAGACACAATAGACTCCTTGCTGCTCTACGTAAACAGAACCAAGGTGGACCTATCTTTGTGAAAATGGAGAAAGCAGGCTGTTTGTGTGAAATTGATTGTTGTGTGTGGAAAAGAAGAGACTGCTCTCAGTTCATCAAGATGCGGTGGTCTCCTTGACAATATTTCCAAACACATGACGGACTCGTACCTGTGAAACTGATCGTGCCGTCTTTCTAATAAAGTAACTTCAGTGTCTGAAAGTTGAGGACTAAAACAGTCAGTTCAAAGACACTTTAAATCTTCTCATGCTCTGCTCGGACACATGACGAATCCCATTTTGTGAAAATGGAGCTAGTTTGTTGTTCTTAAAGATGACTGCAGTGTCAGATAGCGAGTGGTGTGCTGTCTTTTGAGAGGAATATGCAGTGGGTCTAGACTCCACGGCTGAGGTGCATTAACAAAAAGTGGGTGCCACCCAAACGGGAGAGAACAAACCGCGGGGTCTGATTCGTTGAAATCACAACAAATCCCAGTTTCAACCAATCCAACACCACGGCTGGCTCCCACCCGGTTGGTAACTTTCTCATGTACCCAGGACCAGGACGCGCTGCCCAAGCTTAACATCTATATACAATGGATCGAGCGAACTGTTCCGGATTTAAGTTTCTGGGATAGTTCATTGAAAACTGCTGAGTCCATTTCTAGAGTGGACGGTCTCTCGCGTAGCAAGAGAAACAATTAAAAGACGTGAGGCTTCAGAGGATCAGGCCTGAGTCAGAGTGTTTGAGATTCCCCCGAAAGCGGCGTACGGCTGCCTGAATGGCGGGGTAAAAACGGCTATACACGTAAAAATCCACTCGTGCAAAAACACGCGTGAACGTGAGAGTTTCAGCCCATGAACGAAGAAGAAGAAGAAGCGTTTGAGATTTTAACAATAAAGAGACCAAAAAGCAATGTACTCATTGTTTAATTATTTTAACAATAGTTTT
This sequence comes from Littorina saxatilis, assembly GCF_037325665.1. Lineage (NCBI taxonomy): Eukaryota > Metazoa > Mollusca > Gastropoda > Littorinimorpha > Littorinidae > Littorina > Littorina saxatilis. The sequence continues at coordinate 20,050,119 of NC_090246.1, forward strand.
GAGGTCAGAGCTTTAGACTCTTATCCGAAAGTGAGTACTTTGTTACTGTGTGAAGATGAGACATGAAGCTACTTGTTAATACGTGTGTCCCTTCTGGATACTATCATTCATGAGCCTATATAGGACCGGTGTAACACGAGAAAATTACTCCCACGAGATTTTTACTCAGGAGTAAACATTTCCTACGAAAAAGTTACTCCCTTTAAGAAAAAAGCACGAGAAAATTACTCGCCAAGACAGGTGAGTTCCGAGTAAACATTTCGTACAAAAATGTTACTCCCCTGACGAATAAATAACGAATAAATTACTTCACCCCAACACGAGCAATTTAACCTCCCATGCCAGGTGTACGAAATTTTTACTCCCTTGTCCCCTGTTAGTCTTGGTGGTGGAAGGGGTGGAAGGAGGGTAGCGCGACATTCGTGTGCGCGAGATCACTTATTGGCATTATCCCTTCGCCCGCATCCCATTTTTGCGTACGATATTTTTACTGGAAGTAAAAAAAATGGGGAGTAAAAATTTCGTGGAGGGAGTAATTTTTTCGTGCCTTGGGGAGTTCTTTTCTCGTACGAAAAGTGTACTCGGAGTAAGAATTTCGTACGAAATATTTACTCCGGAGTAAATTTTTCGTGTAGTAAAAATTTCGTGTTACACCGGTGAAGATCGCAGAAGAACTGTCACGTTGACTCTCTTGTCCCAACGCAAGTTGATTTCTGTGTGGAGTGGAAGAGCTGTGTGTTTACCGCGGGAAAAGTGACGCTGATAAGGATTGCCGTTGGAAAAGTGGAGACAGGGAGGTAGTCAAGACCTCACAGGTGGAAGAGGAGGGAGGGGGGGGGGCAGGCTTTACCGGAACAAATATGTCGTTTTCTTCCATTTTCGATGTTATGAACGATGTCAGGAACGTCAGATTTTGGATACTTTGACTAGAGAATGACTTTCGGACATCACATCACTTAAACGTGCACTTAAGTGCATCATCCTACTTGTACGATGATCCACTTGTGCTTAAACAGATTGAAATTAAATGCAAATGATGCCCTTTCAACTCCGTGATTTACATATTATTTGTCTCATCCATACACAATCGTCAGTAGAATGTTGTGTTCATACCTACAGACAGCTTGGTGTTCATCTCCAATCTGATCGAACAACTGAGAACCAAGCATTATATATATAAGCCGTACATTTTAGAGGATATTTAATGGTCACAAATAATTGTCACCCCCAAAAGAGTGTGCCTCCATGCATTGCGTCTAAGACGTATTTCTGCAGTTATAACTTTAAAAAAAAACACCAACAGGATGTGATGCAGGAAGCTGAAGTCACCTCAAGAGTTTAGTAATTGGTTATTTCACTATCGTCTTATTCACAGAATTTTCCTCTTTTTCAATGGAATCTGTGAGAAATCAGAAGATAAAAAAACTTTGAGACCATCCACACATGCACATGTGAACGTGTGAGAAATTCATTAAAAAAAATTTAAAAAAATAAATGAGTTTTTTGTAGGACATTTAAAAAGCGTTTCCATTTCAGCACGTAAATGGGGGGGTTAAGTGAAAGTTTCAGAGTTTCAGTCAAAAAACATTTGAAAAATTCGGGTATTAAACCCCAAACAAATCAAAAGTGAGGCGTTGTTGTTCACTGTCTGCGCAGTTATTTCCTCTTAAACTTTGAAACTGTTTCAAGTAAATAAGTTGATTAAAAAGTAAAGATTCTCGTTTACTTGTTCAGACAACAAATAAGCAGATGGCAACTATCGTAACGTGCATGAAACAGAATTTGTTTCATAGTATGCCACTGATTTTAAACTGCGGGGAGCAGGGATATAGCTCAGTTGGTAGCGCGCTGGATTTGAATTCAGTTGGCCGCTGTCAGCGTGAGTTCGATCCCAGGTTCGGCGGAAATTTATTTCAGAGTCAACTTTGTGTACAGACTCTCTTCGGTGTCCGAACTCCCCCCCGTGTACACTACATTGGGTGTGCACGTTAAAGATCCCACGATTGACAAAAGGGTCTTTCCTGGCAAAATTGCTTAGGCACAGTTAATAATTGTCTACCTATACCCGTGTGACTTGGAATAATAGGCCATGAAAGGTAAAATATGCGCCGAAATGGCTGCAATTACTGGCCGTATAAAATTTCATCTCACACGGCATCACTGCAGAGCGCCTAGAACTGTACCCACGGAATATGCGCAATTTTCTCCCCCCTTGATTGATTAAACTGCATAAAAAGAAATCAACCCTTGATGACCGCGGGTTGGTCAGAGCTGATGACCATTGTCCACGGTGAATCAAGTGCATGTGTGTCATGAGTAGGCCTACTGAGCCTTGTGTGTCTCTCATTACTGAGCCAAGTTGGTTAGTAATCATGAATATCGTCGTCTGCAGAATGAGAAATGTTGAGTCCGAACAATACTACGATATGCGTTAGTTAAATTGACTGACCATGAGACATAACTACCACACTGTTAACACAAACGGACTATGAGTTATGTGGCTAATTTGTATGTGTGTGTGTGTGTGTGTGTGTGTGTGTGTGTGTGTGTGTGTGTGTGTGTGTGTGTGTGTGTGTGTGTGTGTGTGTGTTACCGTATACACCGGAGTGGCTTCGTCTTTTTGAGTCTGCCTCAGTCTCTCGTTTCACAGTGATTGTATCCGATGTAACATAAATGCGTATGAGTAATGTTCATTGCAAAGATTCTACTTAATATGACTTGTGTTTGTATTATGTAACCATCATGCAGCAAAGACTGGTACGCTGTAAAAGGTAGCACTAACTATACACAGATGAGAGGTAACTTGTAGACTGACCAAAAAGACTATATATAATACGGGCGGCTTACTCAAGTTACTGAGCTTACGTGTGTGTGTTGTTATGCTCGCGTCTGCTCTGGTGTTTGTCGTATATGGTATAGATATTAGTGTCAATTGCGCTAATGAAGTCTTAAACATCTCGTACCACCCAAAAAGGTAAGCTTTTGTCTTGGCTGCACTGTTTAAGGTCAGCAGCATCTCTAATTGTTCCCCGGGGGGAGGGGGGAGGGAGGAGGCCATGGTATAAAATGGATGGTGATGAGGGGGTGGCTGTTTTGTGTAAACATGTACTTGTGTTAGGTGTATGCATGTTATACAGAAAAACAAGCACACGGTATCTGTAAGTCATGTTCACACTTAAAAAAAGAAGAAGAATTATAGTGTAATCCCCATTTATGTTTTATTTTGACCTTTGCCGTTAACAGATCATCCAATGGACTTATGTCTCAGGAAATTATTCAGAGCTTTGGGGTTTCTGGGTGGCCGAGTGGTAACGCACTTGCGCTCGGAAGCGAGAGGTTGCGAGTTCGACCCTGGGTCAGGGCGTTAGCAATTTTCTCCCCCCTTTCCTAACCTAGGTGGTGGGTTCAAGTGCTAGTCTTTCGGATGAGACGAAAAACCGAGGTCCCTTCGTGTACACTACATTGGGATGTGCACGTTAAAGATCCCACGATTGACAAAAGGGTCTTTCCTGGCAAAATTGTATAGGCATAGATAAAAATGTCCACCCAAATACCCGTGTGACTTGGAATAATAGGCCGCGAAAAGTAGGATATGCGCCGAAATGGCTGCGATCTGCTGGCCGATGTGAATGCGTGATGTATTGTGTAAAAAAAATTCCATCTCACACGGCATAAATAAATCCCTGCGCTTTGAATATGTGCGCGATATAAATTGCATAGAAATAAAAATAAAAAAATAAATAAATCCCTGCGCTTAGAACTGTACCCACGGAATACGCGCGATATAAGCCTCTGATTGATTGATTGATTGATTTTAACGGTGAGTTATTGCCTTGATGCAAAGAGGCAAATAGTACATCATTATGGTTATTTGAAAAAAAGTACTTTTGATATTTTTTTTCAATCTGTTTCGATTCACCAGTGAACTGTTGATTTTTCTTGTTTACTTACTTTTTTATTTTTTGTTTAGGCCCTTTGCCCCCAGCGGAGCATAGGCCATTGGCGACGTTTCTCCATCGCACTCTGCTCTGGGCTGTTCTTTCCGCTTCTGTCCAGCTGTTGCCTTGCCTCTTCAGTTCTGCCTCTGTGTCACGCCTCCAGCTGTTTCTCGGCCTCCCTCTCTTTCTTTTTCCCTGCGGGTTCCAAGTGAGAGCCTGGCGGGTGATGCTGGATGTTGGTTTCCTGAGGGTGTGTCCAATCCAGCCCCACTTTCTCCTCAGAACCTGGCTGTCAATGGGTTCTTGGCCCGCGTGAGGTTTTCCTTGCAGCTTCCTTTCAGCTTTCACTGCACTGCGTCATAAACCTTCTTTGTGAAGGACCTTCCTCTCCCAGGTCAGGTTGATTTTGATTCGTCGTCGATGCTTCTGTAACGGTCGTTTTTTTCTAGGCAGGGGTCACGGTTGGCCCTACGCAAACCTCAGTCTGAACAAGGTGTTTTTTTCTTGTTAACACACACAAAAAGATGACTTGTTGAGCAGTGGGGTAGTTCAGTTTGTCTGATTGATATTCTGAAATAAGAATAATTTTAGCGTTTGTTGTTGAGACATATGTGCCTTCGCATTATTTGTAAGTTGAACATCATTGCTGTCATTGTTCTTGTCTTTGTCTCAACCACAATACTTATCCGCAATATTTGTTAAACTATGTCCATAGATAGTTGGTTTTCCATTGTTATGTCTTACTTATTTGTTAAACGAAAGATTATATGTACTTTGTTCTTGGCATTGAGTTGTTTCCAGGAATGCATCATCGATTTGTGGTTTCAGATGTCCTGCTGATGTGTTATTATCAATGATCAGTATACGAGAATTCACTTGTTTTTGTAATATCAGTCTGTATTCAGAGTTAGTTTTGTGACGCTGAAACCAGTTCCAGAAGTTAAACCAGTAAAGCAGCTTCTAGTCTTTTTCTCTCTTTCTTTCTTTTTTTTCTATCTTTTTTTTCTGTCTTTTTTGAGTGAGTGAAAGGAGGTTTGTTTAGCAGGAGATAGGGAGGACCAGTTTTGAGTCTTGTACCTGCTGTATTTGTTCACAGAAAATCACAGTAGTACACGTACACACTTTTTTTAAATGTACATTTTCTTTGAGCTGTCCTGAAAAAGTGACCAGTCGTTTGTTTCTTTGCTTGTTTGTTTTTTCTCCTATTGCGTAAGCGGACATTCTCTAAAGATCCTTAGCAGAAAAGATCAGATGCAGCTTAGCTGTGTTGTCAGTCAGCAGTCACCGGGTCCAAAGAGATACATATTACCAGACGCTCATTTTAATTCGATTTATCAACAATAATATTTGTATGATATAATCTCAAAAGAAAAAGAAATAGTGACAAATGGCCCAGTACGGCATCAAACTGTCGTTTTGAAACGGTATGCGTGTTTGTCTCTGACTGCATGAACATAGCTAGTGTATCAAGTGTGTGCACCTTTGGTCACGATAACAAATGATTATACTCTACATGATGTACTAGGGTAGATGAGTATAGTACTATATGTCATCAAATACAGAAAGAAAGTAACAAACAACCCATTCGACCGAAAGGTCATTCAAAGTAAAAATACCCCTCATTTGTAACCATGCAGCTGGTCATTTGACTCTTTCTGGCAACATAAATATGTTTTGTCCATAGGACACAGGACATTAATTAAATAAAGCCTTTATCTGCTAGTTGTAATCAAACCTGCCACACAATTCCCAAATGTAATTGTTGGGTGTCTTTCTCCAGTTTTTTCTTGCTGGGAGTTAAATTCAGTATTAAACCAAGGAAATTCATATTTACTATCAAACCAGTGTAATTGTGCGTAAAAAAAAAAAATTTAAAAAAAATGTTTGTTTGCCTGTGTGGGTTGGGGAGTGGTGTAGGTACGATAAAATGTATGATTTAAAAAAAAAAACTAAAACGCAAAATTTTGATCATACGTTTTGGTTCTTTATTCCTTTTTATGAGAAGGCTTAGGAAAGGAAGAGAAGGACAGAAAGATCAGAGAAGGGGTATCTTTGTTCACTAGCATCTAGTGTTTTTTGTGTGGGTTAGTTGTTTTTTAAATAGAGGGTGGGGCAAATTGGCTTGGGATGGAAAAACTAAAATCAGATTATTTATTCTGCTTTCGTTTGTGTACATACGTACTCATAAAGGGATTGTCAATTGGTTGTAAATATTACTGTGCGTACGAATTGTGTATTCAGAGCTATGGATATGACCTTGTGATACAATCAAATGTTGCGACAGCTTGCTGCAAAATAAATAAATCATATTTTACGCTATTGAAAGTGCTGTATAATATGTGGTGTTCATGTAAGTGTGTGCATGCCTGTGTGTGAGTGTGCGAGCCTGTGTATGTGGTGTGTGTATGTGGTGTGTGAGTGTGTCTTCATGTGTGAGAAAAAGAATGCTTCTGTGGACATAAAACACACCACAAAAGTAAAAGTTAGCAGAAACACAAAGACAGCACTCAAAGTTCACAGATACACAAAGACAACACCACAGCATTCACAGTTCACAGATACGCCAACACAGCACAACAGCATTCACAGTTCACAGATACGCCAACACAGCACAACAGCATTCACAGATACGCCAACACAGCACAACAGCATTCAAAGTTCACAGATACGAAAACACAGCACAACAGCATTCACAGTTCACAGATACGCCAACACACCACAACAGCATTCAAAGTTCACAGATACGAAAACACAGCACAACAGCATTCACAGATACGCCAACACACCACAACAGCATTCACAGTTCACAGATACGCCAACACAGCACAACAGCATTCACAGTTCACAGATACGCCAACACAGCACAACAGCATTCACAGTTCACAGATACGCCAACACACCACAACAGCATTCACAGTTCACAGATACGCCAACACAGCACAACAGCATTCACAGTTCACAGATACACCAACACAGCACAACAGCATTCACAGTTCACAGATACGCCAACACAGCACAACAGCATTCACAGTTCACAGATACGCCAACACAGCACAACAGCATTCACAGTTCACAGATACACAAAGACAACACAACAGCATTCACAGTTCACAGATACACCAACACAGCACAACAGCATTCACAGTTCACAGACACGCCAACACAGCACAACAGCATTCACAGTTCACAGATACGCCAACACAGCACAACAGCATTCACAGTTATACCAAGCTGAGCTGCACGAACGGAAAGTGGGTGCCACCCAAACGGGAGAGAACAAACCACGGGTTCTGATTCGTTGAAATCACAACACATCTCAGTTTCCACCAATTCAACACTGCCGGTGGCTCCCGTTTGGGTGGTAACTTTGTGTGCACCTCAGCCCTGATACACAAACCCAGCACAGCAACATGCAAGGCTCACAGATACACAACACACAGCTCTAAAAAGTCAACCATGAAAGAAACACCAATTTAATTGACAAGTTTTATTTTGCAGACAAAAGCACACTTGGCAGGGAGCTCTCATTTTGTCTACCAATTTCATACCATTATAACTTGACTTGAAAGTACATGTATAGATCAGGTGACATCCCTGTATAGGCTGAGACTGAATGGAATGAGCAAGGTCTGAACAGAAACATTTAAAACCAAGAGAAAAGAAAGAGAACCAAAGGAAAGGAAAGAGTGCGAGTACATAATGATGTATATTTACATAAATGTACTCCATTTCATCTGTTTTGAAAATTCGACATTTTGGGGTTTAGTTACACAACGACCAAATTATAATTGAAAAGTAGTGTTCGACGTTTAGAACGCTAATAGCATTAGAGCCCAGCACCTCTTCCATGTACCTTTCATCTAGCAACACATAAACATGGAATAGGTAAAATTGCTTATCTATATCATGAACTTGCAGAAAATGTTGACATGACAGTGCGCTAAAGAAATCATTATATTTTACTCCTTCATTAAGTCTTTATTTATCAGTTTGTCCTTGAGAAAATGCGGGAACAAGTAAGTTTTGAAATTAAAGTTTGGTTCCTTTAGAGGTTTCTTATTTTCTGTTTCCTTTCTTTCTTTATTTGGTGTTTAACATCGTTTTCAACCGTTCAAGGTTATATCGCGACGGGGAAAGGGGGGGGATGGGATAGAGCCACTTGTTAATTGTTTCTTGTTCACAAAAGCACTAATCAAAAAATTGCTCCAGGGGCTTGCAACGTAGTACAATATATGACCTTACTGGGAGAATGCAAGTTTCCAGTACAAAGGACTTAACATTTCTTACATACTGCTTGACTAAAATCTTTACAAAAATTGACTATATTCAATACAAGAAACACTTAAAAAGGGTAAAAAGAGAAACAGAATCCGTTAGTCGCCTCTTACGACATGCTGGGGAGCATTGGGTAAATTCTTCCCCCTAACCCGCGGGGGTTATTTTCTGTTTCCTCTTGCAGTCCCTGGAAGCATAACATTGTGTGTGTGTGTGTGTCTGTGTGAGTGTGAGCGTGCACGAGTACGTGCGATTGTGCATGTCTGTGCATTCATGTTTTCAAATTGTCAAATTTTCTCTATACCATTATTTCTTTTTCTTTAATTGGTGTTTAACGTCGTTTTCAACCACGAAGGTTATATCGCGACGAGGGAAAGGGGGGAGATGGGATAGGGGAAAGGGGGGAGATGGGATAGAGCCACTTGTTAAGTGTTTCTTGTTCACAAAAGCACCAATCAAAAAACTGCTCCAGGGGCCTGCAACGTAGCACAATATCTATACCATTATTTCATATGTATTATTATTTCATAATGCGCGAATGGATGTTTTTGGTGAGTATTTCTACGTTTACTTCAAAGACAGTAGAAGTTATGACCAAACTTTTAAAAACTGCTTCAAATATGCCACATAAAAGAAAGGAAGACTGCATACCTTTTATGAATCCAAAGACAAATTAATGTGTGGTCTTGATGCAGATCAGGTGATCAAACACCACATTGAATTCGCCTTAGAAAAACTCTGAAAAAGTTATGCATGTACATGTACATGGAATCATTCACTGACCCAATACTTGCTACGAAATCACGAACATAATCAATTTCTTGTTTACGAACAAACAAAGAACAGAAGTCGCCGGTGCAAACAAATAAACACAAAAACCCACCTACAGGTACTGGGCGACCAAAACGTTTTTCACTGTACCATCATTTCAAAGTATAAATCCAATGTACATTTGATTTTTATGGAAAGGGAACTTGATAAGAAATCGATCTCATTATGTGAATGTATATATATATATACAGTACAAAACAGGCAGTCGTCAAAACTAAATTCATTATGAGCACAGATGCCATCTACTCTCATTCTCGGGATTATATATATATATATACAAGACGTTTCCGCCATTTTTCTTGCACTCTAGTACTTTCCACTCTTGGCATGCACACTATGCTGAACTGAGAACTGAAGTTGTTTTCTTTTTTAAATTACACAAACACAAATCTGCTGAACATAACCAGACACACACTTTCCTTCTTAACCAAAATAGTCATACATGCACTATTTTAGGGTTAATTATAATTTGACATAAAAAAAAAAGTAAAACAATTACCATAGCCTGTCACACATAACCAGACACACATTTTCCTTCTTAACCAAAATAGTCATACATGTACTACCTAATTATGGTTCTTTCTTTATTTGGTGTTTTACGTCATTTTCAACCATGAAGGTTATATCGCGACGGGGGAAGGGGGGAGATGGGAGAGAGCCACTTGTCAATTGTTTCTTGTTCACAAAAGCACTAATCAAAAATTTGCTCCAGGGGCTTGCAACGTAGTACAATATATTACCTTACTGGGAGAATGCAAGTTTCCAGTACAAAGGACTTAACATTTCTTACATACCGCTTGACTAAAATCTTTACAAAAATTGACTATATTCTATACAAGAAACACTTAACAAGGGTAAAAGGAGAAACAGAATCCGTTAGTCGCCTCTGACGACATGCTGGGGAGCATCGGGTAAATTCTTTCTCGTCCCAACCAATATGGGACTCCCCCATACCCGCGGGGGGTCCTAATTATGGTTAAGTATAGTTTGACATCACAAAAAAAGTAAAACAATTACCAAAACCTGTCACACATAAAGCAAGTTTTCACTTTGAGTACAAGTTTATATACAAGAAGATACCCTTTTTGTGACTGAATTGGGATAAAGAAAACGAAAAGAACACTAAGTGAAGTGGCAAGGCTACGGACATGAAACAGCACGAATTCTGAATGGAATCTGAATGTTGTTCTATGTTCTAGTCTTACACAACATTTCACTAAACTTTATGTGGAAACTAAACAAACCAAAAAATTAGAAAACACCTATTGCTACTACTCAAACTGGCAAGGGGTATTGGTGGAAGACCATCAAAAACATGATTTCCAATTAAATAAATGTCTAGAAGAGGAACTCTTTTTTTTCAAAACCTTTTATTTTTTTATTCTTGCAAACATGTAAAATAGCTTCACATCAACCCTGTACAAGTAGCAAAGGCACAGTGCAGCTCACAGCCTTCGTTTTTGTTGCAGCTGAGTGCATTTACAGTTCAAAAATCCTCCTATGGTAGTAAAACAAACCCAAAACTACCCAACGACGACATCTGTGAAGCTCGACAGTTTCTTGTTCACGCGAGTGCATAAATTAACCTAGTTATTACGTGGTGTTTGGTCGGAGTTCGATTCAACTTGAGTTATTCCTGCCTCCATTTTGTTTTACACAAACTCATGATGACGTCTGACATAGTTTGCTAGTGACGTGTCTTTTTGTGCATGATGTGGTGATCTACCTGATCTAAATTTAGATCCAAAAATAGGCCAAGACCAGCCGGGTCCGAGTACGAAATTAATTCGTAAAAAAATCGTAGTTCTTGACTCTTTGGGTGCAAGTCAATGAAACTTGGTAGTTTGTCTAACGGATAGCTGCCTGAGGTATGACTAAAAGCCCCAGGGGCTCCGTGCACCTGGATTTGACAAGTTCAGTACATTTAAGGAAACTCCTGATCCTTACTAATACCACATGTCACCCCACCCCCCCCCCCCCCCCCCTCTTTCCCCTCCCCACCCCATATTTATATTGGTTTTGGGCTTAAGTGCTATGAACAGTTCAGCGTACTAAAATATATTCAACCAAGCAGATTTTTTACACTTACCTTTGGTCTTTATCTTGCATCTTTACCAAGTATTTTCAGTTTCTGGCTCTTGTAGATATAACTCTGTAAGATCATTTTTCAGAACTCTTTCTTGCCAGGAAATCAACAAACTGAGCAAGAAACTGTTTAAAAATATCTCAGTCTAAGCCTCTTGGGCTTGTCTGATATTTTCTTTATAGTTATATTTCTAAACAAGAGTTGCACACGCAGTACATACAAACTTTGTGATTTCCATCTGCATCTACATGTATAATCACCCCAGTTGCAAATTCCATGTTATTGTTAATCACACATTTTACAGAGCAGTTGGATTTAATAGTTTTGCAAGAAGCCAGTGTTTTACATTCTTTGTTTGCAGAACTTCTACTAACACACTTAACAAAAATAGTAGTCAAGTCACAACAGAAGAGAATATATAACTGGACAAACTGTCAGTGAAGAAGAGATAAGTAGAGTTGATAACACTAATCTTAACATTGAACAAAAGTAGGGACTCCAATTATCTTCATGTCATTCAAACACATACATAAACAGAAACAAATTTGGCCATTATTTACAACAACAAAAACATGAGAAAGAAACACAGACTGGGTAAACAATTGAAACAAAAATTTCAAATTTGTTGATGTCAGTTTTACAAGCATTAAGAAATCAAAACAATTTTAGGATTGGGGAAGGCAAGAAGTGAAGAATAAAGTATAACACACATAAAATCATGAACTGAAAATAGATTAAGTAGGTCGTTAAAATTAACAATTCTCATTACCTCTCAGTTGTACCATTTGAAATTATCTAAGTGATCACATTTAGTACTACTACAGACCTGTTTACCCCCAACACTTGACAAGAATAATGGTCAAGTAAAAAAATAGTAATCTGATGACCAAAATAGTAACCCAGTGGTTACAAACGCCAACATTAGCAACACAAACCTATTTAAAGCACATTTGAAAATCGTAGTCTGGACTCAAAAGGAGTATTTTTTCCCCAAAAAGCCTAAAAAATAGTAATAAATTATTCCAAAATAGTAAGGGTAAATAGGTCTGCTACTACTAGGGCCTAAGTGTACACCTAAGTTATCTGAAAACTTAAAAGTTGCCCATTTTGCCAAAACAAATAGCCTAGATAACAATGTGCCAACTTTTTACTTTCAAATACTGATAATGTACTGTTTCATTTCTTTTTACTCCCATTTCTTTACAATCTTTAAAATCTGTGCTAATCACAGAATGATAACAAATATTACACAAAAAGATGTGTTGTTTAAGTCCCAAACAAGCAACTGTGTTGTCCTCCGCTACACATGGTTCGACTCACACACCTTGTACAGATCATTTATGTTATCTGGTGGAACTGAAGTGAACATTCAATTGATTAATCGTGAAAAGAACTCATCATCTTGGAAATTGAACACTATAGCCCAGAACCGATTTAAAAAAAAAAAATCCTTTAATGCATATATATATGCATCCCTGTGAATCTATGATAAAACCGAAAGACATATCTCCATTCAGTGAGCAGCAGTAACTGAACATTTAAGCAGTCCTGTCACAACTGGAACTGTTGTTTGCTGTGGGTCATGGGACATAACTCAGTATGTCTCTTGCAAGGAGGCACATTACATCCCTTTGACCCAGCTAAAATGAACTGCTGATCCTGAAGTTGAATTGTCTGATGTGGCCGAGGGAAGAGACAGTTAACACCGCAATGCTAAATGCACAGGAGAAGACTGTGTCATACAACTGAACAAAATGAGAAGGAAATGGGAGTACATGTCTTTTGCAGTTTTGAAATGTTCTGAGTTTGGAACCAATATGTCTCATACTGTCACAAGGAAGGAAAAAGGAATCGAGCACCACACACATACTTTAACTATTGTCTCCATGTCAAATGTTCAACTCACACTTTATTTCACCCAGCTATACTGTTTGTATCAACTCGCAAATTACTTTAAAAACTATAAACATGTCTATCCCTTTGGCAAAACAAAAACAGTGAGCAAAATAAAATCATCCAGATAAGCAACAGGCTGCAATAATTCTAAAAAAAATGACCCTGTGTTGTTCATTTTATAAGAAAAGCTTATGAGTCAATGATCAGCGCCAAAACTCGTTTAGTCACCACATGGTACAACATTTCTGATCGATCAACAGAAATAGTTTGTTGAATGTTCATTTCCTTCTGTACATGGGGTATTTTTAAACAAATGATAACCCTCACCATTTGTATTTATATGTTTTCCCATACCTACAGCCTCAATCATACTTCAACAATGACAACTGTTGAGCACAAGGCATTGAAGATAGAGATAGTGCAAGTTCAGCCGAGCCCATCAGGGTCTTGTTCCCTCTCACTGAAAATGGGTCGTCAGTGCATAGCGTGTGCGTGTGTGCATGTGTGTTAGTGTGTGTTGGAGAGAGCGAGAGAGAGAGAGAGAGAGAGAGAGAGAGAGAGAGAGAGAGAGAGAGAGAGAGAAAGAGTGTGTGTGTGTGTGTGTGTGCGCGTGCGTGTGTGTGTGTGTGTGTGTGTGTGTGTGTGTGTGTGTGTGTGTGTGTGTGTGTGAATTGTAACTTCTTCACCATTGCTTACATGTCTCCCAAATGGATTTGTTAACTCATTTCAAAACATAAAGGTTCAACTTGTGCACGGGTAAACATGGGTGCTTTTAAATACTGTTACATTACTTAAAAAAATTAAATAAAATAAACCACTTATAAAAATCTGGCTTTCTTTCTAAAACAAATCTGAAAGCTCTTAGGTTACTTACCACATGATGCCAACTCGCTGTTTTTTTTAACACTGAATCAAGTTTATGTCACATAACAATGACTTAGACCATCAACATTAATTTCTACCAGCTTTTTAGTAATGAATGATAGCTGTAAAAGAGATAATTACACAGCCACTGACAAAATAATGCCCATTCCATTTAACACATAATCCCTGTCATTTATAACCAACCGAGATGCACTCAATTTGAGTAACTCCCTTTATTTCAGATGAAAAGAAACGGCTGAACTCAGTGAAAAACACTGGTAAATGAATACAAACACACAAGCCACGCATTCCCACAGTGAAGCCTGCTTTACCACAGCTGGTAAATAAATGGCCAGATTCATTCATATTTTAATCTTGTATGCAACACTCACCTCTCATACCAATTTTAAAGTGTAAGAAGAAACCAAATGTGTTTGCCTGCTTGCCTTGCATAACATACATGTATGTAGATATAACAGTAGTACAGGGGAAAAGGTCTCTGAAAACATCACAGTGAGTTACGCTGGAGCTCAAAATCAGTCCAAGTAAGTAAATCGTTTTTGTCAAAAAAAAAATAATCCAACAAAATGCATCATTGGACTCTGATTTTTTTTTTGCTTTCTACCTGGTTTTTGCCTATAATCAATAAGAGCAGAGAGTTTTTACAGATCAAAGTAGTCGTGAGCGTTTTCTGGCTGGAGAGTCGAGGACACAGTCTTGGGATTGTGTAGAGCGTTTTCGGTGTTCGTGGTGACGGAGGACCTCCTCGTGGATGAAGTGGTTCAGGTCCTCCACTGATCCTACTGGCTGAGCACCCGCGTTGTGACCATGGTAACCCATGCTGATGTTGGACATGGCGCCGTTTAACCCTGCACCCACACATATTCATGTTTTATATAAATGGCTGAGAGTACAAGCAAGTTATCACTGAACATCATGTGGTACAGTGAAACCTACCTTTTAAGACTTCTTGACATCTGAGAAAATTAAAACTAAAAGAGAAGGAGGTCTTGAAATAAATTTAAATATACAGGGACCCCCCCCCCCCCCCCCCTTTAACGACCTTCAAAAATCTGAGTAAATCAGGTCTCATCAAGAAAAGCAAATGCTTATGTTCATTTCGGACACAATGGCATCATAGATAGAATGATGTCATCACCACCAGTCTAGTCAAAAATAAATTATTCCAGACACTAAGCTGTGAGTGTGACCACAAATCAAACAATGACATCTTATTTTCACCACTGATCAACTTCAAAAGAAGACATGGACAGTTTACATAAAACAACACTTGGAAACAGTACAAAGACTGATAATGTAGCGGACATTTTTTTCAAAGGAAATCTGCAGTCAACTAATATCTGTCACCTGCCCCGTCCCCCTAATAGTAATAAAATACACAAGCCAGTTACTTCCCATTGCGCCGTTGTCTTGACGATTCAGATTTAAGCAAACCAAAGAGATCCGAGTCCTATATCCAGTGATGTTTTCAGACCGCGGTCTTCGATCATTGACAATGACATCTATATATATATACGACTTGTGTCTGTGTGTGTGTGTCTTGGCAATGCACGGCCAAAGTTCTCGATGGATCTGCTTCAAATTTGGTGGGCTTATTCACAGAGACCCCGGACACAACCTCATCGATGAGATATTTCAACACGTGCTCTCAGCGCGCAGCGCTGAACCGATTTTCGTTTTTCTGTTTATTTCACCATTCCCAGTAACTCTTCCTTATCTTCTCCAGTGTTTTGCGTTTATCTCCCTTCCTTCGTGTGGCGTCAATCCATATTCCCGTTTGTACGTTACTATATTTAGAAGGTCACTGCACGTTACTATTTTTAGATCTCCCTTCCTTCGTGCGCCGGCGATGCCGGCGTACACCCGGCAAAGCCGGGTCCCCGGCGACGGCCGGGTATTCGGCTCTACTTCTTCCCGGCGAAGCGGGTAATCATCTAGTATATATATATACTAGAGGAATACCCGGCTTCGCCGGGATGAATCGCAAGACAGAGACAGACAGCGTGGCGGTTCACCACAATCACCTTTGAAGGCGAAGTCCTGTCAAACGGGATTGAGAATTTTAGAGCTTATTTCTTAGCCCTATATTATCTGTTATGGCTTCTCAAATGCCAGAACATACAGACAGACAAAAGCCGCCAGACCCCATCACAAACAGAACTCTACAATCCACAGGTGTTGCCTCCACACACACACACACACACACACACACACACACACACACACACACACACACACACACACAGAGACACAGAAGCCGTATATATCTATCTATATATATATAAATATGTAGAGATAGATGACAGTGGATTTTTCGATAAATAGATTCGACTTTTGCACTTTTACAGTGAGGACAACTTACGGGTACATGCAAGGAAAGCCCACAACTTCTAAGGCGAACAACTCTGCAGAGTCTGCTGTGAAGGGCGACGGTAGTCTCCCTGTCACACTCGACCTTCTTTGAATGAACTTAGGTCCCTCCCAGGTGGAATGGGAACAGCACGAAAATGATTCAGTGGCCTGAACATTTCATGTCGAGTCCCATAGCTGTCGACGACGCCAAATGTAACCGAGTGCCAAAACACCACAATCACCTCAGGACGAAGTCCACTCAAACGGGATTGAGAATAACTGTTATGGCTTCTCGAAGGAAGGCCTGAACATACCGACACACCAAAGCAGCTAGACCACATCACAAACAGAACTCTACAATCCACAGGTGTTGCCCACACACACACACAAACACACACACACACACACAGAGAAGCCGTATATATATATGTATATCTATAAATATATAGAGATAGATGACAGTGTATTTTTCGCGTGGCTATAAATTGATTCGACCTTTTCACTTTTACAGTAAGGACAACTTACGGGTGCAATCGTGACATTCTAAAAATAGTAACGTAGTAACGGGAATATGGATTGACGCCACACGAAGGAAGAGAGATAAACGCTGAAAACACTGGAGAAGATAAGGAAGAGTTACTGGGAATGGATCCAGAGAAAAACCAAAATCGGTTCAGCGCTGCGCGCTGAGAGCACGTGTTGAAATATCTCATCGATGAGGTTGTGTCCGGGGTGTAGCTGAATACGGTCTCCAAATTTGAAAAAGATCCACCGAGAACTTTGGCTTGGCATCGCGGACACACACACACACACACACACACACACACACACACACAGAGACAGACAGACAGACAGACAGACAGAAGTCGTATATATATATAGATATATATCGATTCTTTTTTTAATCTTTAGGCATTGTTTTGAGCCTTGGCCGATTGACTGTCCGATGGTTTTGACAGGTAAAAGGTCTCCCGACAGAACAATTTGTGTGTAGCCAGACATTTGGATCGATACATAAACTGACCTATTGTCCTCTGTGTTTGTGAACACCACTGGTTGTCCTCTGAATATCTTACTACTGGACAGTGCAATAGTTTAATATTGTTCAGAACACTAGGGCCCCATGAAACATATGCAGGCAAGGTACACGACCAATAATGCCAATACCCCTTTGAATCTCTGGTTCAAAATCCCTAAGGCCTAAAAAAAAAATAGGTGTGGTTACGGTAACCCGACCTACCCTATTTTTAGGGGCCGATCCTATAACTTTTTATTACATTGAATTTGTCACCAAAAAAACAAAAACAAAAAACCAGTGCAAAAAACGCAATGAAAGCGAAAGCGCCCGTGTCGCACACTTATTTCCCTGTCAAGTAGGTTTAATTTGTACACATTAGAAAAAAAAGTTAAAAAAAAAAAAAAAGTGATTGCCTACCTACCTACCCTATTTTTTTTGGCTATGTTACCGTAACCACACCTATTTTTTTTTTTGGCCTAACTATCATGGCAGCAACTTACGTAGAACGTACGAAAAGAATAAGCATCTCAAACCAGTCAATGGCATTCATGAATGCTTCTGTCTGATCATTTAATACAACGATCACACCTAAGGTCTTAGATGGCCAAACACACACATCAACTAACACACAGCTGTACACAGAAAGACAAGAAGGGCAAAGCCCATACGACTCACATGCTTGACCTTGACCTTTACATGACCTTGACCTTCAGGGTCAAGGTCAAATAACTAAACCTAGCAATGACATCATACACTAAGAACTGCTTTACACATTTTTCCTACCAAAATACATGTGACCTTGACCCAAGGTCAGACCTTGACCCAAGGTCAAGGTCATCCAAGGTCATGCAACACAAAGCTGTTAATTCAAGACATAGGAAGTACAATGGTGCTTATTGGCTCTTTCTACCATGAGATATGGTCACTTTTAGTGGTTCACTACCTTATTTTGGTCACATTTCATAAGGGTCAAAGAGACCTTGACCTTGATCATATGTGACCAAATGTGTCTCATGATGAAAGCATAACATGTGCCCCACATAATTTTTAAGTTTGAAACAGTTATCTTCCATAGTTCAGGGTCAAGGTCACTTCAAAATATGTATACAATCCAACTTTGAAGAGCTCCTGTGACCTTGACCTTGAAGCAAGGTAAACCAAACTGGTATCAAAAGATGGGGCTTACTTTGCCCTATATATCATATATAGGTGAGGTATTGAATCTCAAAAACTTCAGAGAAAATGTGAAAAATGTGAAAAATAGCTGTTTTTTAGACAACATTTATGGCCCCTGCGACCTTGACCTTGAAGCAAGGTCAAGATGCTATGTATGTTTTTTGGGGCCTTGTCATCATACACCATCTTGCCAAATTTGGTACTGATAGACTGAATAGTGTCCAAGAAATATCCAACGTTAAAGTTTTCCGGACGGACGTCCGGACGGACGGACGACTCGGGTGAGTACATAGACTCACTTTTGCTTCGCATGTGAGTCAAAAAGGAGAGTGCAAATGTGCATAGTGTCAAATCACAAAAACAGAAATATTCCCTGGAAGAATAATAGTAATACACACCTTGGAGAGCAAGCGCTTGTTGGAAGGTGCCTAGGTCGACGTCAACATTGTCGGGAGCTGCTAAGTTGTGGCCCAGAGGGTGGCGTGGGAGGTTCCTCTCGTGTGAAACATTATGTCGTTTGCTTCCTGACGCACTGTTCAACCGCCCTTTGCAAGGTGGAGCCTTGCCCGACAGAAACGCTAGCAACTCATCCCTGCGAATATGCCGACGCTTCTTGCGGGCCCAGGCAACTATGTCCCTATTTCTGCTGTAGCGTCCTGTCTGTTGTCCCAGCTCCACACAGTGCTGTATTCTGTTTACACTTTCTGCAACACATAAGTTTTCTTGCTGTGAGAACAGCTCAGGGTACAGTGGTACCTGTGATGAAAGGACTCCATTGGGACCTTCCAAGTTTCCCTACATTACAGGTGGCCAGTAATGACTGGTATATTGTGCTCAAGATAACAATTGATAACGGGACAACAAGGTGTCCTTTCATTAGTTTCAAGAGTGGTGTCCTTTCACCAGACAGGCCTCACAGACAGTCACATTGTAGGTACCAGTTTAGAACCAAGTTTGCTAGGATGACGCAAATGTTGTAAACTGTACTACCCTGTGTGCAACTTTACCCCCCTGTAAATTGTTATGTTAACTCATTGTCTCCCAGGTACAGATATATATCCGTACCCACTCATATGGCTCTATCTGACCAGGTACGGATATATCCGCTCAGACTGTTAGCTTCAGTCGCTTCTTGTAACGACCATCTAACGCCTGCATTCCACTTCCAGCATGTTGATACACAGTTACTCCACAGTTACTACAATTCTGAGTGACCTGCTGCAGCACAGCTGGTCTCGGCTAAAAAAAACTTGATCAACATAGGTGGGGTAGAAAGTGTTAAGGCCTAAAAAAAAAATAGGCGTGGTTACGGTAACCCGACCTACCCTATTTTTAGGGGCCGATCCTATAACTTTTTATTACATTTGTCAACAAAAACAAAAAAAAACCGAGTGCAAAAACCGCAATGAAAGCGAAAGCGCCCGTGTCGCACACTTATTTCCCTGTCAAGTAGGTTTAATTTGTACACATTAGAAAAAAAAGTTAAAAAAAAAAAAAAGTGATTGCCTACCTACCTACCCTATTTTTTTTGGCTATGTTACCGTAACCACACCTTTTTTTTTTTGGCCTAAGCCGTAAACAACTTCTGAATAACTCCAAACTGTTTGGGCAGGATAAAATCTAGTTGGTGAGAATGTCATACAGCTTTTAGTAGTTTTACAACACTTCTTAATCCTGTTTACTTATGAACTCTGTTCACATCCAGTTAGAGCAAAAAAAAAAGACCAATACACAACCCTACAACTATTTTAGAAATCCAAATGCACTTAAGAGATTTATATATCATGTATACATGTATATGTCGTGCCGAATTCACCGAATAGCCGAATTGACGGAATCGCCAACATTTTTGCCCATTTTGCGTCATCGGCAAAACGCTGTCCATTACGCGAAATCGACAGCATTTTGCCGAAAATTTCTATCATTTGACCATTTCGCAAAAGCCGTGGCAAGTCTGCTACGCATTGTGTCACCAGAACATTTCATTAACATTGCTTTCCCTCCCTATTATGCTTTTTATGGTCTGTGAGTGTGGTGGTCTTTGTCGAGCATAACTCCGGAAATGCATGAAAACTACATTTGTTGCCATAACTCAATACTCATCGATAATTGCGATATCTATCCATACAAGAATCTATCTTTCTAAGTGTGATAATATCCAAGGCATTTGAGAACTTTAAAACCAATAGGTGGCTGCCGATTTAGTCAAATGGGCACATTTTAGAAGGTTTTACCCATTTTCAGCACAACGCTGCCGATTTTGCGAAATGGGCAACGTTTTGCCGTTTAAGCAAAATGGGCATAAATGTTGCCGATTCCGCTAATTCAGCAATTCCATGAATTCGGCACGACATATACATTTTAGTTATATAATATATACTTATAATACCAGAATGTTTCAACTTTTCTGACTAAAAATGTTGAGGGTCTTTAAAAGCTGAACAAAACCATAATACAGGAAAAACTCAATCACACAGTCTAGGTTAGAGTAACTGAGACTAACAGTAACAGTTACTTTGAGTAAGACTCAATACCTTTGCGTTGCTTGCCAGCTGTTAATGTGTTATTAATATTAGTATTATTATTGCTAAGAAAAAAGTACGAAATGTTACCTTTGTACATGTTTGTAACTGCCAAGGCAGCAGTCTGGAAAGGAAGCCATACTACTTGATGTCGATCTGTTGACATAAACATGTGGAAAATAATTAGTCAGATAAAAACCAAATAATTCCATTTTAATTTAAGTTCAGACTTTATAACCGGACAGTATTGAGCCGGTGTAGAGTTATTATTGGTTCTTTCAGAGATGGCGCTGGGATAAAAATAATAAGGGCGGCAGGTGGGTGGGGGGGGGGGGGGGGGGGGGGGGGGGGGGGGGAGGGGGGGGGGGGGGGGGAGGAGGGGGGTGAGAAGGTGGGCCCAAGAAGGACTGGGTGGGCCCAAGAAGGACTGGGTGGGCCCAATTGGACTGGGTGGGCCCAATTGGACTGGGTGGCCGAGTGGTAACGCACTTGCGCTCGGAAGCGAGAGGTTGCAAGTTCGACCCTGGGTCAGGGCGTTAGCAATTTTCTCCCCCCTTTCCTAACCTTGGTGGTGGGTTCAAGTGCTAGTCTTTCGGATGAGACGAAAAATCGAGGTCCCTTCGTGTACACTACATTGGGGTGTGCACGTTAAAGATCCCACGATTGACAAAAGGGTCTTTCCTGGCAAAATTGTATAGGCATAGATAAAAATGTCCACCAAAATACCCGTGTGACTTGGAATAATAGGCCGTGAAAAGTAGGATATGCGCCGAAATGGCTGCGATCTGCTGGCCGATGTGAATGCGTGATGTATTGTGTAAAAAAATTCCATCTCACACGGCATAAATAAATCCCTGCGCCTTGAATATGTGCGCGATATAAATTGCATAAAAAATTTTTTTTTAAATCCCTGCGCTTATAACTGTACCCACGGAATACGCGCGATATAAGCCTCATATTGATTGATTGATTGAAGAGGGGTCAGGGGGATGCACCCCAAATGCTGAGAATGTTCAAGTCTACAATTGAAACATTTATCAAAAATGGGCTACTTCAATTTTTCTGTCTAAAGCACTCAATCAGTCACTAATTATAATAGACTGACAGAAAATGTGTATACAAATTTACTGATCTCATCCCTGTTCTTTGGCAATCTCCAAAATAAGCGCGGTGTGACGACTGATGATCTCAAATTGTTACATCTTCTTTCAACAACTTACGTCACTTCCACAGGGCTAATTCTGGAGATAGCCTGGTCCTCAATAGTCAAGAACTCGCTAGTTAATACTTCTTTGTTGACTTCAAGGTCTGATACATCATAGTTCATACAGTAGGCTTCCATCTATAGGGCCTACACTTTATTTAGGAACCAACTTTTCAGAACTAGAAGTTTTGAGTTTAATTTCTTCAAAGGTAACTTGTTACGATTAGTGGATCTGATAACATATATTGCTGGTGATAAACTAACACAACACGAACTCTTCGTTTTCGTCAGCTGTAGTCTACTTTCGTCAGTCAGTTTTCCCGTGGAAGTACGGCCATCATACGTCATAACCTGAAAATAATCCGTGTGACATGAGAAGTTCGGGTTTTAAATTACACACAATTCATGACTGGAATTATTCATTAACACCACGGCATTGTTTAGTTTGCAACTGTACCTTTATACAGCTGAGCAATTGCAGTCGCTGAGTTTTGAAAGTTCACGAATAAGTGTTGTTCTGCCAGATCCTTTTCACAGAGAAGCTTTTCCTCCAAATTAGGTTCTGACTGTAGGTGGTCAAGACATTCAAGTTCAAAAGCACCTAGCCAATTTTCTGGCTGTTGGTCTTGTTCTTGGTCTTCACTCTGGTGCATTGTTAATGAGTACAGCTTCACACAAGCTGATTATGACAAGAAATGTGGTATTTCGCTCATCAAATATTGGAATAAAAGAAAGGTGTTGACCAAGTTTTTTTTTAACGGAAATGCTTTATGTGCGCATGCGCAATAAAATATCCTCGACGAAAATATCCGAAGGTTTTAACGGAAACATACTGCAAACATTTCCGTGAAAGGGGCTGGAAGATATATTGCATAGGAACGAACATTATTTGGAATTGAAGTTATGACAACTAAAGTAACACAGGATGACGGTAAGAGTTGTACTACTCCACATTTTGAAAAAACCCGCAAAGTATCCCATGCTCCCCTAACGCTGGACCGCCATCTTGTTTATTTTTGTTCATGTCCCGGCGCCGTCTAAACCACTGCCTCAAAATTATAACACTGTTTACCTTTGAGCGGTTTTCCCCGCCAGAGGGGTGGAATCTGCAGACATTGGGCGAATTGCGAGTAAGCACGTCAAAGTGACCGTCTCGCAGAGAAGTCTACAGACTCCAGGGCGAGAACGACAAACGGTCACTGGTACCAAGGCTAATGATATGAACAACACAATGAACCATGTAAACGCTAAAGATGAAACTCGAAGTGAGCATGAGGACATGGAAACAGATCAAATCGATGGTTCGTATGCTCCAGATGTCATTACTTTGCAGTT
The DNA here is from genome assembly GCF_037325665.1 of Littorina saxatilis. Taxonomy (NCBI): domain Eukaryota; kingdom Metazoa; phylum Mollusca; class Gastropoda; order Littorinimorpha; family Littorinidae; genus Littorina; species Littorina saxatilis. Next base: position 20,073,637 of record NC_090246.1, read on the forward strand.
GTCATGTTGTGGTTTTAATGCATGTTGACTCCAGTTTGTGTCAACAAGAGAAGTATTGCCCAATTCCTTGAAATTCTGCAGCCATGCATTCCAGTTCCTGCGTTGGTGCGGATGTACGTTTATTTTACTCTAATTTGGAATTTGATACAATGTGGGTACTTTAGATATATATGTGCACATTGTAGGAGAATGTTTTCATAGTGAAAGGAAGGCAGAGGTTTGTGGTGGTGAAATTGATCATGCTTGTCTTGGTGACTAGGTCTAGCCCTAGCAGTGGATTACTCAGTCACAGTACTTAGCAAGACGGTAGCACTAGTAGTAGTGGTATAGTGGTAGCAGTACCAATACTACCATGTTAATAGACCTTTTCAGAATCTGAGGAGCTGTCGCCATACTGCATGCTCCTTGTTGTGCTTTGAGTTGAGAGAGCTGAGTACATGAGATGTACGTCGCAGCTCTCGCAAGAGTCCTTCCCACTTGCTTTGCTGTGCTTCAAAGGTTGCAACAATGCAAGAGCTTGGAATATTATTATTAAGAGGGTCTATTCCATTTCAACCAAATCAAAAGGTTGATTGAATATTATCTCCACCTTGAACTTGAAGGAGAAAGAAAAATGAGTTCAACTAATTCAGTTATCCATACTCACTCACTGACTAAGAGTTGCGGTTTGCAAATTTATGCAAACACGCCACTGCCGCATCAAATCTAAAAATGACCCATAATCAATAAATCATGAAAACAAATTTTCTTCAGCGAGTCAAACTCAAGGGCGCATCAAGCTTATGTACCATTGCGAATCTTGTCTCTAATAGAGCATACAGTGCTACAGAGAAACAGCATTTGTAAACATGATACCATAGCTAATTCTTATTCAGATTGCACCTTTTGGCTTCCATGGATGAAACAAAAATCTGAACCCCTAGCCTACTTGGTGCTTGGCGCCTTAATTTATAGATGTTCCCAAAGAATTTGCTGGAAGGGGTAAACTAACCCATAGTCTTCACCTCTCAAGCTAAATCCTTCCTGCTTAGTCAAGTTAATGAGCGCTGTCTCTGCTTTTAATTTGATGTTGATTGTGAACAACAAAGCGGCTTTGGGGGCCAAAGATCCAGACCGCAATGTTTACATATGCGTTTTGTGATATGTTTATATTTTAATAGCACTAGTCGAGGGATGGGTGAGGTGGGCGGCACTGAAACTGAACCAAATTTTTGACCGCAGTCATTTTAAGGGCTTTCTCACATTCTAGAGAAAAACATGGTTATTTCCCTTGCCTACATGCCAATCCACTAAATCACCCAGTGTGTGTGCTTGTGGTTGTATGCACGCATGTGTTAGTCTCTTACTGTGTGTGTGTTACTGTGTGCCTCGCTAATGTACAGATGTGACGTTTCTGTTTACAACCATTTTTTTAACGCTATGGAGTATGATGCAAAATGTGAAAGAGCTACAAGTAAAATCATTTTTTTAAAAATTGAACAGACTTTGGGATTTGACTTGGCAGACGCAGTTCTACATTTTAGCAACAAAACCTCTTTCCAGATGGAGGCATTTCGATTTCGAACTGGCCTGTTAAAACATGACTTCCATGCGATGCAATCATTCTCGCCTTTGACTTTGAGCCACATGCCTTTTTAACAACACGCCTTTCATACAACTCTCTCAGACTCTCTCCTGCTTCTGCCCCACATTCTTATGCTGCGTTCACACTATTCCAACTAGCTGCAAGCCTAGATCATTAGATCAGTACTAGATGTCACTTGCTCTGATTGCTCGCCAACAAAGTTGTTCACATTGTCCGAACATTCTCTTCTCCCATTCGCACACTGCTGCACAGACCAAGTACAACAACAAATATTCAAAGATAAATGCTGATCAGGAATGATTGATATTGCGCTTGTTCTTGTCAAAGGCATGAGCTCTGCTATTCGCCAAAGGTCTGCGTTTCTTGCAGCAATATTGTGGTAATCAGAATATGATCTACCATAGACTTGCAGGTTCCGCATGATGATTCTGATGAAATCAGGTGTGAAATTTGATCTGCAGTTCAGGTTTTTGACTTATTTTTACACGTCGGTGCATGTAATGCCAATGGCGAATGCTTGGTTTAATCGACACACACATATGTCGATATGACAACATGGCAACACAATAAACAAAGCCCATCGTGTTTACAAGTACATCTTAAAATTGAATCCTCACATAATCTTTTACATAACGTTTTGTGGCGTGATATGATTAAAGATTATGAAATTCAAATCTTCATACATAGATATCTGTATAATTTAAAGCTAAAGAAGAGAAAAAAGTAGCAAACAACAACAACAACAACATCCCCCCCCCCCCCCCCCCCCGTAGTGTCCGTTTGTGACAGTGTTTACACTTCCTACGGTCCGAAAAATCGTGTCCGCGTCCGTAAGTGGCAGGTGTCCGTCCGTTAAAGGTTTGTTATTGTTGTAATCGTGTTCGTTCCATGATAAACTGTCCGTATGTAGCAGGTGGCCGTCACAACAAGGGTCCGCTAGACTCAGGTTTTACTGTATAGTTCTTTGTCGGCTACAAGATGAAACCCTCTCATAGTCTTACCTTGTAATATTTTGACCTCATGTGTATAACTATAAGCAGCCCAAGAAACATGACTATCAAGAGACACTTAGAACTACTAAAAATAACAAGAGTGATCTGTCATTCCTGTAGGTTGAGTGGGGGGTTGATTCCTAATAATGACCCCTCCATTTTTAGACCAATTTTTCTGGACACATTGAAGGTCTCACCTCGGAGGTTTCACAGTATAGTATTCTAGAATGTTAGAACAAGCTGGGTTTTTTTTTTTACCTCACTGATCCCTAGCACTAGCAGTGTCACACAAGTACATGTATTTGATCAATCATCATTTTTGTGTGTCTTCTATTATTTCTGTGGTTATGTCTCTGTACAGTGTCAGTCTTTGCAAGATAATTTTTGCATCCCCTATTTGGGCTCTGTTTCTTCATCATCCCTTAAGCTGCTTCTATTTTGAATTATGCACCTTGATACTGATAGTGAAGTATGCTGCATGTATTTTGCAACTTTTCCATATCTATATTCAGGAAACAATCATCACCACGGAGACGATCCACCAGGGGAGACTGTCAATGGAGAAGTTAAAGAAGAGGGCGCTGACATCGCTGAAACGGAAATGGAAGAAGGTAGTTGTTAGCATTTAGTTAAACCCTAATAGGCCAAAAAAAATAGGTGTGGTTGAGGTAACATAGCCAAAAATAGGGTAGAAAGGTAGGCAATCACTTTTTTTTTTTAACTGTTTTTTCTAATGTGTACAAATTAAACCTACTTAACAGGGAAATAAGTGTGCAACTCGAGCGCTGTCGCTTTCATTGCATTTTCTGCACTCGTTTTTGAGTCACTTGAGAAAAAGTGACTCTATGTAATCGGTCAGTGTTAGTCTGTCCGGCCGGCCGTCCGTAGACACCACCTTAACGTTGGACTTTTCTCGGAAACTATCAAAGCGATCGGGCTCATATTTTGTTTAGTCGTGACCTCCAATGACCTCTACACTTTAACGATGGTTTCGTTGACCTTTGACCTTTTTCAAGGTCACAGGTCAGCGTCAAAGGAAAAATTAGACATTTTATATCTTTGACAAAGTTCATCGGATGTGATTGAAACTTTGTAGGATTATTCTTTACATCAAAGTATTTACATCTGTAGCCTTTTACGAACGTTATCAGAAAAACAAGGGAGATAACTAGCCTTTTCTGTTCGGCAACACACAACTTAACGTTGGGCTTTTCTCGAAAACTATAAAAGTGACCGGGCTCAAATTTTATGTGAACGTGACTCATTGTGTTGTGAATAGCAATTTCTTCCTGTCCATCTGATGCCTCATATAATATTCAGAACTGCGAAAGTGACTCGATCGAGCGTTTGCTCTTCTTGTTTTTTGTGTGTTTTTTTGGACAAATGTAATAAAAAGTTATAGGGTCGGCCCCTAAAAATAGGGTAGGTCAGGTTACCGTAACCACACCTATTTTATTTTTTTTTGCCTTATCAGTAGGTGTGGTTAGGAATGTTTTATAATTTTATTATTAAAACTATTAGGCTTTGAGTGGAAAATGTTAGATTTTAACTAAGAAATGTATGGTCTGTCTCTTTAGTGATGTGCTTGACGATTCGGCGCAAACTGAGATTGTTCTCATGGAAAGGCTCATTTGCCTTGTATTTTGCTTGCCAGTGTCAGTTATTGAGTTAATATGTTATTGATGAATATTTAGTGCCTTGACGTATATTTCCTCCTTTTCTCCTGTTGCAAAAGTGCTTCCTATTTTTGCACAGGCACCTATAGTGTGCTGTCTTGGTAGATTATGTCTCTGAAACTCTTGGTTATGGTGGCTGTTGTTTTGTGTGCGTATATTACTTATTGGAAGCTACGAAAAGGGGCATTACTCTTTCAGTATGGCACTGAACTCTCAAAACAATATTTTCTTTCATAGATGACTCCAGGGCAGAGGCCACATTCCGGTATACTGTGGAAAACATCAGCAAACTGAAGGAGACTGCCTTGAGTCAATCGTGCATGGTTAGAAATCTTCCATGGTGAGTGAAATTATATCTGCATTTTACAAGTAATAACAAGTGTCTGTACTGACTGATTTGTGACTGGCCGATTGCCCTGAATGTAGAAGTTTTTGTGTCATTTTGGCAGCTATTGCTATAGAAGATTGGTGAAATTACGCCGTCAAGAAAGCTTGGTTCGCCTTGATTAAATTTCAGCATAAAAGCTGCGTCTTCGTGATCGAAAAGGTCTGTGTGAGGGTTGTGTGCAGAATTTACTAAATCATATTAGATGAAACTTGGCAGCATACGTTAACCCTATTATTCCTTTGCAGGAAAATCATGGCAATGCCAAGGAACAGCCAAAACACTGACCGTCAAAAAAGCCTTGGATTCTTCTTGCAGTGTAACGCAGACTCAGATTCAGCGTAAGTTTTTCATTCTAACACTAAAAAGTTTGCATGACAATGGTAAGACAACCAATTTTTTGCACTGATAGTGATACAAAGTGTATGTTAGTTGTTACTTAAATTTGTGTGTAAAACAGTAAAAAAAAAAAAATTAAAAAAATTGTTTAAGAACTTCTTTCTCTTACAAGGAACTGGGTTAATATCATGAGTGAACTGTGTTGAAATGGAGCAGTGGATGACCATATGTTTCTTGTCTCATGTTTATTTTCTGTGTATGTCTTTCAATAGTTCCTGGTCATGTCATGCCAATGCAGAGCTTCGAATCCTCAATGCAAGGCCAGACACTGAACCATTCTGTCGCAGTAAGTATTATTTCCTTTTCTTTTAAGAGCTGAAAATAGAGACTGACGAATATTTGAAACACTTTTAGTGGGATGACACAAAATACATCCTGTTGATATATGGGCGAATAGAAACTGAAAATGCGATCGACGATTTTGCCTTCAGCTGACCCAGTGTCACCCTTGCACTCTCAAGAGCAAATGGCAGTTCAATTGAAGCGCTTTGGGGTGGGGGGGGGGGGGGGGGTGAAAGTGTAGATGCTGCTGACTGACTTGCTAGCTAGGGCAGTTATTTTGTGGGCAAATGCTCCAGTAAATGATCATGTTAACCACCATAGATATGACCAGGGTTTTACATGGGAGAAGACGATCCTTCTTCTTCGAGACAAAGCAAACATCTACAGTCCTGCTGCTTTCACTGTCGGTGCAGAGTGAGAATTTTCTGATGAATACATTTTGCAGAATAGCATAGGTGTCATTTATAAATATGCCGCTAAAAAAATGCCATGCTGCACAGAAAGCTGCAGATTGCTGCTATGTGTCCAACTGGAAGGTGCTCTTATTGAATAGATCTACGGTGATATATACATGTGAAAAGGTTTACATCAAAAAGAAGGTAACCTTTATGCTTGTCAAACTCAGAGACTTTTTTAATGTTCATACAGCAAAGAAAAAGCCTTCATTTTGGTCTTTGGTAACCTGATGGTGTCGGGGACTGGGATGTTTTGTTTGCATGTCAATTTTGAAACTTCCTCATGCCTGCTTGGCTTGAAGTTGACATTATTTAGATGTTGATTCTGACATTATTTGAATGTTGATTCTGTGCTTCCTGAGCCAGCAACAGTGTTTATATGAAGAAAATAGATGTCTAGGGTGTTGCTAACCTTCACCTCAATTTGCTAATTAATATCACATGATTCAGTCCCCAGTCTAGAGACATAGTGCTTGCTGCCGCGCGGGCCGAGAAATTTTTTTCTCTTTATCTTTGCTGGGCTGGCCGCAAAACCCCTCCGCACGGAGGTGTTTCCAGACACATTATACGTAGGGTGATCCCTGAGTTAAGTTGTAAGACAAGCATTTTTCTCAGCTTATGGATTTGAAAGTACCAACATGTCCTGACATGACTGTTCAGTTTTGAGACAGCAGATTTGATGACTTTGCAACCGATACAGCTAACATTGTTTTCGGTTCTTTTTCTTCCAGAGATACAACACTTGTTCTACTGCAAGGAGAATGACTGGGGGTTTAGCCACTTTCTGTCATGGAATGTAAGTCAACTGCAGTCCTCACGCGTGCATGCACTCTCATGCACACACTTGTATATACTTACACTCACACTCACACTCTCTCTCTCTCTCACTCTCACTCTCACTCTCTCTCTCTCTCCCACACTCACACACTTTGTACCCTTCCGTCCATGCATTTTAGATTGAAAGAGGCTGATTTTGTTTTACAAGTTTACCATTACTGGGTCTATTGGCAAAGTGTATGCTTACAACTGAGCCTTTTGACTGTACAGGAGTTGCTTGATCCAGAGAAGGGCTACGTGAAAGATGACAAGGTGACTGTGGAAGTTCACGTGGTTGCAGACGCACCTCATGGAGTTTGGTCAGTTTCTTTACCTTCTCTTCTTAGAAGATAAATGAAAGTTCATTGAAAAGAAATGACGATGCCCCTAATGGTTTAACCGTGAGGACGTTAAACAATATTTATCATCAAGAAATAATAAGTAATATGAATAAAGGACTACAATCTTATTTGAAAAACAAAACATCTAGGAAAGGAAGATCTTCACTAGATTCCTGTGTGACATGTATCGGTAAATGCCAACCATGACACCATGTTACCTTTCGATTTTCATTTCATGGTGTACAGGTATTGAACAAGAAAGCCGTTTAAGGTGTTAATTTGTTTTACTTTTGGTAATACATGTATTGTCTTTTTGGTTTGTAACTATTGCTTTTTTAATTTAAGAAAAGGGCAAAGTGAAAATGAGGTTGTTGCAGTTGTATGGCATGGTTTGTGTTGTGATTTGTGTATTGGAACTGTATTTCTCTTGTGTGCAGCTGGGACTCCAAGAAACACACTGGTTTTGTTGGCCTGAAGAATCAGGGTGCCACCTGTTACATGAACTCTCTTCTACAGACTCTGTTCTTCACAAACAAACTCAGGAGGGTAAGATGCTTGTATATATATCACATACGCAGTCAGTGTTGTTTCATGTGGGGCAGGGAACTCATGGTTTCTTGTATTACTTTTCTCTGGCTTATATTGTGATTGTTTCGTTAGGTAGACTACGAAGGAAAAGAAAAACTTTAGACAAGTGTAGCTTACAGGCAGAAGGTTTTCAGTTGGGAAGCTATCAGCTCACATTTTCAGCTGTGCTTAGTTTATTTATTGCGCGTTGCATTACACTTTAGAACAGTGGAATTCTCTGGGGCAGATCTTCAGTAGTTTAATTGCACTTACCCTGAAGATCAGATTTTTGAGTCACTTGAGAAAAAGTGACTATGTAATCGGTCAGTGTTAGTCTGTCCGGCCGGCCGTCCGTAGACACCACCTTAACGTTGGACTTTTCTCGGAAACTATCAAAGCGATCGGGCTCATATTTTGTTTAGTCGTGACCTCCAATGACCTCTACACTTTAACGATGGTTTCGTTGACCTTTGACCTTTTTCAAGGTCACAGGTCAGCGTCAAAGGAAAAATTAGACATTTTATATCTTTGACAAAGTATCTCGGAAACTATCAAAGCGATCGGGCTCATATTTTGTTTAGTCGTGACCTCCAATGACCTCTACACTTTAACGATGGTTTCGTTGACCTTTGACCTTTTTCAAGGCACAGGTCAGCGTCAAAGGAAAAATTAGACATTTTATATCTTTGACAAAGTTCATCGGATGTGATTGAAACTTTGTAGGATTATTCTTTACATCAAAGTATTTACATCTGTAGCCTTTTACGAACGTTATCAGAAAAACAAGGGAGATAACTAGCCTTTTCTGTTCGGCAACACACAACTTAACGTTGGGCTTTTCTCGGAAACTATAAAAGTGACCGGGCTCAAATTTTATGTGAACGTGACTCATTGTGTTGTGAATAGCAATTTCTTCCTGTCCATCTGATGCCTCATATAATATTCAGAACTGCGAAAGTGACTCGATCGAGCGTTTGCTCTTCTTGTTCCTCTTAGCCATCGGTCATTTCATTCTGACTTTTGCTTGCTATAACAAAAAGTTATAAGCTCTGGCTGGGTATCTCCAAACTCAAACTAACAGTGTCTTAGTCACTACTTGTAATCAAAATTATTCTGTACCCACCAGATTTTTGCTTACCATAATATGATAATGAAATGATCATCACCTACTTATCAAAGCTACTAACCTGGAACAAGCCATTCTTTGCTGTAGCTCTTGTTTAATTCACATTTCAGGCAGTGTACATGATGCCCACAGAAGGAGACGATGGCTCCAAGAGCGTGCCGCTGGCTCTGCAGCGAGTCTTCTATGAGCTGCAGTTCAGCGACAAGCCAGTTGGTACCAAGAAACTCACACGCTCCTTTGGGTAAGCACATTTTTCTTACATATCATGTGTATTGGACAATTTGTCATAGCCTAGCAAGAAGATTTGTCACCAAGTGCTATTTGGGGTGTATCGCAACCGAAACTTTCTTGTTTCCCTTCCGCGCTTCAGTTTCATGCAGTACTCGTCTGTTCAAAAGACCTTAATTGATGAGGGCTTCCACTTTTCTGTGAATTTGCAGATTGCCGTGCAAAATGAAAAACCTCAAAAGGCTTCAGATTTGCTTCAGATCACACCATTTCCAATCTAAACTAGATTTGAACCTGTCCGTAAATGCTACTGACGCAGTTGATTGTAAAAAGTGCACATTAGTAAAGGGTGTTTATGTGTGTGTTTGCAGGTGGGAGACACTGGATTCCTTCATGCAACATGATGTACAGGAGTTGTGTCGAGTGGTAAACATGCAGATTTGATTCCGTTGTTTTTGTACTTCTTAAACAAGAGTATAGTATTAGGTTTTATTGAGTCACTTGAGAAAAAGTGACTCTATGTAATCGGTTAGTCTGTCCGGCCGGCCGGCTGGCCGTCCGGCCGGCCGTCCGTAGACACCACCTTAACGTTGGACTTTTCTCGGAAACTATCAAAGCGATCGGGCTCATATTTTGTTTAGTCGTGACCTCCAATGACCTCTACACTTTAACGATGGTTTCGTTGACCTTTGACCTTTTTCAAGGTCACAGGTCAGCGTCAAAGGAAAAATTAGACATTTTATATCTTTGACAAAGTTCATCGGATGTGATTGAAACTTTGTAGGATTATTCTTTACATCAAAGTATTTACATCTGTAGCCTTTTACGAACGTTATCAGAAAAACAAGGGAGATAACTAGCCTTTTCTGTTCGGCAACACACAACTTAACGTTGGGCTTTTCTCGGAAACTATAAAAGTGACCGGGCTCAAATTTTATGTGAACGTGACTCATTGTGTTGTGAATAGCAATTTCTTCCTGTCCATCTGATGCCTCATATAATATTCAGAACTGCGAAAGTGACTCGATCGAGCGTTTGCTCTTCTTGTTCCATTGAACATAACTTGGTAATCCAAATATGTGTGTATCTGTGTGCTTGTTTGTCTATTTTGTACATTTATTATTTTCTTCCAAAATTGAAAAGCATTCCAGATGGCAAGAAGATATGTGTTGTCAGTGGCACTTTCTTCTTTGGTAATAACTGAAACTTTGTTGCTTTAACGTTCATAACGTATAATTAGCTCACACATACAAATTGAGATGATAGTACAGTGTCTCCAGTTGTTTAATTGACTCTGGCGTATGAATTGAAATGATTGTTCAGTATACAATATTTGCAGTTGTTGGACAACATGGAGAACAAGATGAAAGGCACATGCGTGGAAGGAACCATCCCACAACTCTTTGAGGGGAAAATGCTGGTGAGATGCCTTGAATGTTATCCTCAATATGTGCTGCTATACATGACTTCTTGTTTTAAAACAATTCTAGTCTTTTTAAGTATGAGCTCTTCATGGTTATTCTGGACTATCCTGAACTATAGCTTGTAATATTCATTGGTATTGATTATGACGTGTGATACGTGGAAATCTGATACTATTTATTTGCATGTATGATACAGGTACAAATGTGATAATTGTAGGCTTATACTAGTGATTACTGTGTGTGATACATGAAATGTGATATGAATGCTGTTTTTATATGTTATACTCTTACTTTCTCCCAAGCGCAAGACAAATTCTTCTATGAAAATTGAAGCCACTAAAATTTGAGTTGAGTTGAGTTGACATGCAGCTCTATCTGGTGCTATTTATTCAAACTGGTTTTCAAGCTTATTCAAGCTTATTCTTGCAAAGCATCTGCACACGCTCCTCTGTGCTGTGTTTGTGTGGCTGCTTTCGTATGTCAGCGCATGATGAGTGTGTTCACTGCCTTGAGGATTTATTTTATCTCTTCTTTTCAACACTTTTCAAACAAATCCTTTTTACAAAACGTTTAAAGAACTATTAGGAGTTTATTGTTATTGTTTAGTAGCCACAAGAAGTGATTAGCATAGACTCAATCCTGTTGTTTGTGTGTCTCTGTGCGAGTCGAGTGTATGGCCCGGGGGAGGGGGTGGTGTGGTCACCCCTCCCGTGACCGGACACCTGCAATGTACGGACAGTTTTGCTAGGACCCAATGGTGTCCGTTCATGAGAGGGACTGCTGTATGCTTGTACTATATGTAGAGTCCAGACCTGTTTACCCTTACGATTTTGGCGTAATTTATTACGATTTTCTGCAAAAAATACGCCATTCCGCTATCCGTGTCAAGACTACGATTTTCATAAATAACAAAAATGTTAAAAATAAAAAAATAAAAATAATTTTTTTTTATTTTATTTTTTTTTATCAATTCACATGTTTGGCATTGGTTTATTTTCAATGGCAAAATGGGGTGAAAAAGCACAGGACTGATCAGAGATCATGTCTGTCTGATGAAACCCTGGAGAGCCTTATTCTAGTGGTGAAGTCTCGTCCTCACTCATTCAGCAAGCGCAAGTACAGTAGAGAAGCGCTTGACACACTGAAAAAGGCCTACTACGAGCAAAAGAAAAAGAATCAGTGATGCATGTGCTTTTGATGTGATCTTCTTTGAAATTATGATGACTACAAAAACTGATGTTTTGTTTGTGAATGATGGATATATGTGCATGATTGCGTTTCGCAGACACAGTTGTCATATGCGTTGTAATTGGCGACGAATGCTGGATGATTACTATTTTTGTGCCAGGATTACTATTTTTGGGGCTGAGCATTACTCCAAAACACTTATGGGGGTAAACAGGTCTGTGTAGACGCTCGGGGAGCTCTGTGATGGTTTACGGGAGGCTTACTGTGCCTTTAATCTAGATGAATGGAATAGGAAGCCTGTAGAAAGTGCCGTGGCAACTAGAATTGTTTCGTGATGGACTTATTTTCGTTTTGGTGTGTTTCAGTCCTACATCAAGTGCAAGAATGTCGACTACGGGTCTCAGCGAGAGGAAACATTTTTCGATATTCAGTTGAATATCAAGGGCAAGAAAAATGGTGAATATCACGTGTTTGTTTTGGGGGTATAGGGTGGGGGTCCTGAGAAAAAGTTAGTGTTACGGGTCTAAAAGAAAATGTGTGTTCAGAACCAGTTGAACATGCGTTATTTGTGAAATTTTGGTCCAAGCTGAATTATTGTTTGAAGCATTTTTCTTACAAGACCATGCATGTAAAGAGACTGTAAGCCAAGCATTGCAATACCTTGTTTCAGTTAATTAATCTTCCTTGTGTGGGTTTTTTCTGATTGTTTGGGCAGCCATTCAGTGTACAAAAAGATTTTAACAACAGGTTGAATGCTAACTTTCCAATGTCCAGAGTCAAGTTTGTGTGCATGTGTGTGTCCACCCAGATTTCCATCAGCAATTGATTAGAAGGAATATAACCTTAATAACGTAAATTTGCAGATGGTTCTTGTACAGTGAACGATTCCTTCAAAGAGTACATCACAGTGGAAACGCTGGATGGTGACAACAAATACGATGCAGGAGAGTTTGGCCTGCAGGTGAGTTGGAGTTCAGAAACGTCTTTGGGTTAAAAACTATCGACAGGAGAAAATTGGCTAATTTTCACATTTTGAGCTCTACATGTACAAATTGGGCCACATACCAAATGGTTTTGCAAATTATAAAAGCTGAACAGGTCATTTAGCTTATAACTCTGTGTCCCATTGCAGAGTAGCTGTAAATCCTGTACCTTCTGACTAAAATCACCAATACTTGCGTCCTCAGCCCCTGTCCATTCAGAAGCTTGAAATCTCTTGAGTAATATGGAATGAATCTCATTTTTGCATTTTTATCGAAATATGGAATGCATCTCTTTTCTGCATGTTATTCAGCATCCTTTGTTTGCATTCATGGCATTAAAAATTCATTTAGTACAAAAACTTTGGATATATTATATTTTCTAGTGCACTCGATACATTTCTCTGTGGAGGCAATGTTCTGTCAGAAGATTGCGGGTTTTAAATTTTGCAGTGCTCCCTTTTATTTTCCCAGTGAATTATCCACATTTTCTTGTTTGATTTTTGGCAGGACTCCGAGAAAGGTGTGATATTTGTGAAATTCCCTCCAGTTCTACATCTCCATCTGATGAGGTTCATGTATGACCCTGCCACAGACACAAACATCAAGATCAACGACAGGTGAGTCTTCTGCCATGCAGAAAGATTTGTTTGTTCAAAAAGCCGTCAGTTTTCATTCTCCTTCTATTGCATTGACAATAACAATGATGCTTGGAAATTGCATACACACAATCAAATGAAGACAGGTGAATTGCAGTTTGTCAGCTACATATGAGTGCAGTAAAACTGTTCTTAGACTTCGGCTGTTTAGACCTTTCTGATGTAAGGAAGTTGTTTGAAACAGGAAAAAATGCCATTGCTGTGTACTTGCAGGTTTGAGTTCCCAGAGCGGTTGAACCTGGACGAGTTCCTGCAGAAGAAGGAGAAGACGCAAGCAAACTACATCCTGCACGCAGTCCTGGTGCACAGCGGAGACAACCACGGGGGGCATTATGTCGTCTACATCAACCCCAAGGGGGATGGCAAGGTACACACAAAAAGCAACTAACAAAGGGGTTGGCTGTAAATTGAGTGAATTTGTGTGTGTGTGCGTGTAGCCTTCCAAACAAAAAAATGTGTGTAATGTTGCTGGGGGCACGGATAGAAAAATCATGTGTGAACTAAAGTGGAAATGATGAATTTATAAGTCCTGCCTTCATAGTAAGTCCTGCCTTTATAGTAATTGTATAGTCGTAGTTTTATGCCTCAGAACTGCAAATGGCACTTGGTACAGGAATGCGTGGAGTCAAGTTGGACAAGTATGACATTTGTTTTGAAACAATGAATGGCAGTTATGAACTTGAGTAAAATCTGAGTGTCGTTCCCATTCATAGTTAATCAAGACTGATACGCAGAAAATGCATGCAAACAGTAGTCAACTTACAAGGTCTTGCCTCGTAGGAAGCTTAGAAAATAAGTTGCTTTCTCAAGAACCCTCCAATGTGATCTTTGCAGATGACTGTACGTAAGCACTGTGGGAATGCAATTCAACAATGTTCTCGCATGAAAAGTTGCACGTACGCCTTTAGCGATTTTGTTTTAGAATTTAGACAAATTGTTACGTAGTTGCCTCCCTTGCAGTGGCCATTGGAAAAATGAGTCGCAGTTGTTCCCCTTGTTCTTACCACTTTTGTTACCTTGCTACTGGGTGTGGTTTTCTTTATTTTCTAATTGTTGAATTTTTTTATCTGTTGGTGTTGTTGTTATTGTTGCCAAAATTTCCATTAGGGTAACCTCACAGTACGATATGATAACAAATACAAATCAATATCAACCTGTGTTTCTCTGATATGAACTGAACAAAATTAAAAGAACTCAAAACTTAAAAATAAAGCAGAAAAGTTTCACCTACATTTTTGTGTGTGTGCCGGTGTCCATAAAGCCTGTCCTTAACCCAATGCCCCCTGAACCGCCCGGCATGGCCCGCTGGAAGTGCCCTATGAAATCCCTGAAACGCCCGGCATGGCCCGCTAAACACTAGGTCACCTACTTTCACTTTCGCTTTCGGATGTGATTAATGCACTTCCTTCCGGCTGCTTCATTCTAGCGTTAACAAAGTTTGAATCGATGCGATAGTGTGTTAGCCGTGAATTTTCAAAGTTTGAGATTTTTTTGGCTGACATAATGGCGTTGAACGAAGGTTTGGAAGTATGGTGTTCGATCATGGGGAACTCAGATGACGATTCGAACACGCCTTTCGAAGGTTTTCTACTTGAAGAGGTGAAAGGGGACGAGTCTTGACATCGATCTGGGTGTTGTTATTCGACAACAGGACTTTCGGGAGGATTTTTCTGGGAGTTTCAACATAGATTGGTGTAAATGAGGACTGAAGGCTGACACGTTGGACGATTTTGAAGAACACTTGCTGGATTGTTTTTTTAAACAACATTTATTACATCGGAAGTGGACAGAACATACTTGCATATGAAACTATAGTCTATTCTCGAGTTATTCTGCCATCTTCTATATAAATGTGAGTACTCTATGATTTTACATGAATTGTTTTGTTTTGTATGTGTGCATGTTGTGTGGAGTAGTTTCCCTTTGCTCAGGATTAAGAAGGCTGCCTGCCATTTTTTTGACTCACATGCGAAGCAAAAGTGAGTCTATGTACTCACCCGAGTCGTCCGTCCGTCCGGACGTCCGGAAAACTTTAACGTTGGATATTTCTTGGACACTATTCAGTCTATCAGTACCAAATTTGGCAAGATGGTGTATGATGACAAGGCCCCAAAAAACATACATAGCATCTTAACCTTGCTTCAAGGTCAAGGTCGCAGGGGCCATAAATGTTGCCTAAAAAACAGCTATTTTTCACATTTTTCCCATTTTCTCTGAAGTTTTTGAGATTCAATACCTCACCTATATATGATATATAGGGCAAAGTAAGCCCCATCTTTTGATACCAGTTTGGTTTACCTTGCTTCAAGGTCAAGGTCACAGGAGCTCTTCAAAGTTGGATTGTATACATATTTTGAAGTGACCTTGACCCTGAACTATGGAAGATAACTGTTTCAAACTTAAAAATTATGTGGGGCACATGTTATGCTTTCATCATGAGACACATTTGGTCACATATGATCAAGGTCAAGGTCACTTTGACCCTTATGAAATGTGACCAAAATAAGGTAGTGAACCACTAAAAGTGACCATATCTCATGGTAGAAAGAGCCAATAAGCACCATTGTACTTCCTATGTCTTGAATTAACAGCTTTGTGTTGCATGACCTTGGATGACCTTGACCTTGGGTCAAGGTCACATGTATTTTGGTAGGAAAAATGTGTAAAGCATGTGAGTCGTATGGGCTTTGCCCTTCTTGTTGTCAGGGGGCATTGGGTTAAATGGACCAAGTCGACTTCGCATAGCTCACTTGGCCAAGCTACCGGAAGTAGACTTCGTCAAAGCTTTGACCAAGTCCAAGGGAAGGCACCATGGCGGAGAAGAGAGTTATCTTTTCATGTCTTGGCGTCTCAAATCTTATTAGCCAGAAAGCGCATGCGCGTAGTCTCGACCAGCGGCGTGGTGTCTTCTTTCTGAGTACTTTACGTCACAAATTGTACTTTACGTACTTGATGATGACGACGTAAGTTAATTGTAACACATAGTTATGTGTTCTATTTTGTTTACTGAGCACGGCCGGGACCAGTCGGCGTGAGCGCTGGGATTTCGAGTTTCATTCAACATGTCAATGCATCGCAGTATGAAATAATACAGGTAGGAGGTTAGTTCTTGTACTTCGGGTCAACCAAAGTCGATAAATTCATTCTTCACTACTGTATTGAGTCTGATTTCGTCGTCCATCTTGAATCGAAAAGCACTCTTCTTACAAAAAAACCCAACTTCGTTGCAAGCTACGGCGAAGCTTCACATGTCAAAACTTGCGAAGCCATGTAGTGGATGTAGTACTTCGCCGTAGCTGCGAGTTTTGTGTATAAAGACTTGGCGAAGCTTCGTGTAGTCGACTACGGGCTCAGTTAAGGACAAGCTTAAGACTTAGGGCGAGGTGTTTTTTTACTTTTTGTGGCTGGTTACTTATTTCCCTCAAGGGGCAGACTTTTGATTCCAGTTCATTTGTATAATTGTATAGCTCATTTGGACCGCTCTAGAACTTGAGTGTTCTCCTTTATTTTAAAAAACTCTGCATTTGTTGCTGTGTGTTTCATTCAGAAATGTTTAGCAGCAATCAGACTACTATGATATTGCTGATGTGTTTTTGTTTTGTTTTTGTTGTAGTAAGTGGCGTGTCTTCTAATTCGGTCTCTATTATGACTACTCACAAACAGCAAGACCTCACATCCAGCTATATCGCTATATCATTAACATTCCTTCTCAACGCATATTTTCAAATGCAAACGGCTGTTTTCAAGTTCTGAGAGAGTTGTGTGTCATGAAGGAAAACCATGTGTTTACCCGCAGACACAGTAGTAGTTCTTGAGATAACGAAACTGAACAATACAAATCTACAAACCTGTAGTCTATAGTGCAGACCTGGGAACCCATACAATTTCGCCGTATTTTGTATGCATTATTGTCTAGAATACGAGCAGTACGGTCATTGGAAAAAGTGCGATGAGAAAAATTCCTAAACTATTTTTCTTTACAAGCGCATCCCGAAGCCGATCGAGTATTTTGATGCATGATGACAGGTTTTTGTCAGTAAACATTGAAAGCAGCAGTTGTTGTAACGTATTGGTAAACTTTCATTAACGGTGGTGCAACAGACGCTTGTAAAACATGTTTGAATCATGGATGTTCAAATGCTTTGTGAAGAATGCTCATGTTTCTGAAAATACACCAAGTTTGCTTGAGACTACTCCAAGTGCAAAACAGGGGTTCCCAGGTCTGTCTATAGTGCTAATACTATTTTACTTGTGTGTTATGTTGCAGTGGTGCAAGTTTGATGATGACGTGGTGTCCCGGTGTGCCAAGCAGGAAGCCATCGACAACAACTACGGGGGTCATGATGATGATCTCACCGTCAAACACTGTACAAACGCCTACATGTTGGTGTATATACGAGAGAGTGAGCTGAGTAAGGAATACACTTCATTTATCTTTGTAACAGAAACTGTTAAAACACAAGTTAAGGAAATCACTGTGATTCAAAATCAAAGATCTCTGCATGTTTGATTTTGCTTCATAATAAGGAGGAAAATAAACTGATTCATTTTCTCTTTTTGAAACTTTTTTTCTTCTTTATAATACCATTATTTTCATCATTAATGCTTTTCAAAAGCTGGTTCCTTGTTGTGGTTCTGCTTTTGAATGGGACGTGTGTGTTGATAACTGATTCAATGATTGGTGACGCTTTTGTTGCAGGTGCTGTCCTACAGCCTGTGAACGAATGTGATATTCCAGAAACCCTTGTCAACAGGTTGTCAGAAGAAAGGTCAGTTTTAGTCAAACCCAGCAGGCCAGAGCAGAGACTTTATCCTTACTCTTTGCAGCATTGCTGCAGAGCTGCTGTTTTTGTTGTTTTTAGGGTTTTGAATACAATGAAGAGCTTGCCAGACTTTTAGGTCACAGGTGTTATTGTAAAAATGCAATGTTTTATGCCTATAGGTCATGTAGACTTACTGTGTAGTCCACCTGACCAGGTCTTGTATGTTGCTCAGAAGTCATGTTGGAAATTTAAGAACCATTTTCAGATTGCACTCTGGACTGATAACACACAAAAGTTGTATATGTTTATGGTTATCCTTTCCCAACGGTTATGGGACAGTGCAAGTGTATTGATTTTGACTTGACTTTTTCCACAACACACCATCAAGTATTTCAGTAAGTGTTGTATCATTTCTCTGGTTCAGGCGGTTGGAGACACAGAAACGGAAGGAGCGGAACGAGGCACATCTGTACATGAGTGTTCAGGTCTTGGTAGAAGATGACTTTTGTGGTCACCAGGGCAACGACCTCTATGATGGGGACAAGGTCAACGTCAGGTAGGCTCTTGCCTTTCTTTTTTTTCTTTTTGGCTCACGTAAGTGTAGCCTATGCGATCGTAACTTTGTCTGTCTGTGCGTGCGTGCGTGCGTATGTGCGTGCGTGCGTGTGTATGTCTGTGGTAGAAACTCTAACATTTGAAGACGTCACATTACATTGACGTCACATTATGACGTAAGAGGGTTAGACGTCACGCGAAGGAAGTACTGAAAGTCTCGGTCATTATTATTTTGAGCGGGCCGAGACTAGTTGGCAGTCGTGTCCCTGTAAGTAGGCTACATACAGATCTAGATCTAGTGTCTCGCTTTCTTGCACAGTTTCACCTATGCTCTTTCTGTGTGTGTGTGTGTGTGTGTGTGTTACTGTTTGTCGATTTCTTACGTGAGCCTTGATGGCTTCGCCTCTTGTTTTCTAATCTTTTGCATTATGTTTATCTGAAAGTGAAAGCATAGATTCTTTTTCTTTCTTTTTTTTTTACATCCCTTTTAAAAGGGGAGTTGTATATGGGTTTCACTCTGTCTGTTTGTCTGTCATTGAGTGTGTGATAACAGGGACATTTTATTAAGAACATGCAGATGGTTTCAGACACACAGATCATTGGTTGTCAGTGGACACTTTGGTGTGAAAACAATCAATCTGCAGCGATGCCGTTGTAGCAAATGTGCTGAAAAAAATGAATCCTAGCAACATTCTGTTGTGGGAGTTATTTTACCACTGAAATACTTTTCCGATGAGCCTAACAATAACAGAGGAACCCCTGTGAGAATGATCCTCTTTTACTGTCTGAGCAGAGCCTTCATTGTGAATGTTATTTGTTTTTGCTTTATTTGCAGGACCTTCAAGGTGAAAAAGTTGTCAACACTGATGGAGTTCATGGAGACCTTGTCAGAGAACTTGGTATGCTATTGATTGATTCCTTGCATTGTTTTGTTACCTGCTCTTGTGCTGTGGTTTGTGTGATTTGAGGCAGTTTACACAGATTTAATTGTAATTGCATGTACTGTATCATGTCTCACTCATGCATATTAGGCAGCTGCATTTGAGGTAAACTTGCTGCGTGAGGGAAACACTTGGAATTATCCTGTAATTTGCTTTAATGTACTCACATAATGCATAATACTTTTTACAAACACTTTGATGACAAGCAGCGTTTTGAACTGGGCTAATTTTGCTTTTATTCTCTTCAGTTTCACGTCATAAGCTTGCAGCTTTTGGAGACTTTGCATCAGTGACAGAGAAAATGGCGTCATTTGGTTTAATTGTTTTGGCTGCAAACTGTGAGATGACGAGTATATTTACCTTGTGTTGGTGTGGGCAGAAGTACCCTGTCCGACAGCTGAGGCCGTGGCCATTCCACTGTAGGCAGAACCACACCTTCAGGCCCACCATGATCGACCTGGACTCCGACACCAACAAAACGGTAAGGGTTTAGCTGGATGTGTACCGTGACAGCAGAGCTCACATGCTTAAAGTCTATTTATCCTTTCAGGTTTTTTTTAATGAGTACACACACAAATTTAGCTTTGCTATCCAAGGAGATAGGCATCTCTGCAGGTATCTGGGCCAGCTTGGCCACCTCTGCCTGATATGATTAAACTTTAGGAGATTACATCCCCCTGAATTCCCAGACTCTTGATCCATTGTTGAAAAAATTTGACAATTCTTGAATGTTGAGAAATGTTATTTGTTCACAAGGGGTTGAATGTGACTGGTAGTTATAGCTAATTTGAACATTTCAAGTGCATTTTAAAATGAAGCTAGGTTTTGTTGTTGGTTGTGATGTGTGACAAGAAAGGATTGTGTGGTGTGGTGTGCAGGTGCAAGACCTGGCGGATCAGGAGAACCCATGGACAGTGTTCGTGGAGACGCTCAGTCCTGACAGCGGTCTCAAGGATCTCTCACCTTTTGACAAAGACAGTAAGTCTGGATTCTTTTACCTTACTCATCCCATATTATCTTGTACTGTTTCTTGCATGGCAGCTCATCATCATCTGCGTTCATGTTAATTGCACGAGTGGATTTTCACGCGTAGGACCGTTGTTTACCCAATTTTGGCAGCCATACCCTTGAGGAGCCTGGCAACTGTCTCTACTTCTTTTGTCAGAAAATGGATTATTTTGCAAATTATTGACAAGTGGATTCTTGAATTATAATGAAAGTTAACAATGTTAGGATTTGCTCTCTACATAGATACCCTTATTATGAAATAATTATGTTAAGATGGAGTAACCGCTGTGGCGAACAAGTAGCCAAAAAGTGTGTGTTTGGCCAGATGATCAAAGTTCCTCGTGATGCAAGCTTAGTTGTTAGACAGCGTGGTGAAAAGAGTTTGCTCAAGAGATGTTGGGCAATGTGTTTCAGGTGATGTGCTGCTCTTCTTGAAGCTGTACAACCCCCGCCAGAAGTCTGTCTCATACTGCGGGCATCTCTACGTCCCCATCTCGGCAAAAGCAAGTAAGTCATCAGAGTTTACTGTTTGTGATCTTTCCATTATGAATTGATTGCTGCTGAGTCAATATTAAATTCCCCCAGCAAGTCTGGCACAAATTCTGCCGAGCATGAAAGAGTACACTTTTCTATCATAAGGACACTTGTTACTGAAATGCCAAGGCAAATTTACTGTTGGGTTTTTGCAATTGGTGGCTCATGATTTTGATGCAGAATTTGGAGTGATGTTTCATTCTGATGGTATGTTGTGATTTCAGTTGAGCTGGTTCCAGAGCTGAACAGGAAAGCTGGCTTTCCTGTCAACACACCTCTCATGCTGTTTGAGGTGAGTTCTTCTGCAATATCATGCAAGCTTTTGGTAGTGCCTAAGTGCAAGCAGTGGAACAGGTGTGGACAACAAAAAGAAACTGAAACCTCGGGGGGTGAAATGAAAAGCATGGTTATAGTACTTTGCCATGATGTTTTGTTTGGATTGCATTTTGCAACACGTAACTGACTCGTACTTTCTAAAACGTCCTGCATTATATGACACTGTGATGACTGCTTGCTAGGCTAGAGTTTTTGACAGCTTGTCAGCTGTATGAAGATTGGTGCTCTGAGTGTCAAGACCTTATGAGCCTGTAAAACGCCACCTCACATTCCTCCTCTCAGCCATGATATGCCACCAAAATTAATGTTGTTCAAGGGATATAATCATCATTCCTTGTCACATTGGGTTATGTAAAACTGATTGTATACATGTACAGTTTTCATTGCATTCGTTTGATGGTTTTGTCAAGATTTTGTATAATCTTACTGACTTGTTGAAGATTTTGGATATAAAGTGACAGATATACATTTGTAATGCAGACTAATACTTTCAAGCTGGGGTAATATTAATATGCCTGTAATATCAGTGTAAATGTTGGAATGCAGACTAGTTATTTCAAGGTGTGGTAATTTGCCTATGGTATCAGTGTTCAATACATTTTCACTCTTCGTGGAAATAAAATTAACATTGTGGCAAAATAGAGAGATATTGATTTGCGTTGATGTACAGGAGGTGAAGCCCAACCTGATAGAGCGGCTGGAGGACCTGTCTCTGCCCATCGAGAAACTCCTGGACGAGCTGATGGACGGAGACATCATCGTCTTTCAGCGCGAGGACGATGGTCATGCAACCTTTGAGTTCCCCACTGCCAAGGACTACTTCAGGTCAGTGTCCAGTGCTATTCTCTGATTGGGGATGTTGTATTAGATTAGGATGTTATCACAGCTGCTTTTTTACCCAGTGTATCTGTGTTACCTGTCATCATTTCTCAAACTGCTAAATGCAAAGTTTGACAGTCCAGGCAATAGTCATGGGGAGGATTAAAAATTTAAGTCTTTCCAGGTGTTGTAACTACTGAGGGTTTGATTGTTGTTCAAATAAAGATGAAGCGCATGGTGCTGTGTCTCATTTTCATCTGCTTGTTCAGCACATGTACCATAACTTATAAACCCTGAAGAATTTTAGATAAAGCTAAAAACAGAAATACAGCAATAGGAAAACAAAACAAAATCAGGCAGTAGACATGCAACACTTGAACTACCGTATTTGACGGATTACAAGACGCACAGTTTTATAAGCCGCACCCCCGACTTTTAACAAAAAAATTGGGACGAGCCACGTATAGCCGCCGTCACTATATTAGCCGCCGTCGAAAAAAATATGATCGGATCGTGTCAATCAATCAAAACAACCAGGCAAACGAAAGTACGGTATTTGGCGAAATCGGCTCCGAGAATAAACAAGTGAAACAAAGAAGAAAAGTGAAAAGGTTTGAAGAAAAATATCACACACACAATTTGTAACCAACACACACATGTAGTCCCGCCCGGAATAAGCTTTTTTGGGATGATTTACGACTTTTGCGCACATTTCGAGCAGACGAAAACACAACATGGCGGCTCTCGCTCCTCCAACTATCGCGAGACACAAAAAAAAAACGAAATCTCGCGCGCGCGAGATCCTGATACATCCGGTGTTTCTCTGTACGCTATCTTGTCACGACGACTTGTTGACAAATTAAGATTCGCGAAAAAAAGAGAAAAACGCCGAGTCTTGAGTAGAGAGCTAATAAAGTACCGGTAATCGCTAATCGAGTGAAATGAAAATCCACGGCGACTTCCATTAGGTGAATGCTATTCAAGTTTAGGTAACGTTTTAGCCGCATCTTTTTATAAGCCGCAATGCGATTTTTTTTTTTTTAAAAGTCGCGTCTTGTAGTCCGTCAAATACGGTAGTTGATGTTGAGCTTGTTATTCCATGTCCTTTGCAGGGATCTCTTCTACCAAGTAGAGGTGACGTTCTGTGACAAGCAGGTGGTGAACGACCAGGGCTTCCCGCTGGAGCTGTCCCTGCGCATGAACTACGACCAGATGGCCCACGCCGTCGCACAGCATCTCGGCTGCGACCCCTACCACCTGCAGTTCTTCAAGAGCCAAGGGTGAGGCTTGTTAAATCTGTGGCATGCTGCTGTTTTTTCATTGCTCCAATTTTACTGTTGGTGTTGGTTATTCATGCTAACTTGACTTGTGTACATTTGAACGTTCTCTGTTCTGTTGGCTTTGTAGCCCCCTTGGGTTGAAAGCTTGAAGGAATAAAACAGGGTGTGAAGGCTGCTTTGAGTTGGACACAGTGATGACTCTGTACTAGGCTAGAGTTTTTGACAGCCCTGTTGCTGTATGAAGATTTGTGATCTGAGTGTCTGTCTTCTTTACACATTGTGACAAATTACCAGTAGAATCCGCATAATAGTTTGTTGCCAGTAACACGGGTATGTCGATTTGTGGGAAGTTTCCAGTAATGCTTGATTATAAGATGGCTGGAAGTTGCCAGTGACACCGGTATATTAGTGAGAAGTTAGCAGTGACTTCAGAATACATGTGAGTTGTAGTGGTTAGTAATACAGTACTGCAATATGCACCGTTTAACTTTGTGTCTTGAATCACCAGTTACAGGGATGGGCCAGGGAACCCGGTGAAGTGCACCTTTGAGGGCAACTTGAAGGACCTGCTCATCTATACCAAGCCAAGGCAGCCAAAGAAGATCTACTACCAACAGGTACATTGCCCATTTGTCGCATCATTTCTCTTGAGGTCGTGGGAAAGGTTTACTGCCATTGGTATGTGTGGATTGTAACAAAAAAGTGGCAGTGTTTAGGTAGAACATTTTGTAGTATACACCCCCCCCCACCCCCCCACGCACACATTCTCACTAGAAAAATAAAAGGAAATGTACGCTATAATCTTACCAGCTCAGAAGAAGGACAGTAAGAGCTTGAACTAAATTTTGTTTATTGCTACAGCCAGAACCAGGACAGAACAGAGGTCATTAACAGTGCTCCTAGAGGGAACACTTTACAACGGATTCTGTTTCTCCTTTTACCCTTGTTAAGTGTTTCTTGTATAGAATATAGTCAATGTTTGTAAAGATTTTAGTCAAGCAGTATGTAAGAAATGTTAAGTCCTTTGTACTGGAAACTTGCATTCTCCCAGTAAGGTCATATATTGTACTACGTTGCAAGCCCCTGGAGCAATTTTTGACTCACATGCGAAGCAAAAGTGAGTCTATGTACTCACCCGAGTCGTCCGTCCGTCCGTCCGGCCGGCCGGAAAACTTTAACGTTGGATATTTCTTGGACACTATTCAGTCTATCAGTACCAAATTTGGCAAGATGGTGTATGATGACAAGGCCCCAAAAAACATACATAGCATCTTGACCTTGCTTCAAGGTCAAGGTCGCAGGGGCCATAAATGTTGTCTAAAAAACAGCTATTTTTCACATTTTTCCCATTTTCTCTGAAGTTTTTGAGATTCAATACCTCACCTATATATGATATATAGGGCAAAGTAAGCCCCATCTTTTGATACCAGTTTAGTTTACCTTGCTTCAAGGTCAAGGTCACAGGAGCTCTTCAAAGTTGGATTGTATACATATTTTGAAGTGACCTTGACCCTGAACTATGGAAGATAACTGTTTCAAACTTAAAAATTATGTGGGGCACATGTTATGCTTTCATCATGAGACACATTTGGTCACATATGATCAAGGTCAAGGTCACTTTGACCCTTATGAAATGTGACCAAAATAAGGTAGTGAACCACTAAAAGTGACCATATCTCATGGTAGAAAGAGCCAATAAGCACCATTGTACTTCCTATGTCTTGAATTAACAGCTTTGTGTTGCATGACCTTGGATGACCTTGATCTTGGGTCAAGGTCACATGTATTTTGGTAGGAAAAATGTGTAAAGCAGTTCTTAGTGTATGATGTCATTGCGATGTTTAGTTATTTGACCTTGACCCTGAAGGTCAAGGTCATGTAAAGGTCAAGCATGTGAGTCGTATGGGCTTTGCCCTTCTTGTTTTATTAGTGCTTTTGTAAACAAGAAACAATTAACAAGTGGCTCTATTCCCCCCCCTCCCCGTCGCGATATAACCTTGAACGGTTGAAAACGACGTTAAACACCAAATAAATAAATAAATAAATAAAATTGCAATGGTGTGTTTGGCAGGGTTGTTAAAGGGGCCTGTTTGTGTGTTGTGCAGCTGAACATCAAGATCAGCGACCTGGAGAACAAGCGACAGTTCAAGTGCTTCTGGGTCAACGGCAAGCTCAAAGAGGAGGTCAGTATTCCTTCAGCCTCTTGTCATAATTATTGTTCACCACATCAGCATTATTCATTGCAAACCCTTCAGTTTTTTGTAAGCTCTTTTCTTTTGTTGTTTTCTACAAATTTGATGGAGATGATAAATGTTAGACTGATTTTAGTGTCCCTACACCCACCTTGTAGAAGTGAAGGAATGTGCAATCTGTTTGCCCTCTGAGATACCGACATGAGAGTGACAGTGAAGTAAGCTCTGTGTGTTAAGACTGATCCTCTGCATGCTCCATTCTGATTCAGCAGCTGAAGAGTGAATGAAAACAGTGCTCAGCATGTCACAATATTATGTGGGGGTACATGTATGTGCTCAGGCGGTCAGCAGTGGAATTTACATTTTTATGTTTACAGCGGGAGTTGGTGTTGTACCCTGACAAGAACGGGCGTGTCAGCGACCTGCTGGAAGAAGCACGCAAACAGGTGGAGCTGACTGACAAAGGATCATGCAAGCTCAGGTCAGTGCACGTCTTTAGCTAAACTTGTGATACCAGTTTTATACCAGTTTCAAATATTTTGTCGGGACACAATGATGACTGTATACTAGGCTAGAGTTTTTGACAGCTGCTGGCTGTATGAAGATTGGTGATCTGAGTGTCTCATCATTGTTCTAGTGAAGATGTTTGTTGTTGCTGTTGTCGATTCACACAAAGAACAGAGATTATGTTGCGAGGTCTGTTTCTCTTAGACAGGGAGTTTACCAGATTTTTGGAATCCCCTTCATGTGAATTTTTGTTTCCAAGACTCTTTTTCCAAACCCCACGCTGTACACTGCATTGATGGAGGAGTTTCACTAGTTACTGTGATGAAAGTATGAATTTGTGTGGTGAACAGTTAGGCTTCTGTGTTAGGCAATACTGATTTACAAAGTGGCCTGTGGCTTTTAAATAAAACCCTTTTTGTCCTTATTGCTGCTTTTTGACAGTTTTGGAAAGATATGAGCAAGAAATGTGTATGTGTGCAGGTTGTTGGAGATCATCAGCTACAAGATCCTGTCGGTGCAGCGTGAGGACATTCCCCTGGAGCAGCTGTCGGTGGGGGGCACGCGCACCTTCCGTGTGGAGGAGATCCCCGGCGACGAGGTGACGATGGCCGAGGATGAGCTCCTCATACCTGTGGCGCACTTTCACAAGGTGGGTCTACAGGCTTGTCTGGTTCTGCTCCTAAACCCAGCGCCCAAAACAAGACCATGTCTGTAGCCACACATAGTTAAACCTTCACTTGTCAAATTTAGAGGTGGAGTTCATGTAGAATAACAGAACATTTTTGAAACTTTAGTATAATGGGTTGTTGTCGGGGTTTTTGGTGCATGTGCCTGTTAGAGCAGATAGTGTGTTTTTGATTCATGATATGTTTCATGTAAATTAAAAAGAAAAAAAAGGGAAACTAAAACTTTCGGGGGATGGGAGGGGAGATAAAAGCATGGCAAGTGTGTTTTGACATGGTGTCTGGGTTAAACTTTTCTAAAACATCTGACACAATGATGACTGCATACTAGGCTAGAGTTTTTGACAGCTCAGGCTGTATGAAGATTGGTAATCTGAGTGTCTCATTCAACCATTGTCGAAAAGCGGAAAGCTATAAAACTTTAAGGGAACTTTTGTGTGTTTGTTGTTGTAATTGTTGTTTATGTTGACAATTCACATTGGGTGAGGTCCACCCCCCCCCCCCCCCCCCCCCCCCCCCCCCCCCCCCTTTCCCCGTCGCGATATAACCTTGAACGGTTGAAAACGACGTTAAACACCAAATAAAGAAAGAAAGACATTGGGTGAGGTGGTCAGTTGGTAGAGCACTGGACATGTGATACTCGGCATCAAATCCAGGCAGAGACAGACATAGGCCAGGTTTATGTGATTACATGTACTTAAGAGATGGTATATATTTCCCAGCCCCTGTGAAATGAAATGGTTCAGGCATGTTTGACACAATGATGACTACATACTAGGCGGATTTCTGACAGCTCAGGCTGTATGAAGATGTTGATCTGAGTGTCCCATTGTAAACATGCAGGTAAAAGAACTCAAAAGTTTGAGCGAGTGTGTGTCTGTGTGTGTGTGTTTCACATGGAGATTCAAGACTTGTGATCCTTGTGTCATGGGTTCAGATCTAGGCAGGGACTGACACTGGTCAGCTTCATGTTATTACTAAAAGGTGGTGTCCATGTCCAACCCCTGTGTTAATGCTATGGCACGGAAAACAGTCATTCTGCCACAAGTTCAGGTGGCTGATTATGCCTTCACAAACACACACCAGGGAAGGGTGACTCTTGTTGCTGCTAGTTTTCCATTTTGAGCAAGTGACCCAAATTGTACAGCAGT
Organism: Littorina saxatilis; assembly: GCF_037325665.1. Taxonomy (NCBI): domain Eukaryota; kingdom Metazoa; phylum Mollusca; class Gastropoda; order Littorinimorpha; family Littorinidae; genus Littorina; species Littorina saxatilis. The sequence goes on from NC_090246.1 coordinate 20,101,509, forward strand.
GGGATGATAAAGTAGTGAAATGATATGGTTCATGGGTTCGAATCTAGGCAGGGACTGACACTGGTCAGCTTCATGTCATTTCTAAAAGATGGTGTCCATGTCCAACCCCTGTGTCATGGCTACGGCATGAACAAGGTCATTCTGCCAGAAGTCAAGGGGACTGATTTGACCTTAAAACACTCGGTAGCTCGACTCTTGTTTGCTGCTAGTTTTCCATTGGGAGCAAGCAACCTAAATTGTACAGCAGTGGGATGATAATGTAATGAAATGATATGGTTCATGGATGATTGACACAATGATGACTGCATACTAGGCTAGAGTTTTTGACAGCTCAGGCTGCATGAAGATTGGTAATCTGAGTGTCTCATTTAGCCATTGTCGAAAAGCTATACAACTTGGAGTGAACTTTTGTGTGTTTGCTGTTGTGGTTGTTGATGTTGACAATTCACATTGGGTGGGGTGGTCAGTTGGTAGAGCACCAGACTTGCTATACTTGAGTTCGAATCCAGGCAGAGACAGACACGTGTCAGGCTTATGTGATTATGTGTACTTAGAGATGATATCGATTTCCCAGACTCTGTGAAATTAAATGGTTCAGGCATGTTTGACACAATGATGACTACATACTAGGCGGATTTCTGACAGCTCAGGCTGTATGAAGATGTTGATCTGAGTGTCTCATTGAAAAAGTACAGGTAGAAAAGCTATACAGTTGGAGCAACGTTTTGTGTTGAAGTTGTTGATGTTGACGATTGACAAAGGGTGGGGTGGCCTGGTAGCTCTGTTGGTAGAGCACTGGACTTGTCATCCTCATGTCAGGGGTTCGAATCTAGGCAAGGACTGACACTGGTCACCTTTCTGTAATGACATACGGAAAGGTGGTGTGCATTTCCAACCCCGTTGTCATGGCTACGGCATGAACAAGGTCATTCTGCCAGAAGTCAAGGGGACTGATTTGACCTTAAAACACACTCAGTAGGTTGATTCTAGTTGCTGCTACTTTTCCATTGGGAGCAAGCAACCCACATTTTACAATGGTGGGATAATAAAGTAGTGAAATGATATGGTTCATGGATGTTTGACACAATGATGACTGCATACTAGGCTAGAGTTTTTGACAGCTCAGGCTGCATGAAGATTGGTAATCTGAGTGTCTCATTCAGCCATTGTTGAAATGCAGGTAGAAAAACTATACAGTTTCAGTGAACTTTTTGTGTTTTTCCCTAACATAGCTTTATCATCTCTTTTTCACAGGAAATGTACCAGACGTTTGGAATCCCCTTCCTGTTAAAAATCAAGCATGTAAGTAAAATATCCAGTTGAGTATTTTTAAATTAAAAAATAAAACTTTCCTGTAAATCCAAGTTGTAGGTTGAGGTTAGAAAGGAAGGAAACTAACATGCAAAGAAGCATTTTATTCATATTCATGTCTTCATTGAATGCTGTGCACATCACGCTGATTTTAGTAGAAGCACAACGTCAGATCAGTCTTTGCACACAGGAATTGTGTTAACCGGCCATTTCTGGTGTTTTACTGTTAGAAACTTCAAAACATGACTAGCATGATCTCGGTGACAGTGAACACTCTCCGCGGGAGTGTGGTTGAGGGCTGAGGTTCTCCCTAGCTCCTGAAGAATGGCACATGCTGTCAAGTTTGTGGTTGAAACTGGTCTTTCCTTTTTTGACGGAAATCCCTCACTAATTTTTTTCTTCTCTGTCTACATGTCTGATCAGCTGATAACAATACTTTCATACATGTTGGTTCCTTTCAGAATGAACCCTTCTACAAGATCAGGGAAAGGATACAGAAGAAGATTGATGTGCCTGAGAAAGAATTTGAGAAGGTATGTGTGATGTTTTAGTATGTCGCTTTCCCTGACTGTCGTATGTAGCAAGTATGTAGGATTCACCCCGCTCTTCCGTCATGAGTATTCTGAGGTTCCTGCTTCAAATGCATTCTTGTGGACTCGAGGCTTTAATTTGCACCAGAAGATGCTATTAAGTGGTACAGTCATAAATCAAATACATGGTGATGTAACAACTATTTCACGTAGAATTTTAAGGGTTTCATGGTTGTCTTTTTCTAGCTTTTATGTGTGTATGATGGACTTGAAAAATGCATATTTACTGGTCCAGCAATAAATCAGGTAGTTATAGCTAATATGGCAGCTTTATTAGGGTTCCATGGATGTCTGTTTCCAGCTAGTAGTGTGTGTGTGATGTGTTGACAAGAATGGTGTGATGCATATTGGCGTGTTTGCTTGCAGTACAAGTTTGCGGTGATCGTGATGGGCAGGCAAGAGTACGTCACGGAGGAGGACAAGCCTATCAACCTCACTCAGTTCATGCCCCAACACTTGCATGGTCAGTACAACCACACTGATTATTTCATGATTTTTGTAATAATACAAAAGTGAACAAAAATGCATGGGGCACATGAGCTTATTTTGCCATTCAGGGAGGCAAGCGGGGTGGCTGCCCTTGACCTATGCTAAGAAACATGGGCCATGGGTTTTTTCTGCCAGTCGGAAGTTTTGTGTCAGCATTTTATTCAACACGCTTTCTGTGGCCAAAACAAAATTGATTTCTGAAGTAATCATCAGAAGGAAAGATCTCAAATACAGTCAAGAATTGGACTTGCTAAAACAGTTGTACTTAATGCATTACATTAATTTGAGCAACTGTGTTGTCTGATTTTTGTAGGCACTCTTAATTCCAGTTATTAGAGGAGGGGAAGCATTATGCCCTTTCTGTTGGTATTCATGTCAAATGCATATTGGACACACACTGGCGAAGCACATGGCACGACTTGCCAAAACCATCAATACAGTGGCTGAACCAAATGGTACTTTCAACTATTGGACATGTTATCAAGGGGGGGACAGGGAGAGCTCATTGAACTTATTACCGTATTTTCCCGGTCATAAGGCGCGAGTTTAACCCCTGCCCCTTGTATAACGAAGCGCCTAATCCCTGTATGAAATACCAGAGAGAAAAAAATTGGGAAAAAATCATGGGGAACAAAAGGTGACAAAGAACTCGCCTCCATCTGGAATACCGGTAGTTGTTTTTTTAAATTCCCTGAGCATCAAAGAGACCGCCTGAGTACCAGTCAAACAACTTGTGATAATGCATGTTTCAGCTACTAGGTACTACCCTGGCCAAGTTTCCTCTCAAGACATCAAAGAGACCGCCCCATAGGTTAAATTCGGTCACTGACCCGGTGCAGGAAGTGTTTCCTCTCTCAGATATGACAGGGGAACCACCTCTCATAGCTAAAACCGGGTCATTGACCCCTGGGAAGAAGGTCAGTGTCTATAAACAAGGCAACCCAGCTATCACAAAAGGGTAGCTTTGGTTTTGTCTGTGATTAAACATTCCATCAACATACCTTTCTTATTTTGATTTGTTCAACATGTGTAACTATGTTCAACAGGCAACCACAACATGCAGGCCCGCCCCTGGCTAGGCATCGACCATGTGAACAAGACGGCCAAGAGAACACGCTACAGTTACCAGGAGAAAGCCATCAAGATCCACAACTGACGTGCCCGGCGTGCCTCGCCTTGTGTCTGTGTGTCTTGTCGGTGCTGTATGTCTCGCCTGGCTCTCGAGGCTACCACACCCCACCTGCCTGGCAGCTCTCTCTCTGCTTTCTCCTCAACTACTGCAGTTCCCGAGAGGTGTTATTTTCTGCCGTCATGGCTTTTTGTGTTTTGTCCCCCCTCCCCTTTCTCCTGGACTTTAGACCCCCAGGGCTTGGGGCTGGGTGTCCTTCTTGTGTGTCAGTCCACACACTTTATCGTCAGTATGCAAAATACTGTTTGCGCCATGCACTCGTTGGTCTGCAGCCTCCATACTCCTGAGTTTCGCATCTGTGCTTACTTACTACTCGGGCATTCACTTAGGTACATACAGGGCACACACACACATACACACACACAGAAAGATCAAATTGAGGTGATCAGGTGGACGGTAGGTTGTGAGTAACTGCAAGGCAAAGCAGAGATGCGCATTTAAAAAAAAATTATTCTGAGTATTTCTGTGGCTGTTGTGTCAACGTTGTGAGGATATTGGAATGGGTTAAAAAAAAATGTAAGTGTAAAAAAGTGATGGTCACAGCTTGTGTGGCAATGTGGCCGGTGATATTTTTTTCCAGGGAAGACTGCAAACTGTGCTGTGGTGTCCTGTTTCTTGGCTCCCAATGAAACTGAGAGAGAAGAGATGTGATTTGAACTGCAGAGAACTGGCCCACAGCTAGTGTGAAACCACAGGTTGTTTCTACTCGTGCCTGTCATATTGTGCTGGTGCAGATATCAACCAGCACTTCGTCTATCCAAAGTCACTACTGAGAACATTTGCGCCTGGACACCTGCTCTGTTTTCTAAGCAATTGAGACAATTTATTATCCATTCAGAAGATTTAGTTTTCCACAGGGTTTTTTTTTTTTTTTTTTTTGGTGAATGAACTTTTGAAGAGGGGAGAAAAATAAGATTTATATTTGTGGCACGCAGCGTGACATGACTGAGAGAATTTTAAGCTATGCGTCGAGAAACATGCGTGTCTAATGAATGTTGTGCTTGTGAGTGGCGTTGTTTTTGGGGGACCCCTTTTGTACATGGCATGTGTTGTTTGTGGATGTGAGCGTGTGTTGTGAGTAGGTGCGAGTGTTTTCAGTGAGTGTGGAATGCTTGAATGAGTGAAACGGGCCACCCAGCTGTGATGAATGGATAACTTTTTAGTGCAACTTTGACCTGAATAAAAATCAGAAGAGAAATGCCCTGTATTGTGTTTTGGCTTATATTTGAATGTATGATGATGAACGAGCCTTGCATGGCTCAGAGTAAAGTTTGTTTCTGGCAACCCAGCTTGGCTTGGAATTTTCTTGTGATGATAAACTTTTAGGGCAATGATCTGTGGTTTGGGTCACGATAACAAATGCTTAAGTGCTGACCACCTGCGCCTTTTGAGTTGTTACCAGAAACCAACTTTATGAGTGTGGGTGTGTTTGTGAGACTGTATGTACAAAGTATATATGTGAGACTTCTTTGTGTGCATGCAACACACACGAGTGAGTTTGGACAAATGAAGTGGTTCAAACGTCCACACATGTAATAAAAACTTCATTAGCAGTCTAGATGCAAGTAATATATTTTATTCTGTCATTCCATTTTCTGTCAAAGCTTGTGGCAATAATTACTTGCAACTCGCTCAACAGCAGGGGTGGGATTTCTTCCGTCCCTGACAGATTTCCGTCCCAGGAAGAATGTTGGCAAAAATTTTTTTTATACCTTTTATTCCTGGTAGCTGCTGTTTTCACTCAGTCAACAGAAGGTCACCATAACCAAATTGAGTGACATGTAGGGGAGCAGTTATGTCATGTCATCCTTGCCAATGTGGCATCTTAGTTGCTATCTATTTGAAATCTCTGATGATAAAATCGTTTATTTAACGTCACTGTAAAAACATTGGCGACATTTGTCTTAGATTAAAAACACACACAGGCGCCCACACAAACTTTCCCTTTATGTACAGTGGTTCACCACCCTCCCCCCCTAAGATGTTACTTTTGTGCATCACCAATTTTAAGATTTTGTTTAAGCTCATAGGGGTTTCTCAAAAACCTTCTTGAAATGTGTTTACCACTTGTTTTTGTAGACCCCCTAAGCAAGAGTGATACAACCAAACATCTTCAAGTATAGAGGTTTTTGATTGTGTGCATTCTCAGTTCTTCAGTCGTTCGTGTTAATCCTCGTCAGATTAGGGCAACCCTAATACAGGCGATACAGGTAATACACCCTATTAAAGGCGATTACTTCTTGGAATAATAAGCAGGTTGGGCGTTTCTAGTATCCGACACTTGGCTCTGGCAATTGCAGTATCCTTGTTTATGCTTCTGGTTTTAAGCTTTTAATCTTCACTTGGCCTGTTCATGTTTATGCTGGTTTTTGAGTCACTTGAGAAAAAGTGACTCTATGTAATCGGTCAGTGTTAGTCTGTCCGGCCGGCCGTCCGTAGACACCACCTTAACGTTGGACTTTTCTCGGAAACTATCAAAGCGATCGGGCTCATATTTTGTTTAGTCGTGACCTCCAATGACCTCTACACTTTAACGATGGTTTCGTTGACCTTTGACCTTTTTCAAGGTCACAGGTCAGCGTCAAAGGAAAAATTAGACATTTTATATCTTTGACAAAGTTCATCGGATGTGATTGAAACTTTGTAGGATTATTCTTTACATCAAAGTATTTACATCTGTAGCCTTTTACGAACGTTATCAGAAAAACAAGGGAGATAACTACCCTTTTCTGTTCGGCAACACACAACTTAACGTTGGGCTTTTCTCGGAAACTATAAAAGTGACCGGGCTCAAATTTTATGTGAACGTGACTCATTGTGTTGTGAATAGCAATTTCTTCCTGTCCATCTGATGCCTCATATAATATTCAGAACTGCGAAAGTGACTCGATCGAGCGTTTGCTCTTCTTGTTTCTTTCTTCTTTTCCTCTGGACTGCTAGTGTTTGGGATCTGCCTCGGTCACATTTCCCAACCCATTAAACCCCACTGGAGCGTTACATTTCTCACACACACTGTCACACACACAAATCGTTACATAAACACATACAAACTAACTCCCAACATCAAAACTACTGGACATACATTTTTTATTGCAAAGTATCCACAATCATAAAAATGTGTCATTATAAAAGGCATGTAAATTGGTTGATTAAAAACACTGGGAATCACAGTTGCACAGTTAGAGTGCCAGGACGTGTGATACAAAATATTCTTTAAAAGCTGGTGACGAGGGCAAAGCCAATTAGCTAAGTGTGAGCAGCCAATTAGCGAAGTGTGAGAGAGATTACAAAGGCTGTGGTTACACAGTCAACCCAGCGGCAGTCACAACCCTGTGAAAACGTGATAGTGAACTATCGAGCCCCCCATGTTTCAAAGCTATTCTCTCACAGCTAATTTCCCACCAGCATCAAAAAGCTGCAACTGCAGTGTATTTTCAACCTCACAAAGCCATATTGTGTTTGCACATATACCATAAAGCCTTTGTTAATCCAATGCATTCTGCGAGAAAAGCTACTGCGCTCACTTTGCCAAAGTTTGCTACCTACACCCAATGCTACAAAGCAGAAACAGAGTGAATGACCAAGTCTGTTTTCACGACACAGAATGTTGAAAGGCAATTCATTTTTCTGTATTAACCACCACACACCAGCCAACCTCATCTGTGACAACTATGTTCCATCATACAACACTGTAATAAGCTGGTCTACTTAGGAACAGGCAAACCTGAAATTGTCTGTTCTAACAATCTTGTGGTGGTCTTGAGTTAACTGGTGGTGTTTACGCGTAAATTCTAGCTCAGCAAATTGACTATCAAAAAGTGCCATCAACTGCAGAAAGCATGCTTGCACTTGCAGGACTATAGAACATTCAACTGGGAGTAATGCTCCTAGCACCAGCACTATAGCTAAAGCCTTCATGACTTCAAAAACAGCCTGCAAACTACAAAATGCATCCGAAAGAGAATTACATGTATTTCCACTGCTACTACTAAGCCGCTTTGCTAGCACCAATGTCTACAACCTACATTGATAGATCTGTGATGGCCTTTACTACCTATAAGCAACTGTTCGCCCTGCACCCATAATTGTAAGAAAAAAACATACAATGTTCAACTGTCACTTTCACTCAAATGTCAATACATGAAAGGATGTTAATGTTAGCAATTACAAAGGCAAGGGCAGTAGCTGGGTAGCAGGATAAATGAGAAATTTAACATGTTCTTATGTGAACACAAATTTCATGTAAGTGAATTTAAAATGAGTGACAATGAGCCGTGATAGCAAAAATAGCAAAATAAAAATGAAAGCTTTCACATTTTGCACACATTTACTCCACTGGCCTGTTCAGAAGCAGCACAAAAACACAGATCATGCTACACGTTTCAGCCACAACTCCAATCTAAAATTTCTGGTAACAAATATTTCATCAAAATAGAATTGGATTTTTCTCCGATTGATCATCAGGTGAATCAGAAAGCACAAAAAGTAGGAGAATCCACGAATGAACAGCAAATTTTCCCAATGTCTCACGATCATTTAGCACACAAAAAGAAAAGAAGACATAACACTTTGAGCAAACACAATGAAGCAGTGTAAAGGTAACTGGAAACAATCTCAGTCTCCGGTCCATGCTGTTGATCTTCCTCAGTCACACTTTGCGGCAAATTCTCCACAGCAAGCCGTGAAAAGTCAAAGGCACCAAAGTACGGAGTGTTTTCATGATATACAGCAGAGACCACCCTGTAGTGTTTGCCTCACAATCACACTGGATCTAACTTGCAAAAGCAAACCAACTCACAAGTAATACTGACTAAATGTTTCCAAGTGTATGTCCATATGCGTGGATACTACTCAAATGATATATGCATAAAATAAAATCCTACATCAGCAAACCCAACCACCAAGAAACCTTCCAAAGTCAAACTGAACGCACACTTGGAAGAAACAACGAAGGTGTCGAGTCACTGCTTAGTGCAGGAAGGAAGGAAGAAACAACGAGGACTAAGACAATACTAATAAGGCCACAAAAAAAAGTTGTATGTTTCTGGTCACCCGACCCTACCTAGTTTTTTCCCGCCGACCCTAGACTTTTTTTAATTGCATTTATAAAAAATAAAAAAAAGCAAAATAAAAGCGTCAAAACGAAAGCAACAGACGGCAGACGACACAAGGGGGATAACCCCGCATCCCTTTTGTCTCATTTGTTTAGTAGTGTTGTCTTTCTCTTTGTATAGTAAGTCCGGTCTCTTTGCGTCACTGTATAGTTATTTTCTACCCTGACCAAAAAACAAAAACAAAAACAAAATCCCTACCTACCTACCCTATTTTTTTTAGCCATGTTACCAGAAACATACAACTTTTTTGTTGTTGGCCTAAAGCAAACAACAACAAAAGTCAACACCACACAAGTTTTAAAAGGAAAGGTAAAAGTGTTAATTGCTTAATTGCTGCCACGTAATACAACACGAACAAAAAATCTCACAAACTCTGTACACAAACCGGTTGATGTGCTTCTTTTATACATGATAAGCCTTGAACTGGTAAGTCGAATGCGAGTTCACACAAAGCCAGCGAGCCTCACTCCCGAACCAGAGGGATGGCTAGCAGACAAATGTAAATAGCCGAAGTAAAAATAAGACATGCGGAACATCTTTGTACAGGCAAGTAATACGAGCAAGTGAACCTCAACAAACTTCTTATAAGTATAACATGTGGTTTTCTTTCAGAATGTCAGTAGTAGTAATACTGCCATTACTAACACATGGTGTCGGAAAGCATCTAGGATGGAAGCATGCTAGCTGGCTACATTTTTTAGCAGAATTTTCAATTTATTTTTAGTCAGCAGACATTCTGTTCTATCATTAGAAAACAAATGATCAAGCTAAGCTTTTTGTATGAAATGAACCCCAAGCTACAAACTACGCAAATGGTTTTGATATCTAGAATGGTAAAAGTGGAGAAAAAAACAAAAAAACATGAAGTTGTACCAAGGTTCAGCTTTCGAAAATAGAAAAAAGGAGCATAAAAAGTACCAATGAAAATGCAACAACGAATATCAGCTGACAAGTTCTATAATGAATCATTCAAACCCTCTCTCTCAATCTCATGAAGTCACATCTGTGACTGGCAAAGCTTTAAATGCATTAAATGGTTCCATTCATTGCACACTTCTGTTTAGCGGATGATACTGATAGCAACACTTAACCTGAACACGAGATTTCACAAAGCAAGCCCAGTGACATTTCATTCACCCAGTTTCATCCGTTCATTGTGGTCTGCACACATGGAATGGACTGCTATCAACACAGGGATGAATACATCAAAATACAGACAAACCATTCTGTACACAATGATCAAAGGCATGACTGCCCCTGACAAACTGCATTGAGCACTGATTAAAACAACGAAACAAGTGCAAATAAAATGATCTTGTGCCAGTCAGTCAAACAAAAAGTCTTCTGAAAGAAATCTCAACGTTCCGCATCTTTTCCTACTCTAAAAGCAAGGCCACTATCCCAATCCATAGACATCATTCCAACTCGCTCCCCAGTAAGAGGAAAAACTTGCATCATCTAACGCAAACTTTTGTTTAAAAATGAGCTACAACCACAAAATCCAACCACCACTGGTAGAAATAATACAGAAAAACGGTGAAAGGCAGGCAGTCAGATCAACAAAATGGGACCAATGATGGCATTCAAGATTTGCAAACAAAAAATGTGGCAGTGCTTCGATTCCCTTGTGTGTTAATGGCAATCTGGACATCAGAGGGTATAACGGGTCTAGTACATTTTTTTAATTTTAAACGACCTTCCCATTCCAGAATTACTGCATCAGACAAAAGAAGGGGGAAAACCCCCAGTGGATTTAATTGACAAAGAACTGTAAAGGAATCGGACCAGGTGGAATGGAAATGTGACGCTCAGTGATGGATTGAGCGCTGGCAGTTTGACACTGAAGGCGAGGGGCAGTGTTGAAAAGGCCGCGACGACACTGGAAATACTCCGTTACCATGGTAACCACCAGTTCTATCCAATCTGCTGAAGGCGTCACTCTGATAAGCACATCACAAGAATCAACATCCACCAAGCTCTGTGTTCCCCGATTCATGAACAAAATCACCAAAAATCCAAGTACATCAGCACAAATAGAAGCAATGCATCCTACCACTTTTTTTTGTCTTCAATTTTTTTTCCCCGTTTTCTTCCACGTCTATCCTTGCCTAAACCGTCTATCCTTGCCTAAACCGTCATTCATGTCTTGTGTCCACTAATGGAGTCTTCAGCGGGGCTTGCTAATCTACAGCACCTTGCGTGGTACACACAGCGCGCTAGTCCTCTCTCTGCCTCCCACAGAAGAGAAAGAGCAATGCGGCTGCAAAAGACAGATAACTGTCTAGATGGCCTCCTGCACGGTAGTTGTGATGGTAGACTTGGCATCTCCCATCAGCTTCTGTTTCAGGAGGGCAGGGTCATCCCCTGCGGCAGCAGCCAGCATGGCCTCTTGGAGCTTATCCACAATCTCATCAACTGGAGAACTAGGCTGTAACATAAAAATACATCACATCAAGTTGAATATTTGGTAACTGCTTAGATAAGACTTTCTTGTTGGTTTTTTTCGACTGCAAGGCTTTTTTCTTTTGGGGGAGGGGGGGGGGGGATTTTTTTATCACTTTAACTTTTCCAAGTCAAATATACTATCATAAATTGTTGGTTGGAAAGACGAAGTCCCCTCCAGATGCTTTTGAGAAATAATGAGACCACCCGTCAGATAACATTTTATATTGTCCCATGCGGTTACCCTCATGGAAATTCAAAGTAAATAGAAAAACAAGAAGAGCAAACGCTCGATCGAGTCACTTTCGCAGTTCTGAATATTATATGAGGCATCAGATGGACAGGAAGAAATTGCTATTCACAACACAATGAGTCACGTTCACATAAAATTTGAGCCCGGTCACTTTTATAGTTTCCAAGAAAAGCCCAACGTTAAGTTGTGTGTTGCCGAACAGAAAAGGCTAGTTATCTCCCTTGTTTTTCTGATAACGTTCGTAAAAGGCTACAGATGTAAATACTTTGATGTAAAGAATAATCCTACAAAGTTTCAATCACATCCGATGAACTTTGTCAAAGATATAAAATGTCTAATTTTTCCTTTGACGCTGACCTGTGACCTTGAAAAAGGTCAAAGGTCAACGAAACCATCGTTAAAGTGTAGAGGTCATTGGAGGTCACGACTAAACAAAATATGAGCCCGATCGCTTTGATAGTTTCCGAGAAAAGTCCAACGTTAAGGTGGTGTCTACGGACGGCCGGCCGGCCGGACAGACTAACACTGACCGATTACATAGTCACTTTTTCTCAAGTGACTCAATAATTATTAATAAAAGAAATAAATAAAGTGCCCGGCCCCTGTCTCAGATTGTAATGTGTGCGCTGAATGCCTTTGTTTTCCCCCAAATTTAAAGCAAGTTGTTTAATTTCCATGTTTTTAAACTGTTCTTAATGTGTGGAGTACGGAAGTGGAAATGCACATTATGTGCAAGATTCAAACTTCTACCAATTCCAGCTCTACAAATAAAAAGAGGTGCAACAGAAATCTGCTAAACCAAGAAACCCAAAAGTGTGCTAAGAACCATGTCCCAGATATTTTACAAAATATTTGAAATTATCTCCACTTGCATGACACATTACAACTGAATGGCCAACAATCTGGCTACTCGATCACAACTGTTCAAGGTATGAGAGAAGATGCAGCCACCACTATTCAAGCCTTTTTGTCTTTTCCTTTTTTTGTGTTTATTAAATATTTAAACTCAGACATCCGTCTTTCCATGATCAGGGAATGAGGAATGATGGGTAATGCGGGCAGGGAAATGAATAGATGTGGCAACCAAAATCTACTACAATACAACAGCAAATAGACTTTCTGCGCACAATAAAAATACTGTTTGCATTTTTTCAGTTGACTGAATGCCAAACTTGTGAACGACATGCTGCGTATGCCTTTTTCAATTAAAGATCTGAAGAAGGACAACATCAAACGTTCTTTCGTGAACTCTGATCCCATTGTCAATTCTGCTGTGAAATTCTTCCAACTCTCCCTTTTTGGAAAACATGGTCCTAAATTTGTAAACCACAAGGTCTCTTTGAATCAACAGTTTTTTACTCAAAAGCATCTAGTTGTGTCAGTAAATAAACTACAATCGATCAACCAAACAAGTAACATGTGTTGCAAAAAGAAATGCAGATAACATCAAGTTGAAGGCAAGAACAAAGGCCCTTTCTCCATAGAAAAAATACAAAAACTTATCAGCAAGCGTTACCTGAGAAAGTCAGAGCTACAGATCTTGTTTAGAAGCCGAATACAATGCATTTTTAATTTTAAGTTAAAGCGATTGAAAGCATGGTTGATGAGACATCAAAACACAGGAACACACAAAGTTTGGGGGGGGGGGGGGGGGGGCTGTTCAAAAGCTATGCAGAAAGCTGAGAGCAAGGGAGGGGGCTGGGACTTATATGTGTGCAAACCTTTTACCAGAAGGAATGTCTTGAGAAATGAGAATGGATGAAACTTATCCAGTCGACAAGGGAGCGATACATTTTTAAAACAAGTTTTCTTTAAGAGAGATCACGTGACTAATGCCTTCCTGAATCACAAAAATTGTCATGCAGAGAGGGGAAAGGATTTTGAGGAAAAGCAAACAACCTGTTCATGGTATGGTAAGGGACAGACAAGTCTTGAAAATAACAGCACGTGGGGAAAAGGTTGAGCAATATGATCAAGGACCATTCTGTTGGTTAACTTGCATGGCACAGAAAGGCAAGGTAAGAAATACATTCAGATCAGGTTCCATGCAGTCAAGAAAGCAGAAAAAGCAAGACAAGGCGCTGGGGGACCACTTCCTTACATCATGCTGTAAGGGCAGGAAAAAGGGAGACACTCCAGTGCCAGACCGAGGTTAGGGAGAATAGGAGGGGAAAGGCATGCTACGACAAGCATTATTAAATGTTGTCAAGACAAGACAACACAGCACAGAAAAAGGACAAGAAAAGCAAATGCATTTTCCGTTCATTCAACATAGTGAAGTCCAATGAGGGCCAAGAAGAAAGGAAAGGGAGGAAAACAAGTCCAGTCAATGTGTGGAGGAATTATTATTAAATGTGTTAAAGATGAGGGTTGGAGAGAGGGATGTCTGAGGACACTGTGACGTGGCCTGCACCTTTTCTCACCTCGTCAGTGCCGTTAGTGCCATTAGTGGCCGGCCCGTTAGTCTCGGGGATCTGCTCTTCTGCTTCGCCGTTCTCCACTGCCAGGGCAAAAACAACCAACAGCGTCATTCTCAGCTACCATAAGCTTTTCGTTCACACACACACACACACACACACAGAACATCAACAAACTAACACGCATTCAAGCAAGCTAAGACTCAGTTTTCTTTCTTTGGCATTCAAAATTGCAATGAAAATGTATGATGACGAGAAGCTAACTGAAACTAGGGCAGATGAAAATGGAATCAGACCCAGAAAAGTTAAATGGAACTACTTATCAATAAAAAGAATGTTCTATTTGCTATGGTCTAGACAATATTCAAAAGACAGACTGCTATTAATACTATGCTTGCTTACCTCTAAAGTAATAGACTTGGTTACCTCTAGGTAACTTCTTGACCAAAATATAAAACGTTTGATGTAAAATATATGTCAAGCCTTTTCACTAAAAATTGTTAGGTAATCTCTTAAAGTATTGTTACACAGACTAACAACAGCTTAATCTGGATTGACAAAATGACAATAAAGCAACATCTATTAGATCAAAAGCCTTCAGAAATCTGTATGTCTTTTTGGCAAGACAAATAAAATATTAAAGCAGCAACAAAAAAGCCAAGGTAATGGGAGAAGGCCGATTCTTCTGCAGACACTGTTGAGAAAACCAGTCACTGACAAGAGCAGAATCCACGGTAACATGAGGGAAGTAGAATGAGGACGGTGGAAGAGAAAGCAAAGGATTCAGCTGGTGTGGGGGAGGAGAAGGTGATGGCAGAGGAGGAGGGTGAGAGGAGGAGGGTGGAGGGTGGGGGAGCCAAAAGACAAGATGACCAACCTGTGACATCTGGTGGCAGAGGTGAGGGTGCTGTGACAGTGACCACAGTGGTGTCCGTGGTGATCATGGTCGTTGTCTGGTTGTTCTCCGCACTGCAAACAACATCAGCATTACAGTCAACCTTTCAAGTCACAGTGATAACAAAAAGGAGGTTCAAAGACAGCTTCTCACATGGCGCAACGACAGCCAGACTGACAAACCGTCAGCGAGTCCATTTATTATTGCACAACTACAAGCTCATCATTGCTGAAAGCAAACACTTTTGCAGGAAAGTGAAAAGCAGTGGCCAATACAATCAACAGCTGATGCGTATTTTAGAAGCCTCGGAAAATGTTTTCTCTGTATGGATAAACAATTAAGGGCATATTCTTAACAAGCATGAGTTTCATATTTTATCAGTTTTTTTTGTTAATATTTCTGACGCTACATCTAATCTCAAGACTGCCCTTTTTCGCAGTCTGTGTCTACTAGACTGAGGGCCAATAACTTACACATGATCGCGCACACTGTCAATGGTGATATCAGCCGCGGACGTGTCGACGCGCGAATCGTTGGCCTGGCTGTCGTTGAGACCAGTTGTGATGTCAGATGTGTCATAGGCTGTGACCTCACCGCCAGCTTCACTACCCTCACTGGATACATACACGCAACTCAATGTTAACTTTGCAGGTACTCAACTAAGAACTACATTCACAACACTTAACATGCAACATGGAGAACATTCTTCACACCATTCACAACACTTAACATGCCACATGGAGAACATTCTTCACACCATTCACAACACTTAATAACATGCAACATGGAGAACATTCTTCACACCATTCACAACACTTAACATGCAACATGGAGAACATTCTTCACACCATTCAGAACATTTAACATGCAACATGGAGAATATTCTTCACACCATTCACAACACTTAACATGCAACATGGAGAACATTCTTCACACCATTCACAACACTTAACATGCAACATGGAGAACATTCTTCACACCATTCACAACACTTAACATGTAACATGGAGAACATTCTTCACACCATTCACAACACTTAACATGCAACATGGAGAACATTCTTCACACCATTCACAACACTTAACATGCAACATGGAGAACATTCTTCACACCATTCACAACATTTAACATGCAACATGGAGAATATTCTTCACACCATTCACAACACTTAACATGCAACATGGAGAACATTCTTCACACCATTCACAACACTTAACATGTAACATGGAGAACATTCTTCACACCATTCACAGTCAAGGCTCAACGTGAAAGTGAAAAACATTGCAACACTGTCACGACTCCAGAAAATAACCTTTTTTCTTCTACATTTGCTAGCATATACTACACTTAGGATTGCTAGTTCACTGTGTACTTGTTTACTCCTGTTGAAATCCTGCAATGACAACTCTTAATGATACAATGATATGACAATGCGTCATATTTGCCACATAACCTCAGATGACAGATATTAAATATTGGTGAGTACAGATTATTTTGTTTATCAACTTTGTTCATCTCACTCACAGTCATTTTGTTGTTTAGATTTAGATTTTAATTATGTCAGGGCTAATATGCTACCGCTAAATTACGACTTTTCAGATGCAAGGGTTTTAAATAGGCTAATAACTGACCCAGCTTCCCCGGGCACCTGTCCCTCCTCCTGGATGGGGGAAGGGGGTGTGACCTCCACCACGGGCTCCTGGGGTTCGGGTCTCATGCCCTCCTTCAGCTCCACCATGGCCACGGGGGTGCTGGCGTTGGACGCCGACAGCGACACGTGGCAGAACTCAGAGGGTGACTGCAGGTAGAACCCTTGGCCGTCCTTGGTGAACACAAAGGAGGCGATCCCACTGCAACCACACAGCATGTCATTCTCATTATCAAAAGCACTGAACACAAATGAGCATGGGGGCTGATTTTTTATTTTTTTGGGTGTGTGTTCAAGAATGGGGAACCAATAGTTATCTGTCATGGAGATGCTACGTGAGCGGAGTTGAAAGCAGCTAATCAGCAACTTGAGGGTAAATAACAGGGGAACACTAACACACACAGAGGTATAAACGTACTAAACTTCTGAGATCATGTTTTCGTCAAAATCTGCTATACTGAGCAAAGAGCGTTTTCAAAAGCTGAAAAAGGGATCAAAAAAGCTTACAGATATTTGATTGTACAACTCACATAATACTGAACTCTCCAGGAACTTCATGGTATGCTGAACAAATAAAATATTATTGTCTCATAATACTTAATCTAAATAAATTCCCATTTGCTACAGGAGTGGATGTCTAAAAAAAGCGAATGAGACGAAGAAGAAATCCCATTTAAACCAACAACTGTCAACAAAAAGAGATGTTCAACACTGTGGACTCACTTGATATCTTCCTTCCTGAGGGCAGGGCTGAGCATCTGGCGTCTGAGAGACATGACGGAGTACACACCCAGCTCGCCCAGGTTGTTCAGGCTGGCAATGTCAAACTCACTGTAGTTGTCACCTGCACACAATTCACAGTCAGGCTCTTTGATTGTATAAAATTCAATGTTCCATTAACAAGTGATGAGGTAGACTACTGAGATATGAGTGGGGACCTTGCTACAAAGGACAGTGGCAAGGCTCCCCAAGAGCGTCCTTTGCTCGCAGGTTTTACTGTAATCAAAAATTTGCTCCAGGGGCTTGCAACGTAGTACAATGTATTACCTTACTGGGAGAATGCAAGTTTACAGTACAAAGGACTTAACATTTCTTACATACTGCTTGACTAAAATCTTCACAAAAATGAACTATATTCTATACAAGAAACACTTAACACAGCAACCTCAGACACCCCCTAATACAGCATGTACAATCAAGCCCATACTTGACAAGAAATCACTGATCAAGACACTGCTACAAACATTTGAAAACATTAACATAAAACTAAGGTAAGAGACAGAGCAAGTCCAGTCAAACCTGTCTTAACGACCACCCAAGGGACCCAACAAATTGCTGTTATAGACAGCTGGTCGGAAATAAACTCATCAAGCGCTTAGAGCAAGCCTTTTTAACGAAAGTTTTTGATTTAGCGCTATATAAATGTTCTTATTATTATTATTATTATTATTATCAAGAATTTTTTGGTTAGTCGTTTTGGACAGGTGGTTGTTTTCCAAAGGTGGTCGCCAGGGCAGGTTGGCCTGTACTTTCAGTTTGTGTGAGCCGTCAAACCAAAAATCCATGTTTGGAAACGGATGTGTGCTTTTACATCTTTCACATCTGTTTTGAGCTGAACTTCACAGTAACCCACTTACCAGTTTTGCTTCTGAAGCTGACAAAGTTGACTCTCCTCAGGCGAGAACCATCCACAGCAGTGATCTTGTTCTTCCACCGAGGTTTGAGGGCTGGCAGGGTGAAGGCCTAAAACACACACAGAAGTTAGAGGTGACCAAATTTCCTTCACAACCAAGTTGTTCGCACTTCATATAACAAGCTGCCGTTCTTGCAATTAATGTAGATTTTGTGTGTGCAGCTCGCAGGCTCTGCTAGTTTGTAATGAACTGTAATACTTAAATACCGGGCTCAGAGTGGACGAGCTTGCAGAGTGTGAATGATTTAAGGTGACTCGAGACTCAAAACCTGACTGTCCTTATAAAAACAAGGAAAATTGCCATGCAGTGTCGGGCGGTTACAGACATAAAATATATAACATTTACAAAGAATTAAGAATTGCACACAAGAAGACGGTGCAAGTCGTAAAAGCAGACTGACAATTAGCCTACCTTGAGCTGTTCCTCAGAGCAGATGATGACCGAGTGCTGACCCTCCATGTCCGGAGCCTTGGCGCGTTCATTGCTGACTTCCAGGGCTTCTGGCAGAACGCGGTTCTTGCTGTCGATGACGGCGATGCTGATGACCGGGGCGTGGTGCTTCAGCTTGATCTCCTTCGCCAGCACACAGCCAACCTCATCTGTTGAGCGTTTGTCGCTGGGGGGGACGGTCAGGCTGTAGACGTACACGTGACCGCCGTTGGTTCCTACCCACAGGGATGGGCTGTTGGTGCCACCTGGTGATGTGATAGTAAAGGATGTTATTTTTGAAGCAATCCGTCCCTTAAGCCACTGCTCTCTTCTCAGCAAATCTGGAAAACTTGCCGTTTTCACAAATATTCAATACTCTCCCTCATGGCTAACTTTTTTCATGAATGCAATGTCACATTCATGACTTCAGACAACCACAACCAGAAAGGCTGCTCACTCCTTGTTTGACAAGGATTCAAATCCCTCCCTCATGTTACAACAATTCTCCTGAATGCAATGTTATATTTACAACTTCAGACAACAACAAAAATTGCAATAAAGATGAAAATTGTGAGAACAGACACAAACTGGACAAAAATATTCCTGTTGATATGAGCAACTCGGCTGGCAGTTTCTTTCTGTTAGATCGCATGTACACAATATAAGCACAGCTGGACTGAGACTCTGCATTCTTCAAAATCCACCTCCCATGAATACTGACCATTGACAATGAAGGTGTCGGCGAAGTAGAGAGACCGCACCATGGAGGCCATGGAATCGTCAGCGCTGCGAGCCTCCACCATCCTCTCCACTGGTCGAGTGGCCTCTGCCGCTGCCGCTCCTGTTGCCGAGGCAACGGCGCTTTGTGCTTGGGCCACAACTGCACTGGCTGCCTGCGTTGCCGTCTCCTGGGTGGCTGCTGCTGCGTCCTGTGCTACTTCTGTGGCCGTCTGCTCAATGTGCTGTGTCGCACTGGAAAAACACCGTACATTATTTTAACAGCATGCTAGAAACTGATGAGAGCTTTCCAGACCTCGGTGCACATGAGGTACGGAAGCGACATAGTCCCTAATAACCTCATGGAAGTAGGTTTACATGCTGAAATATTAGCAATCGTTTTGAGATTCCCTCCGTAGGACGGTGAACCTCACATGAAGCTTTATCGGGTTATTGCCACGAAAGCTGTCTGAAAATATCCCATAATATATCTCGTTAATATACAAGATGAACATTCCCTCATTTTCTTTGGTACCAGCCTGCTGTACCACTTTTCAAAAATCCCACATTTTCTGGCTTCATCTGTGGCAACCTAGACTGAATTTACTCATATTCAGAGTAAACATTCATTTACATGAAGACAAAAAAAAAAGTTCCTCAGTTGTACCTGCACCCTATGTAACAAGATGAAGTTTTCTCCAAACACAGAAATTCAAAGCTTTTATACCTGGATTTTGACAATGAGACACTCAGATTACCAATCTTCATACAGCTTGGAGCTGTCAAAAACTCTAGCCTAGTATGCAGTCATCATTGTGTCAAACGTCCCTGAACCATTTCATTTCATTCATTGCTTTATTATTCCATTGCTTGGAAATTCGGGTCACTTCCTCCCACTGGAAGACTGGCAGACATATAACTCACGTTTTGTCCTTCGGTGGTTCCTGTCTCCGTCTCTCAGATCTGCCTTTACGCAGACGACGGAATGATTCTCTGAGGGACTTTTTCAGAGACTTGCGACGAGACATGGCAGTGTCAGAAGTGCCAGTCATATCTGCAAGCACAATTCATCATGTAATTATCAAGTAAACTAAGCAAAAGGAAAAAATCATTGGGTGGTAGAATGATTTCGCCTCCAATCCATGCCCTCACAGGATAACATGTGCATGGGTGTTACTGGGAAAAATAAAAAAACCTGAAAGGCAGGGGTCCAAAATGCTCAAGTTTAAAAGAAAGTTTCTGGACACCGACGAAACCAAATCATAATAAGCAAGATGGCGGCAAATCCAAGGGAGCGAACCGAGAAAGCACGCGAACCGGTGTCAAAAGTCGGATCGGAACCGCTGCTTGTTATTTCAACTTAGCGAAACGAAGCTTTTTTTTTCTTCTTTTTTTTTTAAACCCGTAAAACCGGAATTTCCGGCTTCAGATTTTTTCAAAAACCGGAAATCCGGCAAAAGCCGGAAGAGTAACACATGCATGTGTGGAAAGACAGAAGTAACACAAGTATGTGTAACATTCACAACAGTAATTCTGCCACATAAAGACTACAGAAAAACACGAAAATCAGAGCAGACTCTGTGCCAGTCACACAGTAATCAGCATATCGCTAAAAAATTAGCATGGATAAATTAGACTCGTTTAGTTCAGCAGAAGCTCCTTGATTTAGAGATACAAATCTGTTCATTTTAGACGATACCTTACCTCCAACATTGAGGGTACATCTGAAGGTAACCTGTTTCTTCTGTGCGTAGTCAAAGAGGCCAAACCCATGGGCTGTGCCAGCTGCCACCCTGAAAATAAAACAAGACATCAGCACATGATCAAACTGACTTAATATGCAGCTACCATAAAGATATTATTTCCCCCATATTTAAAGGCAATGATAGGCAGAAATAACAATTGTGACAATGGTCAGGTGGAAAATCTCAAAACACCTTCACTCCTACCCCCAGCCGATGATGACACTAGGTGATCTCCCTTTCATTTACTGACCATCCTGGGATACTCAGGACACAGTATCTTTGCACAAAAATTCTGCGCCATTCAAATCCCCTTTCTCACCTCGGCTAAAGAAATTAGATGACTTATGCATTGCACCACACATGGCTTATCAAAAACGAAAAAATACACTAAACACAGAACTCCCAACTTACAGCTGCCATTCGGAGTGAAGAGCCAGGGCGGTGCAGGCAGCAGGGGGGTAGAGCTGCATGATACAGGTAGGCTGGTAACCAGCAGCGAAGCGCATGTCTCCAGTTGTGGGCGTCAGTGCCTCATGGCCCTTCCACACAAAGTTGTCGCGGTCGCTGACGATATTGATGGTGTGGGCCTGCAACTCCTGCGTGCGTGGTTCACGCTCCATCTGCAGGACCAAGACCTGTCCAGCCGTGCCGGCCACAACCAGTGTCTCGCTCAGTGGACACAGCCAGGTCTTTTGGATGGCCAGGCGAGGGTCATCGCTGTATGGGTCAAACGTCCCAACCTGTCCACAACAAACAGAAAACTGTCAACATGGGACGTTATTCTTTGGGCTATATGTCGGTTTCCTTTGTCATCATAAAATCTCAGCAGTGTCTTGCACTTGCAGGCACTTGTTGCAAGTACTTGTCACAATGTTACAGACCACTGAAGTCGGTCTGTTTAGAAAAACAAGAAGCTTGTTCTACAATACGACAGCAGACTCATCTAGGAAAATTACTACCTTTCTTGACATGAACACTTATCTTCAGTGACTGAAGGCCGTTACGTAACCAGAATACCACACTCAACCAAGAGCTAAAGACATTATTACTGAATTAACATGAAACACAGTCTGCCTTGCCTCACTTACCTTTCTGAATGGAGGCCACTCTTCTTCTTCTCCATTGGCTGGCTCGCCTGCATGGTCAGGGATGCAGAAGATGGGAGATGTGGCCAGGCGGTACAGCAGCCTCAGGGTGGTGCCTGAGGCATCCCAGAACCGAACTGTTCCATCCTCATGGCTGAAAAACAATACAGACATCATTATTCTAAACTGCAAGTAAACTTCTAAATCAGTACATATAATTTAATGTCAGTCCTCTTTTTCTCTTCATATTCTTATCCATCCACAAGGACAATGCTCCTAAGACAAACTATTGGTCTTCATACCAATACCATCTTCAAATAACTCCAGCCCCAAAGGGGAGACAAAAATGATCTTACCCTGTGATCAGTAGATCCTTTGTGGCTGGTTCCTTGGCAAGGTTCTTTCCCCCAGTAATAGGCCACTCCTGCAAGAACAAGACACCATCAGGTGAAAACTTTCCTCTGACTAAATTTCTGTAATGGATTTGCACAATGTTATCTAAACGACTGTTCGTATGCAGAAGAACAACACATTCATACAAAATACAGTGAACACCACCGCTACGATCAAAATACATGAACAGAAGAAACTGAACCTTCAAAAACCAGATCTATTCCAAAGCAGAGACATTAACATTAAACACATGCATATTCACACATACACTCTCTACCAATCACCCATGCATGAATTATCACAAAATGACTGTTCCTAATCAGACGGACAAATCATTCATAGAAAATAGCCAACACCACCGCTACGGTAATTTGATCTGAACAGAAGAAACTGAACCTTCAGAAGCACAGACACCAAACGCATGCATACCCACACTCTCTCAACTCACCCTGGTGGAAAAGTTTTTGCACTGAGCATCTCCAGCATCAATGAGTTTCTGCCAGAGCTGGTCAGGGACGTTGAGCACGTGCTGAGCACAGGTGATGGCCGATGAGTGGACACTGTGCAGGTAGGGTAGACGCAGCGCTGGCCAGTCCGTGGTCTCCAGGTCAATCATCACAAACTCTTCTTCCACCAGAACCATCAGAGCGGTTGGCTCATCGTAGGCTGTAACACAATTAGTTCTGGTCTGAGAGGAAGGATAATAAATACTAAGCCAGACAAAAATATTAACATTTGACTGCCATGAACCTGACTCACATGAATATAGTCCTTGGAGAATAACAAAGGTGTCTCAAAACTTCAACAACAAAAACATTTCCAATGGTACACCGCAGACACTTTTAAAAGTCTAATTGTGAGAACTTTTCAAGCTAAAGCGTGTAATTAGATTCCAAGAATGAACTCCGCACCTGAACGAGTATCAGTGGTGTCTGTTTCATCCGATTTGCAGAGGACAAAAAAGTCGACAACCCTGGAGGTGAAGTCGAACACAACATGGTTGTCGTCTCCCTGCATGACTGTGATGGTGTGGCGATCTCCGTAGCTGGCACGGGGCATGCCACCAGAGAAAATAACAAAGCGGCCCCTGAAATCAGCATAACATAGAAAATAAAAGCTCGTGGGAAATTTGGGTTATGTACCTTAGTCAAGAATGCAAATATGAAAGTGAGTCAAGTATTCGAAAAGTGGATTTTTTCCTCGTATGTTTATGGTTATGGGTTCTATTTTTGCCTCTGTTAATTTTCTCATTTCTTTTATTTTTTTATTTTACAACACGTTATACATTACATCACAGTTCACATTTTCCCATCTCTACTTTGCACACAGAGAAGAGTCTATCAATGCCATTTCAGGACGTTTATTACTTTTCACATGCCCAAGTCATCACTGGAGAGAGCTATGGAATTCACACAGAATTGAGATAAAAATTAAACAAGTGTGTACACAGGTAGCCAGCATTCTTGGTTACAAAACAACAAGTATTACTTACCCCTTGGAACTCTTCCACTGAAGCTTGTTGATTGCCTTGCAAGGGAATGGTCCTGAAAAACAAGGAAATTGTCAATCAAATCACAACTTTCTCAACCACATGAAACATATACGATGGTTTGATGTTTGCATTACTAAGACAGAACAGAAGTCCAAATGAATAATTTGGTTCTGTATTTATACTGGTCATACAGGACACTAACACTATTAAACAAACCTACAAAATCAGCACTCAATACAGAGAAAAGTACACATCTAACACATACATGTAAACGCAAATCACACTCACCATATGGTGTAACAGGGGCTTCCTTAGGCTCTGCAGATTCCTTGGCATCCCAGGTAATGTAACTGCCGTCGGCATGGGCACTGAAAAACTCCTCTCCGTTACGGTTCCAGGCCAGCGATTCCAGTTGCTGGGAGAGTTAAAAAAAAGATGCCATGAATCCATGTTCCAATGATCTTGTCACATACTGGGTAATATCCCTTCTTACCAACGTCCATAACAGCTGCTACACTAATTTCAGCAATGAATCGCTAGCTACATTATCATGGTTATGTACATCATGTTCCCGTTTGACTTTACATGTCTTTCGTCTCACGCCTTTATTGCCACAAAAAAAATGTAATCCACAAAATTGTCCTTGTATTCATATAAATGCAAATCCACTAAACACTTATGATAGCATACAAATGCGGTGTCCATAACCTGCAGGGTTCGACACTAGCGGGGGCGGGGGGCGGAACGCCCCAGAGTTTTGTGTTCCGCCCCAAACATTGCCGAAGCTTGGGGCCCACTCCGCCCCAGGATAAATTCCAACAATGACAAACCGAAAATTCTAATGCCAGAGCCAATCACTAAAAATTGCCAGTCAAAGTCGTCACTGAAATTTGCGACGCAGTCAAGAAAAAAAAACCATTGAAATCGAAGGACAATGCCACAAGGGAAATAACTCCCAGATTGCGCTCCTTAACGTGAGAGATAAGTATCGCCTTCAAATGCCAAACGCAAAATGTGGCGACACATCCCTGGTGTAAAAAGACATGGAAATGAAGATGAAGAACAGGGTGGAGAGAAACGAAAAAAGGAAACCGATGCAGCCAAAAGCGCGAAGCGCTGTCGTAATTTCAATGTCAAATGGTTGAAAGAATTTCCCTGGCTTCAGTACGATGAAGAAAAACAGACAATGCATTGCCGCACGTGAATACTGAGAGTTGGCCCCAGATTTTTGTTTTTCGCCCCAGCAATTTCCATCTCTGGGGCCAGTGTGGCCCCAGGCCAAATAAGTTAGTGTCGACCCCTGACCTGTATTCCCACAAACCACATTGCTCTTTAAGGAAGCATACATTTACCCTGTAAACCATCAACTTTTATTAGTATAGGCTGTTTGTGGCAAAAGATATGGTAAAATCCAACCTGCGTGGCATTGTAGGTCTGTTCCGTCTTGTTCTCCTTGTTATCCCACAGGACGATCAGGCCACGGTTGTAACCAATCAGAAACTGCACACATACATCCATTAATATTTATAAAGTATGTACTGTGGTTGCATTTTATCGTAAAGCATACCGAATCTGAACTGTAAGCCTGTTAGTTTTTATGTGTGTGTTTGCGCATGCGTGTATGTATGAACACACACACACACAACCTCACGTGTGTGCTACACTGAGTTTTCTCCATATTTAGTTTCAAAAATCAATTAACCTGGCAATTCAAATACCGGTGTACTGACCTTATCGCTGTTGGTTGGGTGAACAGCAACAGCTTCCACAGCTCCAGGGCTCACTTTGAAGTCATCAGGCACACTGCAAATCATAAACCATTTGTGTTACATCATTGCATATTTCATATTATCATATATTTTATTCACCATCTAACCTTGTGCCTTGAAATTCTGAATTGTTTCTCTTAACCTACCTCTAAAGTGTTACAGTTCAGTCAACAGAAACTTCAGAACAGCACAGGCCCCTTTTTTTCTAATAATTATTACAGAAAGGCTACAAGCTCTTTCTGAATGATGATTCAAGAAACATGCAGTGTTTTCCTCCAATTGAGAGGAAAATAAGTAACCTAGATTAAAAAAATCTACAGGTCCAAGCATACTAGCTTCAAGCATTGTTCAGTCACAAAATTATCGTTTCAGACAGTTGACCGGCCAAGGTATTTTACAATGCATCAAATCCCAAGGGGAGTCAGTGGGAACAAAACTGCACATGACCTAAGTTTTCACGAATATTCAAATAGGCCGTGGACCTACTTTTGCATGACAATGTCCTGGTAGATGATCTGGTCAGCAAGGGTGAAGGACGGAATGTTGAGAATGTGAATGTTGCCTCCTTCCGTTCCCAGCAGCAGATTCTGACTGTCGGATGTCAGGCAGCATGTGGAAATGGTCTTCATTTTGCTGAAACACAAGAATACAGTTCATTCCATTGATCATTTTATGAACTAAAGCAAAGGATAAAAGCTGAGTATTATCGAAATCAGGAAATGGGGTTTAGATGAACCCTATATCTTCAGCTTTTTTGTCATATTTTTCCTTTTCCATTTTGGGATATTTATCAGGAAATTATCTTTCAACTCCAGAATTTCTGCTTTCCCGATGCAAACTTTTATCCCCACTACGTTGTTGTGACGGTGTCCGAGGTTTTCTGTTCTACTTGCGGAAAGAGAGAATAGAAAAATATTTATGTCAGTGCAAAACAAGACACGCAAACCTACACTTCTATTACAAATACCAAAACACAGCCAAGTCCACATCGTGAACCATTAGGTTAGCAACGCCAATATTTTTCATTTTCATTACTTTATTGTCCCATCGCTGGGAAATTCGGGTCGCTTCCTCCCAGTGGAAAGCTAGCAGCAACGGAATCGCGCTACCCAGGTGTCTGCGTGTTTAGGTGTATTCAGCCACCTGCACTTATGGCAGAATGACCAAGGTCTTTTACGTGCCATTGTGATGACACGGGGGTGGGACATGGCTTCCGTCTCTGGGTCTGCACATAAAGTTGACCCGTGTCCGTCCCGGCCCGCATTCGATCCTGCGACCTTCCGATCACAAGTCCAGTGCTCTACCAACTGAGCTACCGGGCTGTACTTACTTGTTTTCCATGGAGAATTCCTTTACTTCCTCTAGGACCGAGTTTCCACTGCGCAGATTGATTTCCCAGAGGTGAAGTGTGTTGTCACTGCACACTGACACCAGACGACCCTGCACACACAAAATCAATTAGTGACAGGTACAGCAGTGAGTGACAGGTACACCTGTACATCATATACCAATTCCAGTTTGCAGGTTTGAGTTTCATAAATGATATAAACTCACCAAAATGTACATATTCAAATACAAATTTAGGAATCACATACATTCTTACATTACCTTACACTTGCAACATGACAGTATGCAGAATCCGGTCATGGTTCTTTTCCATTCAGATAACTCTCAATGCATACTTCGATGAACTTGTCATCTCAGGATGCTACTCAACAACTCAAGAAACTTTTTATTATTTTTTAAATCAAGTACAATCAATACTCACGCCTGACTACTGTTCAGCGTTGATTAAATTAATGCATCATTAATTGATTAAACAATACAGTATTTCACACTATCAGGTATCCACAAATTCTAGCGACAGAGACCACCAAAATACTGACCTCTTCAGGAAGGAAGAACAGGTTGGTGACAGAGACATCTTCCTTGTGCATTCCAGAGAACAACACGCCAGGTGCGCCATAACTGAACACTGTCAAGGAACCCAGTCACACTCTCATAGACACTCTCTGAGTCTCTTTCTCTAATAACTATCAGTATCACCCCCATCAAGGGGGGTGTTTGTAAACGGCTTCACAATTCTCTGGTTCTTTGTTGGATAGCTTCACTCCTGTATCTGAGCAGTTTGTTTTGAAGATCTTGAAGAACACAGTGCCAAAGTCTTGTGAGCTAGACTCCATCCCCACCAACTTGTTTTATGAAAACCTTGACCTTTTTCTTCCCATCATAACCAACATAATCAACTCTTCTCTCACTTCTGGCACTGTGCCAATGGACTTGAAAACTGCAGTAGTTAAACCTTTGATCAAGAAACCATCTCTGGATAAAAATCAGTTGAAAAACTATAGGCCTGTTTCCAACTTGCCATTCATTTCTAAAATTCTGGAAAAAGTAGTGCTTAGTCAGCTTCTCTCCCACCTTGAAACCAACAACCTCTGCAACCCTCTTCAGTCAGCGTATAGGGCTGGCCACAGCACCGAGACTGTTTTGCTTCGTGTTGTGAATGACATTCTTTCTGCTCTGGATAATGATGACCTATCAGTTCTGCTTCTCTTGGATAACTCAGCTGCGTTCGATACGATCGATCACTCTGTTCTGCTCTCTCGTCTCGAATCTGTTTTTGGCATTCACTCTACCGCTCTTCACTGGTTTAGTTCATATCTACAGGGCCGTAGTCAGTATGTGTGTGTCAATAATCTCTCATCTCCTCCATCTCCTCTCTGTTTCGGCGTTCCCCAGGGATCAGTTCTAGGCCCAGTT
Source organism: Littorina saxatilis (assembly GCF_037325665.1). Lineage (NCBI taxonomy): Eukaryota > Metazoa > Mollusca > Gastropoda > Littorinimorpha > Littorinidae > Littorina > Littorina saxatilis. The sequence continues at coordinate 20,129,944 of NC_090246.1, forward strand.
TTATTTGTACTATACACCACTCCTCTCTCTGCCGTCATCAAGCAACACGCAGTCAATCACTACCTCTTTGCAGACGACACACAACTCCAACAAGCATGCAAGCCTACAGAAATCCAATCGGTGACGCACACTCTCCAAAACTGCACTTCAGATATTAAATCATGGATGACAAACAATATGCTCAAGTTAAATGATGACAAGACTGAATTTCTTCTTTTCTCTGGAGCTTCCTCTTCGACCACTTCCCTTCCAGCCTCCATCACAGTAGGTTCTAGTGACATTTCTCTCTCTGATAGTGCTAGGAATCTTGGGTTCATCATGGACTCCCACCTCTCAATGAAACAACACATCAAAAAAGTCTGTCAGACATGTTACTTTGAGATCAGAAGAATAGGTTCCATAAGAAAATTTCTCACTGTTGATGCCACTTAAACTCTCGTTACATCCTGCATTCTGTCCAGATTAGATTACCGCAACTCCCTTCTCATAGGCTGCCCTGACTCCACTCTCCAACCCTTGCAAAAAGTACAACTCTGCTGCACGTCTCATTTTCAGAGCACAGCATCGACAACCCTGCACTCCTCTCATGAAAGAACTTCACTGGCTTCCTGTATCTGAACGTATTAGGTATAAAGCTGCCTGCTTCTGCTACAATATCATCTCTGAATCGGCACCTGCCTATCTTTCTGAACTGGTCTCCCTCTACACTCCCTCTCGCACCCTTCGTTCTTCTGATGATGCTCGTCAAGGTCACTTTAAACGTAAGGCTCATGGCTTCCGCACGTTTTCGTATTATGGACCTCAGTTATGGAATTCACTCCCCTTTCAATTACGTCACTCTCCATCCATTTCATCTTTTAAGTCCAATTTGAAAAATCACTTGTTCCAACAACACTACGGATAGTTCCTTAGTATAGAGTCTGGGGATGTGAGATGTGCATGATGTGTTGTTTGAATCTGACAGTGATTGTATGATTTTTGTATACTGTACATGTATTGTTGTCACGCGCTTTGAACTTCTGATAAGGCGCTTTATAAATGCCCGTTATTATTATTATTATTATTTTCATTTTAGGGTACCTCTATGTATTTGAAGTGATACAGAAACAACTACAGCGGTTGCTGATGGGTGTTCGGAGGCACCTCAAGCACAAGACAGCCTCGACCATGGGGTTCTCGCCACCCGTTTCAGCAGCGGAAGCCACGGCGCGTTCCGCACCACGGGGGGTGTTTGTAAACGACGACCTGACGAGGCAGCGGGCCAGACTGGCAGCTAAAGCACGTCGCCTAAAACAAGATAGGCGTATCCAGGACACATGGGTCCGCAATGGCGAAATCTTTATAAAAAAAACGAAAAAAATCACAAAAGTGTTCAACGAGGTAGATCTCGAAAAATTTGCTTAGCCTTGTAAAACTAGCTTGTCTTCTGTAAGCCACAGCTTACCAAGTGAAGTGTGTATGCTGCTGCAAGCAGTAAAATGTGACACCTGTGACATACGTCATCCCCCCTTGCATCGCGCGCGCGTGCGTACGCATTACACTTAACGGTACCACGAACTTTGTCTCGCTCTACGGTTTTGCGATTTTAACAAAAATTAATGACTTTTTACCTCTGCAGTGAGACGAAGATGTTATCAACCAGAAATTGAAACGTTTATTGAACATTGGCACACACTTAGTGCTGACACGTCGTGTGTGTATGTGCATGTGTGCGTGTGTGTGTCTGCATGCATGTGTGTGTGTCTGCATGCATGTGCATGTGTATATTTTTTAACCACGAGCTGAGAGCTACAGAAGTGTTGTTTTTTGTTGTTGTTTTCTAATGGAACTCTGTATATACATTCTTTACTTAATCTTGTTTTTGAACCCTCTTTACAAACTTTACCCTTGTTTTTTCTGCTGTCTTTTTGTAGCGCAATTCTTCCCAGACCAGCCCGCAGATACACCCTCTCCCTGGCCATTTTCTTGTTCCTGATAGGATATGTCAGTTAATTTAAGCATGTACAGGGCCAGAATTGGGCGTTTCTATGGAAAAGCAGTAGTTCTGTCGCAAACTTGCTTTCTTATGTGAATCTTCTGTGTTACCATTTGTGATTTTAACTTCCCTTAAATCACCAGCCCGTGTTCCGTTATCATTGTTCGTTTTTGGCTCACGAAGTGTAGCCTATGCGATCGTAACTTTGTCTGTCTGTGCGTGCGTGTGTGTGTGTGTGTGTGTGTGTGTATGTCTGTGGTAGAAACTTTAACATTTCCGAGTCTATGTGTGAGTGGTTATCCAAGACTATGGATAAAGCTCGCATAAGATTACGTCACGGTCAAAAGTGTTTGACGTCAATTAATGCATCATGACGGCATGCCTCCCTGTAGTCTTTCTCTCTCGCGTGGTGTGTGTGGTCTCGGTCATTGTTATTTTGAGCGGGCCGAGACTATTTGGCAGTCGTGTCCCTGTAAGTAGGCAGACAGACAGATCTAGATCTAGTGTCTCTCTTTCTTGCACAGTGTCACCTAAGCTTACTGTGTGTGTGGGTGTGTATGTGTGACGGAGTGATTGAGTTTGTGTTACTGTTTGTCTATTTCTTACGTGAGCCTTGAAGGCTTCGCCTCTTGTTTGTTGTGTTACCTTCAGCTTTAAAAACTGGTCGGCTTTATTAACCAACACCAAGTTGTCAAAAACAAATAACGTTGATTTTAATGACCCGCAGTCAAGTCCTTCTGTAACCCCGTTTGCACAGTCGACGTTGTATTTATCAGGTGATGTAGAAAAGAACCCAGGTCCTGAACACGAGCATGAAATCAGTGTCGTACACATTAATGTCAGAAGCCTTATGAATAAAATTAATGTATTGCAGCCCGAAGTTCAACGGCACGATGTCTTAACACTTTCGGAGACATGGCTAGCGCATTCTGATGATAACTCCTCATTATTGATTCCAAATTTCAGTCCCCCTGTTCGACTTGACCGTCCAGACCATCCTTATGGCGGAGTAGCAATCTATGTAAAAAATTATTTGTATTATAAACCCTGTCCTGAGTTTAACGTCGTCGGCCTAGAAGCTGTGTGGGTCGAGATAAAATTGAATAAAGAAAGTATTTTGATAGGTTCATTTTACCGTCCACCGAATGGAAATGTTCAATATTGGGAATTAGTAAACGAAAGTTTAAGAAAAGTAAATAGTCAAGTGTTGAAGTTTGTGATCTGTGGTGATTTTAACGTTGATTTTATAAGTTCTCCCTCTCACAATTTTTTTAATATGTTGCATTTATATCAGCTCTGTCAACTTGTCAATGTTCCGACACGTATAACTAAAACAAGCAGTACCTGCATAGACCTTATAATTACACAAACGCCACAAATAATTAAATCTGTAGATGTTTTGCCCCCAGTTTGCAGTGATCACAGCGATATTAAAAAGTACTGTAAATGTAAACTCCTTTAAACGAACTATTTTTAATCACGATAAATTGAATATAGAAGGGTTTTGTAACGCTCTTTCACAAGTTGATTGGACAGGTATGGTGACGAATGAAATGTTTAATGATAGTATTGATGTTTTTAGTAGAACTTTTATGAATGTTGCAAAGCAGTTCATGCCTGTTAAAGAAGTTATTGTACGCCCTAAAGACGCACTCTGGATTACCGTATTTGACGGATTACAAGACGCACCGTTTTATAAGCCGCACCCCCGACTTTTAACAAAAAAATTGGGACGAGCCACGTATCGGCCGCGTCACTATATCAGCCGCCGTCGAAAAAATATATAATCAGATCGTGTCAATCAATCAAAACAACCAGGCAAACGAAAGTACGGTATTTGGCGAAATCTTTTCCTGATGAAGCTTCCACAAGCGAAAATTCGTAATCGTCTTGTGTCGTCTTAGTATTGGTGAGTACAGTAATCCTTTGTTTTTTAACTTTATTGTATCATGTTTGATTTAATAAAACATTGTTTAAACCAAACAACTACAGTATTAGGAACATTAAAAAATCCTTTCTGAAAAGGGAGAGAGTATGTAAGTACATTTTTTTTTTTTTTTTTTTTTGCTTAACGCCCAGCCGACTACGAAGGGCCATATCAGGGCGTTGCTGCTTTGACATATAACGTGCGCCACACACAAGACAGAAGTCGCAGCACAGGCTTCATGTCTCACCCAGTCACATTATTCTGACACCGGACCAACCAGTCCTAGCACTAACCCCATAATGCCAGACGCCAGACGGAGCAGCCACTAGATTGCCAATTTTGAAGTCTTAGGTATGACCCGGCCGGGGTTCGAACCCACGACCTCCCATCACGGGGCGGACGCCTTACCACTAGGCCAACCGTGCCGGTGTAAGTACAGTTACAGATGCTATGAACTAGTAAGGTCTTAAAAGTTACTTTCTCATGTAAACAATGATGTATGTAACGAAAGGTCTGCTCTTTTAAAGTAGCTATGTATGGCCTCAAAGGCTAATTAACCCTATAAAAGTGTACATACTTAGCCGTACTCACTAAGTAAAACTGTACCTGTGACCACACACACAAAAACAACTCACATCAGCTATACATTTTCGGACGAGGTTCAATCCCTACATAGAGTGATTATTTCAGATAAACCAGCGATTCAGACACCAGAAAGGATACACTCTGACGCCACCTGACTTGGTGCCAATGGCCATAAGCTGAAGTATAGGATCATAGGCAAAGGCACTGGGTTTGCTTGGGAATCCATGATCTGCACACTGTAAAACAACATAAGATGTATTACAATTTCAGTCAACCAATGCACTCATCTTGGATAGAAGGGGAGCTAGTTCGGACATCAACACTACCAGGCTAAGTCTCTCAATTGAAACAAATTTGTCATGCATGTGCTAAGCCTAAATCACATCGGGTTGGATGCCAAAATTGCTGTAACTTGTAGTTGTACAACTCCACAAAAGAGTACTGCCAATTATGTTAGTATAAGTCAGTGCAGATATAAGGGAATAACTATGGCTTGGACCTGTACACAATTTACTTCATATTCGTTTTGGGAGTTTTTACAATCATATCGAGTAGTATTATTTAATGTTAACTCATGTTACCCCCCAAACTCCACACTGCCAGTGAAACCAAAACCAAAGGGATGTGGCTCGAGAACTGACGAGTCAGTTACGGAGCCCCAAGGCCTGGGAACCGGCACTCTCCACAATAACTTTTTTTTTTAATTTGTTTTAAGGTCTGATGAGTCGTTCAAAAAGATTTCTTTCAATTAAAAAAACGGTGGTCTTTGCTATTTTGGAGAAAGATTTATGTAGATCAGTTTTAGACTCAGAAAGACTTGTATCTCGGCAAAAGCATAAGCGACTGACTGAAGGAGAGATGCGGTTCACAAGGCGTCAGCTCTATAGAAGTAATTTGATGTACCACATGCTTCGCTATGCTCTGAAGTTTGCGGAAAAAATACAAGAGCATGGAATACCGATAGTCTTTTGAATGACTACAGCTAAAAAGACAGCTCACGACATGGCCTGGTGTGTACAGTATGTTTTTCCTTATTTGAACTGGACATAAACTACATTAAAAAATGGAGTGGGGTGGATTATGGCTGCAGAGTTATTTTCAGTCTCACGAATACTACAACGTGCAACCTTGTCAGTTGTCTGCTGTCGCTTGAGTGTGACTGAGAGACACAAAGAACAAGACTGTCTCCGGTCGAGCGGCTGCAGAAGTCGCTACACAGGTATGACTCGAAAGTTCAATGTCCAGATGCAGCAAGTGCGCTCCACGCGTCCCGGTGTCACGATTTCATCTTTCACCTGTCGTGTACATATTTCCCCCCTCGACATATAGGTTTCCTGGTAAAATTAAGAAGTGAAATTATTTATGGACGAAAAGCATGTCAGTTTCTTGCATGTGAAAAAAATTGATGGTCAAATTTAATAGATTTCACCCCGTGGTTACGTCCCTTGAGTAAGAAGGAAAACATTTTAGGATGAATCAAATTTCTAAGTTAAATAAAATAAATTGGTTGGACAAATTTGGCCCCATGAATGTAAGGTACACAAGGTCGCTCATCAGTACTATCGAAGGGTGTTTTTTTGTTCAGTGTAGAGTTTATACTTGATCAACGAGGCCGAGAAGCGAAATATCAACACGGCGAAAGATGAAAACGTCACACCGGCTTCGACAGGAGACGCGTTGTATTCGCTCGTGAGTCATTTGTCATCCATTCAAAATGGCTGCGTCCAGCATAACAAAGCGAACGCTGTCAAAACTGCACAAAATGTCACACTTACCTTTTGATAATCGAATAAATCTTTCTTCAGCTTCTCCCTGTCCTCTCCTTCCTTTGGAGGGTGTTTCTTGAAGAACTTGAACATGTTTTTGCTCCGAAGAAGCCGCTCCTGCGAATAGTAAACAATTGATTTGTCAGAGAGAACACTTTGCCAAAACTGACGCCGCTCACAACGAAACAGAAACAACGCTCAAATGGACCACAGTTTACCAAAAACTTTGACGAAAAAATACTATTTAAAGACACGCACGAATGCACACAGTCCTACCTATCCTTCCAAATGGCTACACAACAAAACGTGTCAAACAGCCGGGTTTTGGAGTTCAAACCCGCGCCAGTGTCCACACGAGCAGTCCACAGACGCAATCACTCTTTTCATGTGAATATCCTTCCGCCTTTCGCTACTGAATTTGTTGCACTTTCGTACCTCACGCCCGTAACACTTCAATACAGCAATTAGATGTTATTCGAATATCTTTTCAAAACTGCAAACAACATATGTCTAACATAATTATGAAGCAGAAAATTGTAAGGCGGGACGATATAGTGTGGGACTATTTTGTCGGCGCGGAGGAATTGACCTTGAATTTATGGCATGTGAACCACTAGTCGGCGGGTGTGCCACGCAAATGCTTGTTGCACTGAATGAGATGTAGACGAATGTTACTAACTCATCTGCTAAGGAAAATAACCAGCTGCTCGCGGAAGCAAAGAGACCAAGAAACAGTCTTTCCCTCGCCACCATTCATTGATTCGTTCTCCATTTTCCTCCCGCGGAGAAGCCTTTGTTGGCGTAATGTTACCGCGAGTTACGTTCTGCCCAGATCTGAACCTTGGGCTATCCAAGGCTGGCTGCGGGTATCCGAGGTTGCACGGCTGCTGCGGCGGGTTAATTTAACCTTGCTCAAAATGTCCATTAATTATCAATCAATCAATCAATCAATATGAGGCTTATATCGCGCGTATTCCGTGGGTACAGTTCTAAGCGCAGGGATTTTTTTTTAAATTTTTTATGCAATTTATATCGCGCACATATTCAAGGCGCAGGGATTTATTTATGCCGTGTGAGATGGAATTGTTTTACACATCGGCCAGCAGATCGCATCCATTTCGGCGCATATCCTACTTTTCACGGCCTATTATTCCAAGTCACACGGGTATTTTGGTGGACATTTTTATCTATGCCAATACAATTTTGCCAGGAAAGACCCTTTTGTCAATCGTGGGATCTTTAACGTGCACACCCCAATGTAGTGTACACGAAGGGACCTCGATTTTTCGTCTCATCCGAAAGACTAGCACTTGAACCCACCACCAAGGTTAGGAAAGGGGGGAGAAAATTGCTAACGCCCTGACCCAGGGTCAAACTCGCAACGGCTCTCCGCGCTTCCGAGCGCAAGTCAGTGCGTTACCACTCGGCCACCCAGTCCATATTGCTTATTGCTGTTCAGTGTGGACATAAGATTTTGTACCGTACGCCTCCGCGGTTTCTTACATCATTGGTACGGTGACTACACCCGCATCAAGTTGTGAAACGGCTTTACTAACCCGAAGAAATAGTCCCAGGCCTACAGTGCTTGCTGAGTTTGGTTAAAGATTATTAACACTGCTACACTGACAAGGCCCGGCCGCATCCTCATACATTTTCATTTAATATTAACAATCCGGCATTACTCATTTAGGGCCCGTAGCCATGGCCGCTAGCCAGTTCAGTCCAGTCACGGGCAACGGTCTCCGTGCACGTGACGGCAGGACTCAATGCGGGCAGTACAGTAGTTCACACCGGGGACTGTGTTCCGCCTTATTTCAGCTGGGCTCGTTGTTACTCTGTTTTCAGCTGGGCCCGGTGTCACGCAAACGTAAGTGTCTTCATAAAAACACAAACTAATAACTATGACTTTCACACTGATCTAAGCTAAAATTGATGGATGTCAGTAGAAAGGGGAATAATTGTTTTCTTTGTAGACAGCTAAAAACGTCTTTTGCTTACCTGGTTTATTGACAGTGGCCGAATGTAAGGCGTGTTATGCGGTGTTTTTTTTAGTGAAAAATGAAGGTTCAACGTAAATTTCTCTCAAACATGGATTTGAACAACAAATATTCCTCTATTTTTACTATTTTGGGTAAAGCTATGATCATCTGTATCAATTGCGTGCTTCAATGCGTCCTCATTATGTCATAAGAAGCAATCAAAACAAGCAAGTTGTGTACGTTTTGTTCCGCGCTGGGCCCCCTGCATTTTTGTCTGCGTTCCGCGCTGGGCTTGTTTTTGTTCTGGGTGTCCAGCGCGGAACAAAACTCGACTGACATGGGTTTTGGTTTTACTTCTCGTGCCTCAACGCCTTGAAGCAGGTTCGGGAAAATGCATCAGCATAACAGCAAGAAACTATAGAACAAACTTATGATACAGAAAAGCCATAAAATTATACCGTTGTTTATCATTTCTTCATTTTGATCAGCTTTTGTGCCCAAAAAGCGACAACCCGCACGTATTTTAAGCCGATGCGGGTCACGTAATAAACCTAGTCAGATAAAAAAAAAAACCACTAGAGAGACAAATTACTTAGGTTAGTGCTAAAAACATCCGTTTCCGGAAATGAGTTTTTTTTAGATGACATAGTTTGTACTTTAGTGCAGACACTTACGTTTGCGTGACACCAAGCCCAGCTGAAAACGGAGTAACAACGAGCCCAGCTAAAATAAGGCGGAACACAGTCCCCGGTGTGTAGTTGTATCAGTTTTGAAATTAGCTAGTTTTCACGCGAGCAGCCGCAGTTTTCTGAGTGAAGATAGTTACTAGGAAAGTGGCCGGGGATACCATGAAATTTTACATGAGAGTTCCTGGGTATGATATCCTCAGACGTATTTTTCAATGTTTCGATAAATGTCTTTGATGACGTTTGTTTGTTTGTTCGTTCATGGGCTGAAACTTCCACGGCTTTTACGTGTATGACCGTTTTTATCCCGTCATTTAGGAAGCCATACGCCGCTTTCGGAGGAAGCATGCATGCTGGGTATTTTCGTGTTTCTATAACCCACCGAACTCTGACATGGATTACAGGATCTTTTTCGTGCGCACTTGGTCTTGTGCTTGCGTGTACACACGGGGGTGTTCGGACACCGAGGAGAGTCTGCACACAAAGTTGACTGAGAAATAAATCTCTCGCCGAACGTGGGGACGAACTCACGCTGACAGCGGCCAACTGGATACAAATCCAGCGCGCTACCGACTAAGCTACATCCCCGCCCTCTTTGATGACGTCATATCCGGCTTTTTGTAAAAGTTGAGGCGGCACTGTCACACCCTTACTTTTCAATCAAATTGATTGAAACTTTGGCCAAGCAATCTTAGACGAAGGCCGGACTTCTGTATTGCATTTCAGCTTAGAGGCTTAAAAATTAATTAATGACTTTGGTCATTCAAAATCTGAAAATTGAATTAAAATTATTTTTTTATAAAATGATCCAAAATTACGTTTATCTTATTCTTCATCATTTTCTGATTCCAAAAACATATAAATATGTTATATTCGGATTAAAAACAAGCTCTGAAAATTACAAATATAAAAATTATGATTAAAATAAAATTTCCGAAATCGATTTAAAAACAATTTCATCTTATTCCTTGTCGGTTCCTGATTCCAAAAACATAAAGATATGATATTTTTGGATTAAAAACACGCTCAGAAAATTAAAACGAAGCGTACAGAAAAGCGTGCTATGCAGCACAGCGCAACCACTACCGCACTAAACAGGCTCGTTAATTTCACTGCCTTTTGCACGAGCGGCGGACTACGGTCATTGTGAAAAAATGCAGTGCGTTCAGTTTCATTCTGTAAGTTTCACAGCTTGACCAAATGTAGTAATTTCGCCTTACGCGACTTGTTTTTTTACCACTGGATTGTTAAAACATCAACTCCAGTTATCTCAGTCAAAAAAGCAACAAGATTTCACTGTAAACGTTACTCTGACCGATTTTAAACAGATAATTAAAAATAAAAAGTCTTTCTGTGTCGCAGTGTGGATTTCAACAGAAAAAAACTTATCATACTAGTAGCCTACAATGGAACCCCCCCTTTTAAGACCTTCAAAAATATGAGAGCAGGTCTTAAAAAAGAGTGGGTCCTAACTTGAAATGGGTGTAAATTTACAGAGATTATGAGCAGCCTCGGGAAATCAGTCACAACTGGGAGGGAGACTAATATTAGGGGGTCTTAAAGGGAGGGGGGGGGGGTCCACTGTAACGTTAGAGCCATCGCAGGTTCAGTGCCGGTTGGCGGTGAATTGAGCCGGTCAATAAGACGTGATGACCACCGGCTTTGCCGTAACTAATGGCTTCGACAGTCACTGAGTTACCACCAAACGGCAGTGTTGATGACTGCTGCAGGACCGGCGGCTGCGCTGAGTCAGTCAGTTGACGACCGTGACTGTGGCAATCGGCACCTCCGTCGTCTGTCCGTCGACAGAAAACGGGTCTTTAATTATTAGGCCTACTGACCATTGCAGCCGTACCGATTGGGAACTGAATGGACAAGTCTAGGTCGGACACCGGTCAGTCAACGGAATGACTGATACAATTAACAGGCCTGTCGGTCCACGAGGATAACGCCTGACGTCAGCCGCATAACCGCGATGACCGTCAGCACGGAGTCCTCCACAAACAGAACTCAATCGTGACCACAGAGCTGCAGCGACTGAGGAACTTGCAGTGACCGCTTCTTTGGCCTGCTACACTGATCAGTGTCAGCGAGAACGACCTTTGGTCGGCATTTGTGGGGTTTCTGTTTCGCGGCTACAAAAAAACTGGTTCAGTCGTTGCGGCTCTACGGCGTGCGGCCGTTGTGGAATCCCCTGTGACCTGGTATGACTCGAAACCTGCTGCGTTTACATCCCTCCACAGCCACGTCTCTTGTTTCTGGCCGTAGCCGGGACATGCAGCCTGCTCGGTGCAGCATCGTACTTTAAGAACAATTTTATTACATCGCATGGGCAAATAGCTTTTTGTGGACATTCTGCATCGCAGTGTGCAATACCGTTTAGAAGACAATGAACAACACAAACGGCAAAAGCGTTAAGAACTGCCGGACAGTGTACACCACTGACAACTAAAGGGCAATAGCTTAGTCAGAGTTGTGGAAGTGTGCATCACCCGGCAAAGGGAAATGACGTTAACAGTAAGCATTGAGACAGTCTACATCACAAAGATTAAAAAGGTTTAGAAGATTCGTTTGCCAATAGACTGACTGTACATTAAAAAAAAACAGGAATTGAAGTACTCCTTTTAAGCAGAGTGTACATTACATCACACCGTCGTTGCAATCCCGTTTAGCAGACAGTGTACTCTGGTCTTTATCATACCTGGCGCGTGTATTTGGGTGCTAGGTCATTCAAATAGGACCTAGGTCCTAATGTTAGTTATGATAAAAAGCGCCAACCATAGTGTACAGCACAAGAGGCATCAGTTGCCCAATCAGTCGTTTGTTCATGGGCCGCAGTACACAACAGGGCAAACGCCTTTTCCTAATCTACATCACAAAGCAACGTGAACAGCGGCCGATGCATGCGGCTTCTATTAATCTAATCTACTCAGTCCCGCGAGATGCTAAGTTTATGTGTGGATTACTCATCGTGAATTGTAGACATTCCCATTGCAACAATCCAACAGTATACACGTATGTACTCATCTAACTTATCAGAAATTGTTGGCGGGATATTTACCCCTATCAGTTGTCAGATCGAGATCAAGGACGCGGGTCGGCTTACCTCGCCAATCAACCACGCCGCACGATTACTAGAAAAAAATCTATAAGTTTTCCCTTGTCCTCAATTGCGTACAGACATTCTGAAAAGCCGTGCGATCGAGTAAAAAAAAAAAGCCAGATTAAACGACAAGAAATGTATCATTTATATTTAGCTTTTTTTTGTGGTCGGGAATCGTGGTGTAGGATTCGTGTTTTAAATCTGACACTGCAAAAGAAGTGTCCTTATTTCGAGTGAGGACATAGCGAGCTTTGTGTATTGAGTCCAGGAAAGTTTTTTTTGGCATGGTTTCCTTATTATAATATTTCTGTTTGTTTCCGTAACAAACCTTTTTTTAATGGACTGGGTTGTTAGCCCAGTGCCCAACCCCCAACATAGAGAACCAGTTGATTGCGCTTTGTCAGGCCTCTACCCTTCGACCTGTCCGCCCTGGGTGGCCCTACCAGGAGACGAATCTCCCGACGGCATAGCAGCCAGCTCTATGGGTCGCTGAGGCACGCAAGACCCCGACCACGTCAAGGTGGTAATCCATCGGGCACCCATGACTGGTGGTCAAGACGGGCTTATAATTTTTAACTAAAAAAACAACAACCGTTGTTTCTGTCGCCCAAAACTGAGCAGGCTTCAGCTGATATCCTGTCGTGTAAGTCATGAAAACTGTTATACATGTAAAAATCAATTACGCCCACAACTAGACACGGCAAGGTCGCCGCTCGTGCGTGACTAGAGCGGTCTTCTTCTAAAAACTGATTTCTTGATTTGTACACCACCCGCGTGAATGGAGGTGTATAGGTCTGTCTGTCTGTCAGTTTTTCTTCAATTAACTGGTGTTTAGGGACCCATACAGTTGCTTACCCTTGTTTTAGTTTTTCCTTGCATTTCCATAGAAACACTGAGGCAAGCTAGTACATGTGACATTGTAGGCTTGTGTTTCTATGGAAACAAGGAAGAGAAAAACTTCAACAACTGTGACCCAATAACACTCGACAGAGTTACATATAAGTTATCCGAACATCGTCTGAAACTTGACGGTGTGTGGGTTGTAAGTGGGGTACACGCGGTCGTAGCAAAAGGGTTCCTAAGCCGGTGGTGGCCAGTCAGTGTGGTGACAGGTAGGCCTATTCTTTGGTCATTTATATCAGACAAAGGGACAACAGTAGATTTCCTTTCTTGAAAGGTGTCATCATAGACCTATATTAGACCTATAAATATAGGTCCCTGGTGTCATGTATTAATGTTATTGGAGGGGCTTCACATGGCAGGTACCAATGTAGCCTATTTTGCGTGTTCACGGCGGCCCCTCCTCCTACCCCCACATTGCAGCCAAGTGTTAAACAGAATGCAAACAATCTGGTTGTTGCAGACGGAATAGCTCATGCGCGCAACCAAGTGCACGACTGAGAGGTAGCTCATCATAGTGCCACCAGAGATATTCTAATGAAACGTAGCAGAAGAATATCCGTCTGGTGCCACCAAAGTGCCACCGGCCAGGATCGAAATGACGCGCGGATGATGACTGCGGTAATTGAAAGTACAATACCCGCCCCACCTCTACGCTGTCATGTGGTGATGTCACTGAGAGTACAATACCCACCCCACCTCTACGCTGTCATGTGGTGATGTCACTGAGCTGTGTCGGAATCGATTTCACATTATCGCTTTTTTCAGTCCGTTAGATCCATGCCGTGATAATATTAAACACTTCCGGGACGGGCGGCTACCCGTTTATAAATCGACGCCGGAACCTCACCGCAAAGCCGTTTCTGTTCTTGCGGAGAGGAAGTGGTGATTGATCCCCAACAAACACCGAACCGGGGCGGGCTTTATGTTATTGCTATGCATTAGCTCGAGTGCTTGACATTTTACGCTGTGTAAAGGGATTACCGACCCCACTTGCTCGGCTGCACTGGCACATTCAGCGCGGCCGAAGGTCTTAACAGTAAGTGAGGCAGCAAAGTAGGCATTCATTCAGCCTGAAAACCAGTGTATCTTGTTTTCTTATTCAGACGTTTTTTGTTCCGTTCCCCTCTCCCCAGTGTATTTTATTTTCGTTTTCAAATCCCTTCCTACATGTTTAACCCCCTCCCCACCTTTCTCTACCTGGCGGCCCTCCCTTCAGAATCGCTGAACAGCAAGGTGTGGCAAGAACACTCTTTCAAGTGAAGCGGCCGGGTCATCGTAGCATGCCAAACGCGGGGGAGAAAAGCGTGAGCAGGAATGCAACTCCTCGCGGCTAGTCCGTCTCTGTCAGCAACACCAGGCAGGTTATCATGCACAACAAAACTCGTTCAAAACATCTTTCTGGCCATCCGGGGGCGACACTGAGTAGCAAAAATGTGCAGCTTTTCGAAAATAGTTGTACACGCAAGGGACAGGTCGCTCTGTGGTATAACCGCTGCGTAACCACGCTTGTTGAAAGTCTGTGTCATGAAAATAGGGAGCTCATTCATAAAATGCTATCCTGTCTCGAGTGAAAGTTGGGAATCTTGCCAGGATACAGAATAAGTGAGACACGTAGCTCTGAGTCGGAAGTATAATGCAGTTGCTTATTTACATTTAGTCAAGTTTTGACTAAATGTTTTAACATAGAGGGGGAATCGAGACGAGGGTCGTGGTGTATGTGTGTCTGTGTGTGTGTGTGTGTGTGTCTGTGTAGAGCGATTCAGAGTAAACTACTGGACCGATCTTTATGAAATTTTACATGAGAGTTCCTGGGTATGATATCCCCCAGACGTTTTTTTTTCCATTTTTTCGATAAATGTCTTTGATGACGTCATATCCGGCTTTGTAAAAGTTGAGGTGGCACTGTCACACCCTCATTTTTCAATCAAATTGATTGAAATTTTTGTAAAGCAATCTTCGACGAAGGCCGGACTTCGGTACTGCATTTCAGTTTGGTGGCTTAAAAATTAATTAATGACTTTGGTCATTAAAAAAATCTGAAAATTGTATTTTTTTTTTTTATATCAAACGATCAAAATTTACGTTCATCTTATTCTTTATCATTTCCTGATTCCAAAAACATATAAATATGTTATATTTGGTTTAAAAGCAAGCACTGAAAATTAAAAATATAAAAATTATGATCAAAATTAAATTTCCGAAATCGATTTAAAAACAATTTCATCTTATTCTTTGTCGGTTCCTGATTCCAAAAACATATAGATATGATATGTTTGGATTAAAAACACGCTCAGAAAGTTAAAACGAAGAGAGGTACAGAAAAGCGTGCTATGCAGCACAGCGAAACCACTACCGCGCTAAACAGGCTCGTCAGTTTCACTGCGTTTTGCACGAGCGGCGGACTACGGTTATTGTGAAAAATGCAGTGCGTTCAGTTTCATTCTGTGAGTTCCACAGCTTGACTAAATGTAGTAATTTCGCCTTACGCGACTTGTTTGTTTTTGTGTTTCCTTTCAGTATGTTCTCTGTCTATCCGTTAGTTCTTCAAAGGACCAGGTCGACTCGAGTTGTCTCAAAACGGAGGGGACTTGTAAACAACGCTTGCAATGTGTCAGTTCCACTCCACAACTGTTTTAACATGCCTACAAGGATCTAGTGAGTGCCGCCGACTGGGCCGTATACAAAAATGACCGAAATCTTGACGACAGTGTATTGGGGCGCGACCTGCTGCGTCTAAGGCCTCAACTTTCACATTTGCTGTGCTGTTGTTTTAAATCATGTCTTTCTTTGACAAAATGTCAAGGTGCAAAATTCACAGTTCGCTTTGAAAATGGCAGCTGGTAACCCCCAGTAAGTCTCTTCAGTAATTCCCAGTCACCCCCAAAAAAGCAAGATTTCCCATCATCTTTATTATGACTGTCGAACGTTCCACTGAGGAAGACAGGGCATCCTTCCTCAAGAGAGCGCAACACTGTGCGCTGACATGCTTTGGTGAACAAATGTATGCCTGCCTCCAAACCAATACACAGACAGGCGCTTTGTTTACTCCCCCCCCCCCCCCCCCTTAACTCAGTCACACTGCATATAATCGGGTCTTGTTGAGTGAAACCAGTTCACAAGATCGCCATGCTTATTCATCCAGTGGTGAGCCTCCACTATATTTTGTATTCAAACATAAAAAGTCCTTGTACAATTATGCACGAAATGCAGTCTGAATTCAGATGTCAAGATGTGCGTCACATTTGAAAATCTGAAAATAGCTATCACTCGACCCTCGTTTGACAGTGACAACTAATGTGCATCAGTTATATGTGTTTTGTCTTCTCCCACCTTAAATTGATTTGCGGGTGGGTGGGGGGGGGGGGGTGGGGGTGGGGAGGTCGGACTGATATAAGATTTCTGTCGTCTTTGATATAATATACAGACTGAGTCACTTCGTTTAGTCAAATTAGTGACCGTCTCGTCAAACCATCGCACCGCACATCTTTTACACTGACAGACTCGTGTAAAGGAATACTAATGATATTTCCGTTTGGGGGAGTTTCTGGCGAATTTGACGTATCTGGAAAATCACTACACAATCAAGACGCGCACGGCACGATTTGCCATGAAACGCACCTCTACCGCATGTTCAGTTAATGCTTCTGTTCGTGAAAGGACGGCCTTTGACTGTCCAGTGCCTGTTTGACCTGGTCAACGAAAGTCACGCACAGTTACTTTTTCAGGGCCAGGGTCGGGGCCCCAACAATACCTGCCAGGTCAACCAACCGTGAGAATATCGCTTACCTGAAAACTGGCAGGACGGGAGGATTGGGTTTGGGAGATGGGGGAGGGGTCGGGAACAAGGGGACCACCGGTGATTGAACTGATTGAAATGCCGTTCTCCCTCCCGAGATCCACAACGGCCTCAAGGCCGCTACATCACGGCGTCAGTTGAAGAAGCAAACATGTGGACAAAGTCGCTCCTTCTGAAACCTGCCCGCCTCCCTTTTCTCTTCCGTTATTCTTCACGCGCTGGGGAGGGAGGGTGAAGGGAACTTGGACTGAGCCTGAATGGAGGGGAGGAGGGGGGGGGCGTCCCCGTGTCACGTCGTGACCTTTGTCACGCTCCCTAAAGTTCAGTGCCACCATTCAGGTATGGAGGCGATATTTGATTTTCCATCACGGATCATTGTTCACACAGACCGACTGAACGGGAGGGAGGAAGGGAAACTGAGATGTCGCGGCGGAGTGGGTAGGGATTCCCGACATTCTTTGATCGAAGAACTCAAGCTCTGTGCGCGCTGCAGGCTATCTAGTATCTATAGTCATTGAGGCTCTACAAGCAGTGGGGGTAAAAACTTTTGCATTTGATAATGGCCCGTTTTCCAGGTATTTTTTTTTTTTTTTGCTGAGGTTCTTAATTTTACGTCACGCGGTTTGAACATTGTCTTCAGAAACACGATAAAAAAAAAAACACCCAAGCGACTTGGAAAACGAACTCAATGTCACGTAAAGACAAAGGGACACTATTCATCCGCACTGCTACTGATAAGCTGTTTAGTATACTACAGCACACGTTTACACAAAAAAACAAACATGTCCGACAATCATCGAGGACGTTTACTAATTCTACTACTTCCTATCTTTGCGAAGTAGGCTAGTCGATAATTACCAAGGCTGGGGCAACAACAAAATCAACACCAAGAATTATCACCAATGAGATAATGTTTCACACAAAGGACCAAAACACACCATTGATCAGTTGTTGGAACAAGCGGCTGGGCTGCTGTGTGTATAACAAAGACCGCAAAGCAAGCAAGCCACACACATGCAAACTACAACCCCAGCAGCAGAACGAAAAGCCAACTGACGTCACAAGGGGAAGTCAGGTGTCAGACGACAGTAAGAGCGCTACGTTCAAACAATAGGCTGTTTGCGGCGGTCAGCTTTTACCCACCTGCTCAGCTTTCGCTTTCACTGTTTAGAGCATGAGCAAGACCAAAACCTCACTATAGCGCAGCAGGCAAAACAGCAGCTGCTGTCTCACTGAGAGCAGCAGACAAAAAATCGGGGGCGAATTCCTGGCATAGCCGAGCCAAGGGGGAAAATAATGTGTGAGAAGACAGAGGTCTAAGATAGTAGGTAGGGCTAGTACTAACTTATGTGGGTAGTTGGTGCGTGATGAAACTCATTGGGTGTGACTGTGGTATGAGATTATGCAGGTAGGCTAGGTAAAGTAAGTAGGTGTAGACTCCGTCGCGGCACATACCCAATCTTAGAAGAAACATTCCTCCTCGATTAACCTGCGTACAAGGTATTTAGTCCTGAAGAAAACATTTTCACTGTGAATTATAGGCATGTAAACATGCCTCTATCTCTCCCGACAATCTTCCTGCCACCCTTATTGAAGTGGTCACAGCCAAATTGCGCTTCATCGACTGACTTTCACTGGCAACATTTTAAGTGTCCGACTAGTTCATTAGTATTAGCATAATGCGTATTAGCATAAATTGCTTATCACAGCTACAAATCTGTAGGTCTTTTCAAGCTCCGGTGGGGTTGTTTTTTTTTAAGATTGTGTATATTATATATCTTTTCTGAGTTTCAACAGTAGCTCTTTATAACTCTTTCTTGCGTCTAAATAACATTCTTTGTCATTCTTTTGAAGACTCGGACTTTCCTTGACCCCCAAAAAGAGAGAGAGACAACATCCTTGATAACAAATAAAAGCTCTGCTGACATGATTCAGAGCACTCAGCCAACAAATTACTTTGAAGGCTATGAGTATTACTATTCTGCGTGTCAAGAGCTTGGTCACTCTGACACTAATTACCGGGGACTGCAAGGCAAGTTGACGCGCACCTGCACAATTACTTCACCGCAGCATCCACTCCAGTCGAAAACCTCTTGGTTGGCCCTGCATAATGTGACGCCTCCGTATAGTCACCGACTTTCACTCCTTTTAGCGATATCTATCATGAAGTCTCAAACAGAACCTGGGAATGATGATTCACTGTTCATCCCGATTAAATGGTTAGACAGTCCGCATTTAACGCAATCGACACCTCCTGTCCGCACGTGCAATTTAAATTAAAAAACAATAGATGCTAACCCCCGAAAATTTTATATAGGACTGAAGTCTATTCATCCAGTAATTTTGGTTTGAACAACTGAACACGGCGACTCAGCCGTCAACACCCCCCACCCCCCCCCCCCCCCCCCCCCCCGCAACACCCTTTAGCCCTAGGGAACCGCCGTTATCCTCTCAAAAACTAGATGATTTGCTGCATTTTCAAAGACATAACTCAACTCGGTTCAACGGATAACCACAATCAGCATTTTGTATGATCCACGTAAGACTGAAGCGGTTTATCTGTCATACTATGTAATCTATGAAGATAGTTACATTGTGGTGGCCAACGACAAAGAAAAACTTATTCCATCCGGTTGATCAAAGTGTACCACTCTGAGTGGTTCACTGTTCTCACGGGATGGTGTCATTGCCTTGCAGGCCATGCATCATAGGCCCCTTGAGGCAACTCCGACACTGTCTGATAACATCTGCCAATTTGAATTTGCGAAAACACAAAGCACACGCGGTAAAGAGACATTGATATTATGCAGAGACAGAGAGAGAGAGGGAGAGAGCATCAAGTACGAACAGAACTGACATGGTGATGTGCATGGATGCACATCATGTAATTTCAAAGATACATGAATTAGACGAGCGTCACACAGAAAGGGAAACACCCACTGGCAAATCTTGCCGAGAAAAAAATGTTAGCAGTCGCCGAAACTGCCGAGTTCAAGAGTAAGGAGACAAATAAAATTCACCAGTTGACACGTTTTCCGGCTCTGAAGACGAAAAATGGCTACCTAGACGTCAATCCAAAAATATTCAGTAAAAAAAGCTTTCACTTAGGTCCAAAAAAGAAAACATTCATATAGAGATACACAAAAGGAAAAGAGACATGGTTTACCCTAAAAATATGAGTTTTACAGAGCCATGGAAGAAACGGCAAACATCTGCCAGCCTTGCAGCCTGGCCGAAATAAACATAATATGGAGACGGTGCTGTGAGAGCTTTAAAGGACTCCAACAGCATGTCTGGAATCTGCTTGCTCAATATTTAATTCAAGCTTACCTTCATCGTCAGCTGAGCCGGTTCCGTCATATTGGTGCTGCTGCAGTAACCGGGTTCAACAGGCTGCTGGCTGCAGGCAGGGTCAGTAAAGAGAGAGCGAGGAGGAGGGAAAAACAACTCCTTTGATCACAAAATCCGCCGGTTTCGATCGATGCACTGCAAAACCGTCGATTGATGAACACCACAGCTTTCAGATGCACCACAGCAGTCTCCGCAACTCGCTGCTGTAACGAACGACAAAGGATGGCTTGTTGTGAGGACGCTACTGCCTAACAAGTAGTACCACCAGCAGTACCCCCAGTGAATGATGTTGGTGACAAGAGAGAGTGACTACCGTGTTGCAGCAAGCTACCACTACTCTGTGACAGGTCTCGGGGGGCGACGCGACGGACAGAGGCCGCGGCTAACAGGCAGCCAGTGTGACGGAGTGAGGGAGAGAGAGTCCACCGCCCGACGGGAAGGGGGGAGTGAAGGGGGGAAAGAGAGACTACATGCACGGCAACAAGAGTCTCTCTGTCGCAGCCCGGCCTAGCTTGCCCGAGGCAGAACACAGTACAGCACGATGTAACAGAGGCACACATATAATTTGTTGCTGTACAGCTGTGTTCGCATAGGCTTTGTCAATAAAGCAGCTGAACCGAATCTGTACCTGTCGCACTCACAGATTTCATGTGAGTGTCTAAACTTACCCCCTCCCCACACCCTCCCCCGCCGCTTTTCGCATATGAAAACTTCCTATTTGTTCCCATATTTCTCAGTCTTAAATTGCTCATCGTATAAACCAACTCATGTCCAATATAGGCAATTTAGACCTGACGGACAGTAAGCCCCTTAATTTTCGTTCTTAAATTGTACATTGTCCAAGTCACAACTTACTTTCTTACAGAGGCTGGTTGTCGATAAGAATTGTGTCGATAAACGCATCGTGTCAGAAAAACTGGCATATCAAAACCATGTCATCCCCCCCCCCCATCTCTTTGATGTAAGGGAGAGGATGGGGGGGGGGGGGACCCGCGGTGGGGCCTTGGCAGAGGCGGATCACATCATTTTTAGGGGGGGGGGGGGGGTGTCCAAATTTCTTTTAGGGACAATTCGACGACGGGCGCGCGAAGAGTACGAACCGGCCTAACCATGGTCCCCCGGAAAATGTTGATAAAAACAAGGAAAATGGAGCAATCTGAGTCAAGAAACTTCAACACCTTCCAAAAAGTAAATCTAAGAAGACAAATTTGGATCAAAACAAGGACAATTAATCGATCTGGTGCAACCTGAGCCAACCATTTACCCCCACAAACTGAAGCTCGTACAATAGACGGTCAGGCGAATATTGTCCTTCATAGGTTAGGAATGCGTGTGAGAACTTACTTCATGAGTAAGTTAACAGATGAACTAACTTTGAAACTTACACGAAACAAAGAAATAGCTAGCATCGCAGTGTGAACTGCGCTTTCACATGTCGTTTCCTTGTGAACATTTCTTTTCAAACACGTTACAAAACAAAACAAAAATAACACAGTTCATCAAACAAGCCCAAAACCTTATCGCCCTTTGTGTGGCCCACATGTGGCCCAGAGTTTTCAGTTCGTGACACCGGTGTCACGAACTGAAAACTGCCTGAACAATCCTTCTCAATGCGGTCAATGCGCATGCGCTAACATGGGGAGATTAATCAGGTCGTGAACAACCTAACCCTAACCCTAATCCTAATCCTAACCCTAACCCATGGTTCGTTCGGTCAAAGCGTCGCATTTTGTAAGTCCAAGATTGGCGCCTGCGCATTGACCGCATTGAGATGGATTGTTCAGCAGTTTTCAGTTCGTACACTGGAAAGAGCATTTTGCCAAATCTGAAATAGAAACAATGAACCTCACACAAACACACACACAAACACCGTGACGCTGGGATATACACACATACACAATATGGATTGTATGCTTGCAGGTGTGATCAACGGATTTATACATGTATGCTTTGTGTTGAGCAGAAAAAAACAAGTGTTTTTATCATAGCCAAAGCATTTTCTAACTGCACTAAAACATACAGGAATAGTAACTATGAATTGTAAATATCTATTGAAATGCGAATTTACAAAACAAAATGTAACACTTGTTCACATTCATGACGTACCCCGGCTATACCTCAACCAATGACGCTGGATAGAGAGTGAGAGAGAGAAAGAGAGAGAGACAGACAGACAAAGAGAGAGAGCGAGAGAGAGAGAGAGAGAGAGAGACTGACAGAGAAGGACACAATGACAAAGCAGGCAGACGAATATAGGGATAAAGCATTGCACTGGGTTGCACTGTGCGCGTGTGTGTGTGTATTGTGGGGTGATGTGTGTATGTGTGTGTGTGTGTGTGTTGTTTTGTGTCGTATGTGTGTGTGTGTGTGTGTGTAGGTTTCCTCAGGCCAGTGATCCATGTAACCGTGTTTCCGCACCAAAAGGGCGTTTGACAACTTGACGAAATATGAGCAACTCTTACAGTTTTGCGTTGGCCGGAAAAATCTTAACACAGTCCATTGTAATTCAAAACCAAATGCATGTTAACTGAATGATCATATTAGCAATGCAAACATAAAACTGACACGTGCAGAGCAGGGGAAAAAACTGAATGGAAGCACACAATAAACGAGCAGTCATTCATGGTCTCGAGAACCTTTTATGGGATAATAACCATAAAAAGCGTTTGCCACCTTTTGATAACAAACAACAATGAATGGATCAAAGTGACCGTACAACTTCATGCACACAAAACACACCCAAACAATCACTGAATCATGCACGTCGACCAGATTATGAATTTCCTCGTTAGTGAAAATGGCTTTGAAGCCAAGCATACGTGACCCCTGTGACCCAGGCCTCTTTACGCATGTACAAATGACTTCCTCGCGTCATCCGGCAACAAGTGCCTCATTTTCTGTCCCGTTTTCTTGGCACATTGCCAAAACAACAGTGAGGTCAGTGTCGCAGCCATCTATATTTTTCATAAAGGCCTACTGTATTGTCTGATCTAGTTTGTTCATCTTTGTTCATCCGTTTTTGAGTTCGAGTTTTTACATTTAGTCAAGTTTTGACTAAATGTTTTAACATAGAGGGAGAATCGAGACGAGGGTCGTGGTGTATGTGTGTGTGTGTGTGTGTGTGTGTGTGTGTCTGTGCGTGTGTGTGTGTAGAGCGATTCAGACTAAACTACTGGACCGATCTTTATGAAATTTTACATGAGAGTTCCTGGGTATGAAATCCCCAGACTTGTTTTTCATTTTTTCGATAAATGTCTTTTATGACGTCATATCCGGCTTTTTGTAAAAGTTGAGGCGGCACTGTCACACCTTCATTTTTCAATCAAATTGATTGAAATTTTGGCCAAGCAATCTTCGACGAAGGCCGGACTTCGGTATTGCATTTCAGCATGGAGGCTTACAAATTAATTCATGACTTTGGTCATTAAAAATCTGAAAATTGTAATTAAATTTTTTTTTATAAAACGATCCAAAATTACTTTTATTTTATTCTTCATCATGTTTTGATTACAAAAACATATAAATATGTTATATTCGGATTAAAAACAAGCTCTGAAAATTAAAAATATAAAAATTATGATTAAAATTAAAATTCCGAAATCGTTTTAAAAGCAATTTCATCTTATTCCTTGTCGGTTGCTGATTCCAAAAACATATAGATATGATATGTTTGGATTAAAAACACGCTCAGAAAGTGAAAACGAAGAGAGGACAGTAAAACGTGCTATGCAGCACAGCGCAACCGCTACCGCGCTGAACAGGCTCGTCACTTTCACTTCCTTTTGCACTAGCGGCGGACTACGGTCATTGTGAAAAAATGCAGTGCGTTCAGTTTCATTCTGTGAGTTCCACAGCTTGACTAAATGTAGTAATTTCGCCTTACGCGACTTGTTTTTTTAGTTGTTCCCGCGTTGTTTCTAAAGAAAGGTGCATACAGCGAAAATGTCGGTGCGAAAAGAGAAGTAAATAATGATGGGGTAGATGTAATGGTGGTGGTGGTGGTAGTGGTAGTGGGGGGTTCTATGAAAAATTGGGTCAAGCGAAAGCTACAATCGACTCAACTGACTACCGTACACACTGTCATTACATTTACAGAAATACTCCTGGACGATTAACATTGGGACAATTCCTCTCCTGCCTGACCAACACACACACACCGTCATACACACAGTCACACAGACAGAATAGAGAGAGAGAGAGAAAGAGAGAGAGAGAGAAAGAGAGAGAGAGAGAGAAAGAGAAGAGAAGAGAGAGAGAGACACACACACACACACACACATACACACACATACACCTGGCACACACACACACTGACATACACACCCACACACACACACACACACAATCACACACACACACTGTGACACTGAGACACACACACAATCACACACACACACACTTCCCCCCTATTTGTCCCATTCCCTCAGTATCTACGAGCCATCCCGTTCTCTCAGATCCTCCTCTGAAAAACTCCTTCGCATCCCCAAAACCAGGACCAAGACCTTTGGTGAAAGAACCTTTAGGTACCAGATTCCGACCGTCTGGAACTCGCTTCCAAGTTCTATCCGTGATTCCAGCAGCCTTTCCTCCTTCAAAACACAACTCAAAACATACCTGTTTCGTAAAGCCTTTGCTTAGCCTGAGTAGACTCTCCACAACTCTATTCTGTTTTGGAACTCTCTACCCTGTATGTGCTTTATGGTCTCTTTGTCAATGGTATCTTTGTGTGTGCGCGTGCGTGCGTGTGTGTGTGTGTGTGTGTGTGTGTGTGTGTGTGTGTGTGTGTGTGTGTGTACTTTTAACATTGTACGCTAAGTTTTGCTTAGTGCTTGGGTTCTTGGTGTTATGTCTCAGTTAAATGTATGCTTTGTATGCTTGTTGATTTGTGCTAGTTTATTCTATAATGAATTTGTAAAGCGCCTGGAGCCAATTGATGGGACTCGCGCTATAGAAAAGTTATTTATTATTATTATTATTATTATTACATACACACTGACACACACACACACACACACACACACAAACACTGTGACACACAAACACTGTGACACACACGCGTCTGCTTCGGGCACCTGTCAGTGGGTTGGGCGTGGTGGACAAGAATCATGTACAGACTGTCAAGGGCGGGCATGAGTACATCAGTTCTGGTACAGTAAAACCTGTGAGCAAAGGACGCTCTTGGGGAGCCTTGCCACTGTCCTTTGTAGCAAGGTGTCCTTTCTTATGAATATGAATGCGCCAACATTTTTTGGGGAAAAAAACCCAACAGTCACTGAGTCTTTTTTGCCACAGTGATTATTAAAACTCAAAGTTTTGAAGCCCTCAAGTTTTTTGTTTTTTTTGGGGGGTTTTTTGTTCAAAGAAAAGGAGAGAGAGAGAGAGGGAGAGAGAGAGAGAGAGAGAGAGAGAGAGAGAGAGAGAGAGAGAGAGAGAGAGAGAGAGAGAGAGAGAGAGAGAACGAGCGAGACGGAGAGAAAGAGAGAGAGGGAGGTTTTACTGTATCATGTGCATGGAGTATTGCCCGCTCTTAGTGTTGGTCATTCTTTGGCAAGTCATCTCATCTGTCAACATTAGGCAATGGTCACACCAATTTCCCTCGCTACCGTGCCTCCAGTCCTATCAAGCAATTAGCATGTAAAGCAACCGACCCATGGGTCAACTGTATTGCATAGGTTAGCTTCCTGTGTCTAATATCAACCAATGATGAAGCGCACAATTTATGTGGGAGGAATGAATCTTTGTTTACTGTTAGGCCTAAAAAAAAAAAATAGGTGTGGTTACGGTAACCCGACCTACCCTATTTTTAGGGGCCGACCCTATAACTTTTTATTACATTTGTCAAAAAAACAAAAAAAACACACAAGAAAACGAGTGCAGAAAACGCAATGAAAGCGAAAGCGCCCGAGTCGCACACTTATTTCCCTGTCAAGTAGGTTTAATTTGTACACATTAGAACAAAAAGTTTTAAACAAGTCGCGTAAGGCGAAAATACAATATTTAGTCAAGTAGCTGTCGAACTCACAGAATGAAAGTGAACGCAATGCCATTTTTCAGCAAGACCGTATACTCGTAGCATCGTCAGTCCACCGCTCATGGCAAAGGCAGTGAAATTGACAAGAAGAGCGGGGTAGTAGTTGCGCTAAGAAGGATAGCACGCTTTTCTGTACCTCTCTTTGTTTTAACTTTCTGAGCGTGTTTTTAATCCAAACATATCATATCTATATGTTTTTGGAATCAGGAACCGACAAGGAATAAGATGAAAGTGTTTTTAAATTGATTTGGACAATTTAATTTTGATAATAATTTTTATATATTTAATTTTCAGAGCTTGTTTTTAATCCGAATATAACATATTTATATGTTTTTGGAATCAGCAAATGATGGAGAATAAGATAAATGTAAATTTGGATCGTTTTATAAATTTTTATTTTTTTTTACAATTTTCAGATTTTTAATGACCAAAGTCATTAATTAATTTTTAAGCCACCAAGCTGAAATGCAATACCGAAGTCCGGGCTTCGTCGAAGATTACTTGACCAAAATTTCAACCAATTTGGTTGAAAAATGAGGGCGTGACAGTGCCGCCTCAACTTTCACGAAAAGCCGGATATGACGTCATCAAAGACATTTATCAAAAAAATGAAAAAAACATTCGGGGATTTCATACCCAGGAACTCTCATGTCAAATTTCATAAAGATCGGTCCAGTAGTTTAGTCTGAATCGCTCTACACACACACACACACACACACACACACACACACACACACACACACGCACATACACCACGACCCTCGTTTCGATTCCCCCTCGATGTTAAAATATTTAGTCAAAACTTGACTAAATATAAAAAAAAGTGATTGCCTACCTACCTACTCTATTTTTTTTGGCTATGTTACCGTAACCACACCTATTTTTTGTTTGGCCTTATCAAGCCAAAGAACACTGAAGCACGCTTTGCCATCATGGTTTGCGTGCTGTTAAGAGAAGTTGTTCTTTATATTTAGTCAAGTTTTGACTAAATATTTTAACATCGAGGGGGAATCGAAACGAGGGTCGTGGTGTATGTGTGTCTGTCTGTGCGTGTGTGTGTGTGTGTGTGTGTGTGTGTGTGTGTGTAGAGCGATTCAGACTAAACTACTGGACCGATCTTTATGAAATTTGACATGAGAGTTCCTGGGTATGAAATCCCCGAATGTTTTTTTCATTTTTTTGATAAATGTCTTTGATGACGTCATATCCGGCTTTTCGTGAAAGTTGAGGCGGCACTGTCACGCCCTCGTTTTTCAACCAAATTGGTTGAAATTTTGGTCAAGTAATCTTCGACGAAGCCCGGACTTCGGTATTGCATTTCAGCTTGGTGGCTTAAAAATTAATTAATGACTTTGGTCATTAAAAATCTGAAAATTGTAAAAAGAAATAAAAATTTATAAAACGATCCAAATTTACGTTTATCTTATTCTCCATCATTTGCTGATTCCAAAAACATATAAATATGTTATATTCGGATTAAAAACAAGCTCTGAAAATTAAATATATAAAAATTATTATCAAAATTAAATTGTCCAAATCAATTTAAAAACACTTTCATCTTATTCCTTGTCGGTTCCTGATTCCAAAAACATATAGATATGATATGTTTGGATTAAAAACACGCTCAGAAAGTTAAAACAAAGAGAGGTACAGAAACGCGTGCTATCCTTCTTAGCGCAACTACTACCCCGCTCTTCTTGTCAATTTCACTGCCTTTGCCATGAGCGGTGGACTGACGATGCTACGAGTATACGGTCTTGCTGAAAAATGGCATTGCGTTCAGTTTCATTCTGTGAGTTCGACAGCTACTTGACTAAATATTGTATTTTCGCCTTACGCGACTTGTTTTATATTTAGTCAAGTTTTGACTAAATGTTTTAACATAGAGGGGGAATCGAGACGAGGGTCGTGGTGTGTGTGTGTGTGTGTGTGTGTGTGTGTGTGTGTGTGTGTGTGTATATATATATATATATGTGTGTGTGTGTGTGTGTGTGTGTGTGTGTGTGTGTGTGTGTGTGTGTGTGTGTGTGTGTGTGTGTGTAGAGCGATTCAGACTAAACTACTGGACTGATCTTTATGAAATTTTACATGAGAGTTCCTGGGTATGATATCCCCAGACGTTTTTTTTCTTTTTTTCAATAAATGTCTTTTATGACGTCATATCCGGCTTTTTGTAAAAGTTGAGGCGGCACTGTCACACCTTCATTTTTCAATCAAATTGATTGAAATTTTGGCTAAGCAATCTTCGACGAAGGCCGGACTTCAGTATTGCATTTCAGCATGGAGGCTTACAAAATAATTCATGACTTTGGTCATTAAAAATCTGAAAATTGTAATTAAAATTATCTTTTTATAAAACGATCCAAAATTACTTTTATTTTATTCTTCATCATGTTTTGATTTCAAAAACATATAAATATGTTTTATTCGGATTAAAAACAAGCTCTGAAAATTAAAAATATAAAAATTATGATTAAAATTAAAATTCCGAAATCGTTTTAAGAACAATTTCATCTTATTCCTTGTCGGTTCCTGATTCCAAAAACATATAGATATGATATGTTTGGATTAAAAACACGCTCAGAAAGTTAAAACGAAGAGAGGTACAGGAAAGGGGCGTGCTATGCAGCACAGCGCAACCGCTACCGCGCTAAACAGGCTCATCAGTTTCACTGCCTTTTGCACTAGCGGCGGACTACGGTCATTGTGAAAAAATGCAGTGCGTTCAGTTTCATTCTGTGAGTTCGACAGCTTGACTAAATGTGGTAATTTCGCCTTACGCGACTTGTTTACATTTAGTCAAGTTTTGACTAAATGTTTTAACATAGAGGGGGAATCGAGACGAGGGGTCGTGGTGTATGTGTGTCCGTGTGTGTGTGTAGAGCGATTCAGAGTAAACTACTAGACCGATCTTTATGAAATTTTACATGAGAGTTCCTGGGAATAATATCCCCAGACGTGTTTTTCATGTTTTCGATAATTGTCTTACATGACGTCATATCCGGCTTTTTGTACAAGTTGAGGCGGCACTGTCACACCCTCATTTTTCAATGAAATTGATTGAAATTTTGGCTAAGCAATCTTCGACGAAGGCCGGACTTTTGCATTGCATTTCAGCTTGGAAGCTTAGAAATTAATTGATGACTTTGGTCATTAAAAATCTGAAAATTGTAATTGGTTTAAACATAAGTTTATTTTAACAAAGGTTACAATCATGACATGTATACAAAGTTCACAGAAACAGCAACAAGCTAGAAGCTTATAGTGGTGTTCCTGCATGACAGTACAACATAAGGCGGTAACGGCTAAAAATTTGCCTCAATAAACCAAATCTATTAATAACGTAATGAACGTTGCATAATGATTATAAAGAAAGACAGTAAAGGAAGGAAGGAGGGAAAGAAGATGAATAAAAGAAGAGGGATGGGTAGGAGATGTGCAGAAGTTAAAGTTGTTGTCCGGCTTGTAGAGCATTTATTCTGATTTACCCAAAGCGGCCTGAACGTTCAATGAACGAGTGTACGGTGGAAAAAATTTTCCTGTTCAAATCTAAAGAATACTGTCTGTCTCCGTTTAAAAGGTTGGGGAGGTGAATTATGTGATTAGGGAGGGTATGTATAGTTTCTTGACGTGCTTCGCGATAATTTGGACAATCGAATATGAAGTGTTGTACGGTTTCGGACGGGAATCCGCAGTCACAAGATACATCTGTAGCAACGTGACGTCTCACAAGATCGTTATTGAGATCACTTATATATAACCTGAGCTTACAGTGAATTATTTGTGACATGCGATCTCCAGAATAAAAATAAAACGGCGGACTTAAATCGTTTTTTGACAAAAAGTGCTTTAATTCACTTAGGGAATCACTAAGTTTTATATAGTCTGGTAAAGAATTCCAGAGTTGTGTAGTAGATGGGAGAAATGAGTTTCTGTATAATTCAGTTTTAAACGATGGAACTTTCCTGTCTAGAGGTCTGCGCCGGTGGTATGGGTTATTAGTTGATATCAATGGTGGCAATATCGCTAATAAGTAGTTTGGCACCTTGCGGTGAACAATCTTGTGAAATAATATCAATTTATGACGTTTTCGCCTCTCTAGTAATGAAATAAAGCCTGACTCATCGTACAATTTTTGATGGCTTGTACCGCGGACTGCTCCAACAATGGTTCGAATTGCATCTAAGTGAATACTTTCGAGCTCGGTGGCTAACTCCTTAGGGCAGTTGTCCCAGAGAACATCAGCATAATCAAAATGTGGCAATATGAAGGATTTATACATTGTTTCTAAAGCTTTTCTGCCTAGTCTATATTTATAAGATCGTAAGCAAGCTACTAGCGTACGGCATTTTGCTATAACAGATTTAATATGTAACTCCCACTTACCGTTATTCTGAATAATAATACCAAGATGTTTATCACTTTCAGTTTCTTGTAAAATTGTGCCACCGAAGTTTAAAGGGATGTAATCTGGATTTCTTTTCCTGCTTATATTCAGAAGTTTTGTTTTACTTTGATTAAATTTAACTTTCCACTGTCTAGCCCATTGGTCGA